>NC_139697.1:57173684-57230827 GCF_964188405.1 Protomyctophum parallelum
AGTGCTGATCGGAGCGATATGCGGCCGCTAGAGGCGGGATCAACGCGAGACTGCTGACATATTGAAGCTGTGCCACAGCGCACACACAACCTAAGACTACAACTCAAAATTATTATGGAGATATCAGATTTTTCTCCCGCTGCTTCGGGTTCATCGTTTCTGCTTGAGAGAGACCAGATGCAGGCAGGAGGAGGGAACGTGTGAACTCAATACTGCCGCTATCTTGCGGAGTCAGGTTAGTTCAGCACTTGCAATGTACAGCTCTGCTAGGCTCCAGAGACTGCACTGAGGCCAGTTCATACCAGCAATGTGTGCCGTGGCGTGGACATGTTTGAGACATATCTTTATCTCATTCTGACCTGAGATCAGATTCATACGAGGTTTCCGCCGGACACACACTGGTCTGATTAACCTATTCTGACCTGAGATCAGATTCTAAAAATGTCAGTCGCTCTTCGTTTAAAAAAAAATAGCAGACCTACAAGCTCGTATCGCGCCACTCGGTGGCGCGATATGAGCTTGTAGATCTGCTATTTTTCAGTAGCTAAAGCATAACATGATGCTGACACCAAAATGGGTGCCCGGTCAGAATGGGTTAAATGCACATACTGTATACAACATTCAACACCTCTGTTGCATAAGGTTCCTTATTCCCCTAGTCCAGGGGTTCTCAACCTTTTTGGCTGGGGACCCCCGGAAGTATACACTTTGGCCATGTCTTGTGACAAAATAATTTGGCGGTCGCGAACCACGGGTTGATGCCTAAAAGGCAACGCTGTAACGGTTCGCAGCAATGTAATGCACCAACAAAAACGCAAAGCAACGTGGATAATGTCTGTTAACAACTGTCTGTTAACAACGGTAAACGAAAACGCATCATGTATAACTCATTTTGGACCTGATTTATTGAAATCATAAATCCTTTTTAAAAGCTCTGTGGATGTATGAGTTTCTTTTTGTTATTCAACGACATCAATATCCCCTTTAAAAAGATACAGTAAAGTGACACTTTTTTCTCCTTCTTGGGTGGTCAGCTGGTCACTGTCCATTAGAATGATGTAGGGTATAGTGCTTTCTGCTGACAACAGCAGGTTTCCTCCAAGTTCTCAGTTTATTATCGCCCATTATAGATATTTACTGCAGACGCCATCATCGACCTGACCTCTGAAAGCTTTCTTCGAACCTTTTCACTTCTAACCAAGGCCTCACATCTACAGAACACATCTTTTCTTTCCCATTTCTATTGAACTTGGAGTGCTATAAGAAGAGGCGAGAAACCACTGGTGGCGCTGGCCTGCTGTTGCTATGGGGTTATTGAACATCCAGACGAAGCACAGTGCCTTTTCCTATAGTGAAATATTCCCCAGCAGCCACTAAAAGCACACTCAGCTCTCAGCGTTGTCACTTTGTCAGTAACTAAATACAGTACAGTCAGTGAGAGAGAGCTGGCAATGTTGAGAAATGTTGAGATTAGAAGAAATCAACAGAAATTATGTCATAGGGGTTTTCCAGTGTAAATGCTACTGATTATAGATGCTTCCCATTCAACGCATGGGGTGTTGTCTTGTTAGTCAGAACATAAAATTCTGTGAGCATTTACTAAAACATGGCTCCCAAATGAGTGAGTCTTATATGAGAAATGAAATGCCAAATGAAGCTTCCTCAGAGAAATACTGTTAGGCCTCGATTTACAAAACCTGTACAGTAGGTTGTTGTTGTTGTTGCTGTGTGTGTTGTTCAACATGAATTATGGAAGGGAAGTGAAGTAGGTAGATAGGTAGGTAGGAGAGGCAGGAAATGATCTGCTTACCTGTTGATGAGAAAGCAGACGATGGAGCCAGGCCAGACATCAAGTGGATTTGAATTAGAAGAAGGAAAGAGAAGACAGAATGAATCATTAGTATATTACTATTACATGTTCATTATCATGACACACCCCAGATGGAGCCTGGGACTCTGAGTTCATGAGGAGATGATTGATACTTATTAAGTAAATTGGCTAAGCTGCTGCTCAGCAAGGCAAAGTATTAGTCACCTTGGTAACAACTCTGAACCACTGAGAGGCACAGTTCCCCCTGTGGGTATCCTGTGTGTGTGTGTGTGTGTGTGTGTGTGTGTGTGTGTGTGTGTGTGTGTGTGTGTGTGTGTGTGTGTGTGTGTGTGTGTGTGTGTGTGTGTGTGTGTGTGTGCGTGCGTGCGTGCGTGCATGCTTTTAGCTTGGCTAGTGGCAGGGCTCTACAGTGTGCATGGCTGTGTCTGCTCATTGATTGTGTGTTTGGTGGGTCTGTCTGTCCATCCGTGACTTTGGCCCCAAACAGCATGTTTGGGGCTGGGTTGCCATGGCATTCTGTTTGTTCACCTTAATGAAGCCTAGGTGATGACTCTCCTTGAATGTGTTGCTTTTGCTATACTACCACTTCAAAGGCTCTGCGTGCTCAACTAAAATGGATAAACTGTCTTTGACCTCTGTCGGGTGAAGATGCCAAGTAACATACAGTAGAACCGCACTCACAAGTTGAACATCTCTTACATTTGTAGTAACAGTCACGGGACACAAACAAACGCTCTTCGGCCCGAAGGCAACTTTTCAGAGCAGTTGTTCTTTTGGGTTACACACCGGAATTCGGGACCCTGCTATTCTAACGCACACGCCAGCATGCCACTCTGTCCCCGTTCTTTTGATGGCTTCCTATACTCTTACCATTAGATGAGGCCAAATGTTATAGTTGCACTCATAACAAAATATCTCAAAATGTAGATGCCTTGAAATGAAATATATAGGTACGTACAGACAGACAGACAGACAGACAGACAGACAGACAGACAGACAGACAGACAGACAGACAGACAGACAGACAGACAGACAGACAGACAGACAGACAGACAGACAGACAGACAGACAGACAGACAGAGCTAGAGCGATTGTTTCCCAATGAGGGCAAATCAGAAAGAAAAAACAAAAACAAATGATCACACAAAACCAAATCTTTTGATTGACTGGCAAGCACCATAAGCTGTTTAAAAGCTGCCGTGTTAAAATCCATTAGGTTTGTAAGAGAATGAGGCATCTTAAATGACTTAATGTTGTGTAAATGACTCACTGATCTCCCTGAATTCAACAGCCTTCCTCTGCCTGTCCCCTTCTCTCCATTTGTTTACACTATAAGCTCTGTCCCCAGAGAAAGCTTAAGGAGCTTTAGTGAGAGGTCGCTGTGTGTGGTGGCACATGCACATACTGATACGCACTGACACATGCATGCACACAAACACACGCACGCAGTCACATACACATACAGACACAGACAGACAGACAGACAGACACAGGCGCACACACACACACACACACACACACACTACACTACACTACACTACACTACAAATATTTTGCTTTTGTAAACCAGACACGTTGAATAATTTATGCCGGAAGACACAAATTCAAGAATCCTAACCGTAAGTAACATAACCCGAGGTGACCTTTAAGGCCATGCATTCAGCCACACACTCATTCACATAATTATGACATCAAATCTACAACAATGTGTATAAGCTTTACTGTAGCTATCAACAGTAAGTTACTATGTGTGCAGTTTGTGAGTGAAGCCACACAATTCATGTGGTGTTCAGTGGTGAGGCTGCATTAAGGCTCATTCATAGTCTGGATTTGATGAGGCGACCACCGCTCCGGTGGTGAGGTGACCACCGGAGCTGAAATAACGTTGAGCGGTGGTGAGTAAAAACAGAGAGAAGGGCTGGGGCGGTGGTTTGCTCTTCACCGTGGCTCAGTGACGTCATGTTGTAGTTCGGTGGTCACCCCACCACCGAAAGTCCAGACTATGAATGAGCCTTTACAGTATAGTACAGGCTTTATTACTAATTATTATTATTGTTTTTGGGGTTTTTTCAGAAAACTTCCGGATTTATTGCCAAATTGTCAAATAATATAAGAAAGAGGCAAACATGTTGAAACAGCAGATCTGCAAGGACTGTGAGAGAGTGTGAGAGCACATTTGAACTGGGATCCCCCAGTTCAAATGTGATTATTGGGTTAAATATTATTATTATTAGACTCCTAAAATAAATTAGGAACCATTGTCCAAGAGCAGTGGTTCTCAAACGTTTTAATTTCAAGGACTCTCATAACTCTGAGTGTACAAATGGAACCAAATGGACTCATACAGACCTGTAAGGGTCCATTTGGAACCCCCTCTTTAAGTTAAGAGCAACTGTCCTATATATATATATATATGGCTCAAAATTGATATGTGGCTCTATTCTATTTCCTTCGAGAGAAGAAGCAGGTAGTGTCATTTCGTGGTGTCTTCAATGGGCTATTGATTGGCTGAGTGATCACACCAAGGGATCACAATGTTCCACATTTACGTCTGTGTGTGTGTGTGTGTGTGTGTGTGTGTGTGTGTGTGTGTGTGTGTGTGTGTGTGTGTGTGTGTCTGCGTTGTGTTGTGTTGTGTTGTGTTGTGTCAGCTAGTCAATCAATAGTCTTCTCAGTTTGTCACAACCTGTGAAATGAGGACTGATTGACTGTTGACAAGCCTGGTCAAGCCCAAGGCAGACATCAGCTCCAACACAACAGAAAGCCACACGACATAGAGGGGAGAGTGACTCTCTCGTCTCCTTCTATTACACTTTATATTTGTTACAGCCCAACGGATGCCAGGTTTTTGGGTCCAATGCCGATCCCAACTCGAGTCCTAGACCATCGGTTTTCACTCATGTTTTGACCAATATTTTTGAGCTTGTACAAATCTTAGTTGAAATCAATTTGAAAAACTTAGATTTGAGTTTGTACAAATTGACCTGTAAGGGTCCATCTGGTTCCTATGTATACTTATCAATCATTTTGCAACGTGTTGCTTTGGTCATGCACTATACTGTATGTCCATACAAACATTGCATGGGCGGCTATAGTTATTTGTGATCTGACAGCAATTCTGTTCCTGAAGACCGCAGCTATACTAACACTTAAGACTTGAAACATTAATATAACAACTGGATATATTAAGCTCTTTTTAATTCAAACAAATCGTGTCAAATATTTCCTAGAAAGAATTAAACCCCTCATATGCACCTCAGGGAATGAGAAAAGCCGACGCGCGAGACTTGTAGCGCGAGCCGAGAAAATCCTCTGCTCATTAGGAACGTTATGTCGGGCAGGCAGTAGACTGCATGAGCAGAGAAGTGACTAATGGCATCCTCAGTCCATGCCTGACTTGGAAGGATTTAACCCATTATGACCTGAGATCAGATTCATACGAGGTTTCCGCCGGACACACGCTGGTCTGATGAACCCATTCTGACCTGAGATCAGTTTCTAAAAATGTCAGTCGTTCTTCGATTTAAAAAAAAAATAGCAGACCTACAAGCTCGTATCGCGCCACTCGGTGGCGCGATATGAGCTTGTAGATCTGCTATTTTTAAAAAGCTAAAGCATGACATGATGCCAACACCAAAATGGGTGCCCGGTCAGAATGGGTTAATAGCTGTCAAGATGCTTCAAACTCCAAGTTCAGCATCAAACATCAAAAATACAAGGGTGGCTCAGGGGTAGAGTGCCTGGATGGTAACCGTAAGGTTGCCAGTTTGAACCCGGGCTCCCCCAGAGTTACTGTCGAAGTGTCCTTGAGCAAGACACTGAACCCCTAATTGCTCCCTTGCATGGTTTCCGCTGCCATCGGTGTATGAATGTGTGTGTGAATGGGTGAATGTAATGCACGATCTCTGTAAAGCGCCTTGGATAAAGGCGCTATATAAATGCACCATTTACCATTTACAAGGCTTTTTCCAATGGATCCGTACGGGGTCATTTGGGTGTATTTGTATACACACTTCCGGGCCTAAGACGCTATCAGACGACTATTAAATGTGATTAAATATCGCCTAGGACGCTATCGGACGACGCCTTAGTTTCTAATGTTGAAAAATAATATTTACCGGTTATGGCGTCCATCGCAACTAAGCAACCATTAGCTTCCATGTTGGTGACGCCGTCATCCATTTTCAACGGATCACGCGCTGGACACGATCCAAAAAAATCAATCCGTTGAAATTGCCCTCAGATTGAGCTGATCCTACGAAACTACCATGTTTTTGGAGGTGAATAAAAATAATTGGCTACCGCGCTGATCCGTTCCAGCTGTTCTGATCACAACACACAGATGTAGCCTGCACCACTGATATGCTTCCGTGTGTGTGCAAGTGCCTCAATTTCGATGCCCTCTTAACCCATTCTGACCGGGCACCCATTTTGGTGTCAGCATCATGTTATGCTTTAGCTATTTAAAAATAGCAGATCTACAAGCTCATATCGCGCCACCGAGTGGCGCGATACGAGCTTGTAGGTCTGCTATTCCCGGGGGGGGGGGGGGGACACCCTTTCAGAACCACTATAGCTCTAGTAAGTCATCTAAAAAAAATGCACATACCATATATCATATATACTCACCTGTGTTCTGGCATCATGCAAGATGGCAATTAATCTTTGGCCATCCATCATAAAAGGCTTTCTTTTTTTTATATATCCCACGATTTTGTAACCCATTTTTCACCCCTGTGTCAATCATCTAATGTGGTCCTGGGCTCTACACACCCTCCACCAACCTAGTCCCCATATATTGGGGACAAGGGGAGAGCAACGGACTTGAACTCATGCTTCCTTCATGCCTGAGTGTCCAAGTTGCTCCTTTACACCTGGTTGGACGTAGCGCGTGGAAGGAACACGTTATTCCAACCAGTTCCTTTCCCCTCCATCATGAAAGGCTTTCTATAACTTCCCCAGATACTGTAGATTGTTTGCATCAACTCAAGTGAACAATCCTACGGGACAGTTTATTTTTAGAACATGTACTTTGTACAGGCTGTACGAGTCACTCATTTGCCTGCGGGCAAGGACAAAAGCGTGTCGAACACATTCAGGAACGACACAAAGTGAACAGAGGTAGATTGTAACGAGGAGCCCGCCACTAGTGGTTCCACCACCATGAAGGTCTTGGGTCGAATCAACCCTTCATAAACTTTTAGTCAGGATGTGGGATAGCTTAACCCATTGAAACATGGAAAACATCTGTCATTTTAGGATTCAGAGGGCATTTGGTTGTTGTTGTTGGGCTTCTTTGTAAATTAATGCCATACTTGATCACACTATACATGACATCACATAAAAGCATCAAAAGTAGCTTGCCGATCTGCTACTATTGTTCTTTTTTTAATTTTAAACCTGCAAGTAACAGTTTTGGACAAATGCACCTGACAGAGGAGATTAGTAGAATCAACAGCAATTGAGGAACAGCAAGGAATGAACCTTGACCTTCCATCCCCAGACAACATCCTGTCGGGTGCTCAAACGTTTTCATGGTCGAGGGCCACCTTACACACACACACACACACACACACACACACACACACACACACACACACACACACACACACACACACACACACACACACACACACACACACACACACACACACACACACACACACACACACACACAGTATCTATATCTGCTATTTTTTTAATAGCTAAAGTATACAACAATGGTTAAAGCGGTTACCAATGACACAGATGCTTTCCCGGTTTTAAAGGAGTAAGGATATCCTTATGCAGTATGGCATGGAAGGCAAATGACTGGTTATTGATTTTGGGGGCAAAATCAATAAGGCAAATTGCCTGTGGTACCGTGACCTGTACAGGTGAGCTGCTCAGCATGGACAGCACAGGGGGAGAAGGACAGCGAGGGGAATTGAATAAGCCTTTAGTCGACACCATGGCACCGCATCTCAAAGCTACAACGTGTGTAAACGAGACGCACCGTTTGAATATTTATCCCATTCTGACCTGAGATCAGATTCATACGAGATTTCCACTGGACACACACTGGTCTGATCAACCCATTCTGACCTGAGATCAGATTCTAAAAATGTCAGTCGTTCTTCGATTCTTTTCAAAAATAGCAGACCTACAAGCTCGTATCGCGCCACTCGGTGGCGCGATATGAGCTTGTAGATCTGCTATTTTTCAATAGCTAAAGCACGACATGATGCCAACACCAAAATGGGTGCCCGTTCAGAATGGGTTATCTGACTCACTGAGCTGGCTCAGTTCAAGCCATTGAGTTAGGTCGGGGGAAAAAGGTTTATTTTCAATATGAGAAATCCCTTCTTTAATCCCAGAATTGGCAATGCATACCTGATGCTACACACAGCGTGCTCTGCATATAGTATGTAACCTGATTGATATTGCGCGGTGCCTTGGTGTGAACTCAACCGTTAAGTTGGGGGGGGGGGGGGGGGGGGGAATAAAATAAGCATCAGAAAATGCCCAGGAAAGCTCAGACAGCGTTTATTGACTTGCGATGGTCACATGGTGCTGGTGGGCGGGGCCAGGGGTTCTGGGTTTGAGTCCCGTTGTGTGCTGCATGCCAAGTGCCTGCCAAAGGACTCTAGCCCATTCTGACCTGAGATCAGATTCAAAAAATGTCTATTACATCCTGACAGTTTCATTATTAACCCATTCTGACCTGAGATCAGATTCTAAAAGTGTCTTTGATTTTTCAAAAATATCAGACCTACAAGCTCGTATCGCGCCACTCGGTGGCGCGATATGAGCTTGTAGATCTGCTATTTTTAAATAGCTAAAGCACGACATGATGCCAACACCAAAATGGGTGCCCGGTCAGAATGGGCTAGGGGTCACCAGTCATTACAGACAAGATGGGGCAACATGGGGCACCGCTGGCCAAGTGGTCCAGGTGCATAGCACATTTAGGCTTTGGCCTGACAGTGTGTTGCGTGTTCGAGTCCCATTCATGACGACCTTTGCTGCATGTCTCTCCCCTTCTCTCTTTCCTGTCCATCTTCACTTGATACTATCAATAAAAGGCAGAAAAGCCGAAAACGAATCTTTAAAGATGGAGTGCCACAATTTTTGTATTTTTCCAGTTTTTCATGTGTCTATGAGGTGACAGTACTTCATTAGACACCCTGGAGTTGTTTTTATGTGCAATGGTGTATTAACTTTGTATTTAGGGTTTCTTCCTGGAGGCTGAACCCTTGACAGTCAAACGGGCCAATGAAGTAAACAGTAATATAGTGACACCACACTATCAGCCCCTCCCCTAACTCCTCCCCCTTTATCATACAACAACAGCTGTGGGTGCGGCTTCAGTTCAGGTGGATCGCCACCCATCACCACCCGCCAGGCAAACCAGGCATACTTAATGAACTGGTGCGTGTGTCCACATAAAAGCATGATTTTAACAAATACTGTACACTTTTTGGAAAAAAAAGTTCTTCCCCATATATTGTAATAATACCTGATGATCATGTTTTAGGGTGGAAAAAAAATGGTGGCACTCCATCTTTAAAAGAAGAAAAGAGCAGACATTCAATATCTTGGTGCAGTGTTTTGGTTCCGAGTCCATTCAACTCAATTCAACTTACATATAACATATTCGATCGTACATAGAGGGTATGTATATTTTCTTTAACCCATTCTGAACGGGCACCCATTTTGGTGTCGGCATCATGTTATGCTTTAGCTATTGAAAAATAGCAGATCTACAAGCTCATATCGCGCCACCGAGTGGCGCGATACGAGCTTGTAGGTCTGCTATTTTTGAAAAATCGAAGAGCGACTGACATTTTTAGAATCTGATCTCAGGTCAAAATGGGTTTAATCAGACCCAGTGTTTGTCCGGCGGAAACCTCGTATGAATCTGATCTCAGGTCAGAATGGGTTAAATAAAAGACAACAAGGATACGGGAGATAAATGTATAATGCATTTCTTGCCTCATGCATTGCACACCAGAAAAGTGTACTCTGCGGAGTGCATATCTATGCCAGGCCGGGTGGCCTACATAGGGCTGTGTAAGTGATGTGCGTGCCGCAGCCGTCAGCAGAGGAAGCTGTAGGGCTGAAATAGTGTCTATTTATATGATGTACAGCTCAACATTTCACATCTGTGCTGTGCTCTTATAGTCAGACGTGAAAGTGCTTTTGGAGTGCGCTCTAAATAGGCCCCTCAACATGTGATACCAATTTGTGGTTCATTGGATGTTTGTATAAATGCATGTATGTGTACATGATTCTTCTTTTAAAAAGGCACCTCCCACCAATTATTTACCATTATTTACCAATTACCAATAAGCCAATTACAGAAAAACAGTACATATTCAACAAAATGGCTCAGTTTGTAGAGTGTCTGTCTTCCAGTACGCAAAATGTTTTGACACTTATCGTTTCATCACTTCACGAGATTATCTCTGCACGCACGCACGCACGCACGCACGCACGCACGCACGTCGATTTCAGCTCTGACACTTATTTCAGACATGCTCTAGTATGTGAAGAGTCTGCCTGTGCTATTAACTCATCTTGGGGGGAAACACACTGTTTTTCTCCTCTGGTGAAAAGCTGGAATTTGCGTGATGGCAGGCTCTCAGTCAAATCTGGTCACATAGTCGCCATCCCTGGCCTTCAGCCTGGCGGAGATAACAAACTTGCACCAACATCTGGCGGTTATCCTATTTGCCTTTTTAAGTGAATAACAGCTGTCTGATAGGTTTGTAATTAAGGCGCTATTGATTACACTTAATATCAACCTTCCACTCAGGCTTGATGAGCAAACACAGCAGATGTTGGGAAATCTCAAGATTGTAATGATTATTTAATGAATGTCATATTTCTAATTAAGAGCCAATATGTTCACACCCACATTAACTTCCCTATTACTGCTATGAGAGTGTGTGTGTGAGTACCTTGTACTGTTTGCCATTTACTTCAGGGCCGTCATTTGAGGTCCCAGGTGATGCCAAATGCCACCGCCATCACATTTAACCTCAAATTCAGTTCCTTAATGTGTATTTCTCCACCTCTGACCATTTTTGCAGATTCATCTGATCGGTGTCGAGTGTTGACTTGTATCTCATGGGATTACAAACTAATGGACGTCAGAAAATGTGATGACAGAAAAGAACATCCATTATAAAAACCCAGCAGGAGCAAGACAAACTGATCAAAGACAGAAAAAATAAATAGAGTATGCACATTTTATGTACATTTTGACTAATATGCTAGGTTAGGTCATAGCGTAAAGACATTTCAACTGACTGGGAGCAAGTCTTCCAGTCTGTGGACTCCATTTCTTTTTACTTCAGAAGATCGGAGCATATGTGTTACGGTTGTTTCGCAAATTTGCGTAATGCACTAGCTGTCAGTTGTATTCACAAATTCCATATGATTTTCAGCAGTTGTATTATTCCCCCATCAGAATCATCTCGCTCAGACACAATTAGCGAAGAAGTGATTTGCTAATAATTTAGGGAGATTATTTTCTGACACGCACCACCACAACCACCGCCATCCTTTTAATGGATTCCCGTTTTCTAAGTGTTATCAAAAGGCTAATATGGAGTTAATGACAGCTGAGGAAATTAAAAGAAATTAAAGCCCCCACATCCAGATGCCTCCACTCAATTGAATGAGCCCCAAATTAGTCGTTTTATGTAATGGGTGAGCGCACGCACATAGACACAATGGCATTCATGCACTCTTGTGCACACTCACACACGCACGCATGCACGCACGCATACACGCATGCACGCACGCATGCACGCAACGGATGCACGCATGCACGCACGCACGCAAATACACATTATTATGTACAAATACATAGCCTACTATAAATTTAATTGTGTTTGGGGAGCCTTTGCATCAGCCAGCCAAAACAAATGCTCGCTAATGTGTGTGGAAAAAGTGTACCATTCCCTCAACAGGTAATGAGAGTGGTGTTGAATGTGTGTGTGTGTGTGTGTGTGTGTGTGTGTGTGTGTGTGTGTGTGTGTGTGTGTGTGTGTGTGTGTGTGTGTGTGCGTGCGTGCGTGCGTGCATGTTGAATAATTTATTTCAACTGAGAAATGGTTCTTCTTTGTATCTTACAGTAGGCTACATACAGTATATTCATAGTCTCATAAATGCGGTAGCTTTGAAGTTCCATAAAGAGACCATGATGTGAGGTATAGTTGTAGACAAAAGTAATAAATCACCCATTCAGACCTATCTTGTTCAATTACCAAATAAATCATAACCAATTTGTTGGCGCCATTTGCATAATGTAAATTCATTTTATTTGAATTTGCTTGATTAGGCACAAATCATGACAAGAAGAACATTAAACAATGTTTTTCTTTTTCTTCAATTTAAGTCGTTTTTTATGTCGTTTAGAATAAGTTATTCATTTATACAGTGCCTTTTCACTTCACACACTTTCACACGTCAACAGTGGACGAAGCTACTGTATGCATGAAGGCACCGGCCGGCTCACAGGGAGAGGTCAGAGGTTCAAGGCCTTGTTCCAGGACTTGTGTGAGCTGTCAGTAGAAACATAGCTTCTATATAACATGTATATAACACGGAGATAGTTTGCTCAATGGGATGAAATGGGGGAGATGTTGCTTAGCGCTGCTGTGCCCACATTCCAGCACTTTCTGTGCATTATTGGCATGTTACATTTTTGGGGGCGCGGTGGCGCCGCCTTGGCGCAGTCGGTAGCGCTGTCGCCAATCGCCTCACAGCTAGAAGGTCTCTGGTTCGATTCCCGCCGGGGACAATGTGGGCGCTGGCTGGGGGCGTGCTCTCCCCTCCGCCCATACCCTAGGTCGGGTTTGCGAAAGGGCCTTTCTGTGTGGAGTTTGCATGTTCTCCCCATGTCCCCTGGGGTAAGTACCCTCACAAAATGCATTAATCCTTGTCTCTTTACTGCCTCCCCCTGGTCAGCCATGTAGCACACACACACACACACACACACACACACACTCCGTATTTTCCTCTTAGGCAGAGAGGAGAAGAATCGGAGAAGAAAGAACATACATCTAAAATGCATAGTGTCAAATGAGTATGAAAAGTGTTTCAAATATTCAGAATCAATATGTAGCCTATACAAATATATGGCACTATAAAAAAGTATTCATGCACACATTAGAAGTGATCATGTCCATCGTATGACACATCCATCCTCCAGGTGATATAAGCCCTGCAGGCACACCATGCATTCCCCCTTCGTCCTCTCTTCTCATGACGTCGCTACAGAGGGATGCTGTTATGTTTCGTAGAGATAGCACACACTTTATTCCATTCTGACCTGAGATCAGATTCATACGAGGTTTCCACTGGACACACACTGGTCTGATTAACCCATTCTGACCTGAGATCAGATTAAAAAAATGTCAGTCGTTCTTAAATTTTTCAAAAATAGCAGACCTACAAGCTCGTATCGCACCACTCGGTGGCGCGATATGAGCTTGTAGATCTGCTATTTTTCAATAGCTAAAGCATAACATGATGCTGACACCAAAATGGGTGCCCGGTCAGAATGGGTTATTCTACCATCACCTACATTGTGTTATGGACATAAAACTAGGGCAATACTAGGTTCCTATGTTACAATTAATTCATGACTAAATCGGTGTAGAGGCTTGAGACGTTTGATATCTCAGTCTGAGTGAAGAGATGGATGGAAGAGGGACAGAAAAGCACATTTTAGATCTTGCGGCCTATACTACTTTGACCATTTTATATTAGCCTACTTGAAAACCACCAACAAGTTTTTTTTTCTTTCTTTCTTTCTTTCTTTCTTTTTAATTCTGAAAGTTTTCTTTTTTTATGGCAGCAATAAACGATGAGAGGAAAGAAGAAACACTGCTGAAATCGTATCATTCCACTGAACAAGATAAGCAACACGCTTTATGGCGCTGTAAGCACAGTGTAAAATGCACAGAGGCGAAAACATATTGTCCATTTCAAGAGCCTCCGTGGGAGCAACACTTCCTAGACCACCAACACTTCAATGATGATAACTCTTATGACCCATTAAGAAATCTGTTATGGACAATTAAACAGTTTTAACTCAACTGTGCAGCCTGCTAATTATTTGTAATAGTGGCTTTAATGTTGCTATTCAATTAGCTAGCTGGTGTCGGGGAAGGAGCCATTATACACAATCTAGTGTTTCAGGGCTGCCTTTATCTGCACAGAAACCCAGTGTTCATTTTAGAGCGTTGAAACTGGAGCCGTAAAACTCAGAAGGAACGTAAACACTCAAGAGGGAGCGAGAACGGAGCAGCTGGAGGGAGCCTTGAACAACATCCTAATCTCTGACAAATTTATAACTCTCACATATCAACATGTACCTACAGTACAAGAGAATAAAATACCATTGCCTAAGCATTGTGTGTGTGAAAGGGGATGAGATATTGCACCGGTGTCTGCAATAAATGTTCTAGATCAGGGATTCTCAACCCTCCTCTGTGGCCCAGGCAGCGCCACCTGCTGGTGGGTTTGGGGCATTGCAAGTGGGCCCCCAAATAAGCAAACAGCCCCCAAACACTATGATTTTAATATATGTTAACATAAAATAAACAAAATAATAATGTTCAGAACCGGCTCTGAAATGCACGGCCCATACCCATCCAGATTATCATATAATGAGTGTTTTATTTGTCTGTATAGTAGGCTACTGTATGTGGACCACATGAACCCTGGCATCCAGTCATTTAGTGAGCTCGAGTGATTCAAATTAAGACACCAGATAGCTAATTTGTTAATAATCAAATTGCACTGATGATGTACCTACCTACAGTAGGCTATGTGCAGTGTTCTTCTCCCAAATACAATACTCTTGATTGCATTATTATACCTGGGGCCCCTTACTACAGCATGATGGAATGAAACAGGATGCCTAAGCGTAATTAGACACCACATAATGGATCACATAATGAGAAAGAAACATCAGTGAAAAAAGATGTATTTATAATTCATACACATGTTATATTATACTTATTTACACATGTTATACTTCACTGACATTGCCCTTGTTCTTGGTTTTGTTTACACAAGAGCTGCAATGCAAATAGTCCTGAGTGTTGTGATTTGCATGTTGTTAACCCATTCTGAACGTGCACCCATTTTGGTGTTGGCATCATGTTATGCTTTAGCTATTTAAAAATAGCAGATCTACAAGCTCATATCGCGCCACCGAGTGGCGCGATACGAGCTTGTAGGTCTGCTATTTTTTGAAAAATCGAAGAACGACTGACATTTTTTAGAATCTGATCTCAGGTCAGAATGGGTTCATCAGACCAGTGTGTGTCCGGCGGAAACCTCGTATGAATCTGATCTCAGGTCAGAATGGGTTAATTGTGTGTGTGTGTGTGCATACTGTGCTTCACTAAACTTGATACGGACATATATACTTTAACCCACAAGAGGAGGAAGCTTGTGCTGCTCTTTATTATGTTTATTAGATCACATGCTGATTTAATTCTTAATTGGTTTACACTGCAGCTATATTTCATTCCATGAGTATGTGGTCTCATTCTTCACACAGAGCGAGAGAGAGAGAGAGAGAGAGAGAGAGAGAGAGAGAGAGAGAGAGAGAGAGAGAGAGAGAGAGACACAGACTGAAAGTGAGACAGAGAGCAAATTACCCTGTCTGTTTCAATCTTTCAGCTATCTAAAGAGGCCAATTTTGACATCTAAAATGGCAGAGCTCTGTTAAACATTTGACAGTGCTATTCTGGCCATACAGTATAGGCTACATTTCCTATTCTCCTGCTGTACTGCAGCGGTGCTAACCAAGTCTCCTCAGTTAGCTACAGTATACTCCTAATGGATAACGGCTTGACTGAGTCCATAAATCCTCTGATTCACGTCCCCGTGTCTGGCAGCATCAAACACGGCATCATTACCTCCCATTACAAACAATGCTGACATTAGTAGCTGTACACAGCAGTAATCTAATCACATTTCATCCAATCACGGCCATAAAGGATGTATATGTACTGTAACAGATGCTGAGAGCACCACATTTCAGACTGGACAAGACTTAAAGGAGACCGCCAGCAATATTACACATTTGGTCCCATTAACGTAATCCATCAAATGTGGCCATATAAAAACATAATTAAACCGTACTTTTTCACCCTTATGAAAATACACAGACGCAGATCTTTGCAGTGGACAATCAACAACACGTATTCATGAGCCACTGAGCCAGTGTGATGGGCTGTGGATTGTGATATGGCAGTAAAAGAAGCAACGGAGGCAGTGTAGCTTCAACTGCTTACTGTCCAACAAACACAAGCTGCTCTCAACGCAGTGTGATGTAACTCGAACAAAAGTGTGAACAAAACAAACAAAACCCAGCTGAACCCAGACCAGACTGAGCTGTGGTATGGTATCATATCTTGCGAGTCTGATTGGACCCTACAAACCTCAGATCAGCCAACGCAGGGAAGCTGGAAGTACCTTCACTAAAAACATTTTGCCTTTTTTTAATTATATGGGGGGTAAGAAGAAGAACAGCGCACACACACACACACACACACACACACCCTCACACACACACACACACACACACACACACACACACACACACACACACACACACACACACACACACACACACACACACACACACACACACACACACACACACACACACACACACACACACACACACACACACACACACACACACACACACACACACAGATCTGTGTGAAGGCTGGGAATAGGCGCAGTGAAGCGCCCATTTCCCCCAGCATTTATCCCAGCAGGTCAACCAATTGAGGTGCACTTTTCTACTATTAAGAAAGAGCCACAATGACATAGAGGCAGGCATTCATACACAGATGTGTGGCCACAGGGGCAGAAATGCATTTACACACGCAAGCATGCACACTCACCCCTACACGGTCGCACGCACACGCACACAAACACACACACAAACACCCACACACACACACACACACAAACAAAAATAGCCCTCGTTGTTAGCTTGTAGACCGGCTGTTTTGGTGCAGGACAACGCCAGACAAATACAAATGAAGCATAACTCTAACTCCAACCCCTAAACCTTTAAATGTCTTCATCCATAAAACAACCATTTCTCTTCACCAGGAAAATGCTCCTCACAATGTCCATTTCTCAAATTCTGCTACAGTATATTAGCCTAATTGTGTGGGGAGTGGGGACATTTGGGTTAGCCACGCACACACACACACACACACACACACACACACACACACACACACACACACACACACACACACACACACACACACACACACACACACACACACACACACACACACACACACATACACACACACACACACACACACACCCTACTGCAATCATCGGTGTATTAGGACCATAAGTCTCAATAATTGAGGCTTTGGAATTGGAGGATTGTTATACGTAGCTAGTTTCTCATGAGGCTGTGTGATGGAGGAGTGGTAATTAACATTGGCGTCTCAGTGAAGCTGCATCATGGGTAGAGGTTAAAGGGAACAGCTTTTGTCCTCACACGTCTCATTGACAATGAAAGGGGAATTCAGGTCAAATGCCGCTAAATCTTCTCCCAACACGTCTTAATATTTGTCATTAACAATGAAAGGAGAAATTAGGTCAAAATTCCACCAAATACAGTATTACGTAAATTAAACATCAAAACATTAAACGCCATTGACATTGAGGGGAAAATTCACGTCATACTGTATGTAGAGTGACGAACAAATCGGCTAACCAATCAGGGATGCAGGGATCGCTTGGCCACGAAGGGCGCTTAATCGCTTGACCAGAATATATCAAAGCTCTACTAATTGGCCATGTATGAGATGATGCATGATGATGTACGATGACAAGAGCGCCCCTCACTTCACACGGGTGTGATTTTTTTACCTATCAATTACTCGTGAAGCCTTGTATTCATGGACAATATGTTTCTGTTACATTCCTTCATGGTGAATTGAAGACAATCAGTGGCCAAACTATGTACAGTATGAGTGATTGTGTCCAAATGGACAATTACAGCTCTTTGTCTCCACCTCTGCCCCAAATATTCCTCAACGGCCTGTTATAGCGCCACCATGAGGCCGATTTAGGCAAAACACATTTCTGTAGATTACTCGTACACATTTTATCCATACATCACACAATTCGGTATACACTATCTCCACAGTCATGTGATCAACACGGAGTGGCACCATTTCCCATCTTCCATCCTGATTGGCTAAGATTGGCTTCCAAAGCTCACACGATTGGTCCGTTTAAAAAAAAACTGCCACAAATCGCAAACACAGTGTGCAATTTCCGTGAAATTATACACGCACATTTCCACTAGGCCGAGGACGACATGCCACAATTTTCTTTCTCCCACCAGATGAAGGCAAGCTGCAATGTCCTACATTCCTCTCCTCCTGGTGGAGACCTGTGCCCAGAAGAATGTCCTACATTCCTATCCTCCTGGTGGAGACCTGTGCCCAGAAGAATGTCCTACATTCCTATCCTCCTGGTGGAGACCTGTGCCCAGAAGAATGTCCTACATTCCTATCCTCCTGGTGGAGACCTGTGCCCAGAAGGGCACTTTTTCTAGTTTACTCTGAGAGTGTGTTTAACCCGCAATGTCAGAGTTGTGGAAGCTCATGAAATTAATGGGTTTGAGAACCACTGCTATGTTTCAATAATTCAGCGTTTTGGAAGTACGTGAGGAAACGCACGACAGACAAGACAGACCTCTTGCAGAGCCGTGGCATAAAAGATACGTGGCCCCTAGACACCTTTCTGTTGTTATATCACTGCTATGCTCTCCACTGCTATGCTCCCCCCCCCCCCCCCCCCCCCAAAAAAAACTCTCTCCTGCCAGGTAGCGGGCCAGATGTATTGTTTATTCACTCAGTGGCCTCTGGGAGCAGCTGCAGCCTACATGGACACGACTTTAAAAGGGTCAAGGTGCGAGTGCTGGGAGGTCAGAAATCCACAGAGACGGCTGCAGTGTGGCCAAGGAGTCTGTGTGTGTGCGTGTGTGTGTGTGTGTGTGTGTGTGTGTGTGTGTGTGTGTGTGTGTGTGTGTGTGTGTGTGTGTGTGTGTGTGTGCGTGTGTGTGTGCGTGCGTGTCTCTTTCTGACAGGATCAAAGGATGCACACTGTGAAAAAAATTATCATCTGATTGCGGAACTGCATGTTGGGAATAAAATGGCAATTGCAACATATTGGTATGGGATCTGGGGGAAAGCTGAGGATTGTATTGCCGGCTACGTAACTTGAGGAGTCTATCACTGATTCACATAAATGTCCAGGCACTCAAGTGCGTGCGTGCGTGCAACGTGCGTGGGCCTATAGCGTATGTGTATGTGATGTATATTACATAATCGTCTAATCGCAATTATTTTTGTCATAATAGTCATACTCGTTTCTATGTTGAAATACTTTTCATACATCTAAAAAAAAGGTGAAATAGTAGATCTATAAGTTTACAACAACAGTTGTAAGCTTGTAGATCAGCATTTTTTTTATATATATATATATATATAAAAAGATAATGAATAATGTCTTCCTTTGTATATTTCAGTTATTGTCATATCTGTGCCCTGTGCATTTTTGGACTACCAGGCAAACAGAAATCCACTCTTTATTCATATGTTCCAATGTTCACACACCAAAAACACAATTACATGCTAATCGCAATTATCTGTGTGACAATTAATCGTCAACTTAAAGTTGTAATCGTGACCCAATCAGCCCCCAATCCGATGCAGATCACACAGCAAGGTCACTCAATTATTATTATTATTATTATTATTATTATTTATTTATTTTTGCAACTGAATGGCTGGGGAATGGAAATGAAGAGTTTACATAGTACACATAGTGCATACACTTTCCTTAATGAGACATGGCCAAAGCATTTCCGTGCAGGGTCCCCAGCCAAACATGTTGAGAACCCCTGATCTACAGCATTGATTCTCAACCTTGTTAATCCATTCTGACCGGGCACCCATTTTGGTGTTGGCATCATGTTATGCTTTAGCTATTGAAAAATAGCAGATCTACAAGCTCATATCGCGCCACCGAGTGGCGCGATACGAGCTTGTAGGTCTGCTATTTTTGAAAAATCGAAGAGTGACTGACATTTCTAGAATCTGATCTCAGGTCAGAATGGGTTAATCAGACCAGTGTGTGTCCATGTGGAAACCTCGTATGAATCTGATCTCAGGTCAGAATGGGCTAAAGTCCTCACTGTTCATGTGACTCTGACAATGTCCACTTGTACACTCTATAGCTCGGGGACCACCTTGAACCCCCTCAGGGACCGCTATAGGGGGTCCCCCAGACCCCATGTTGTTGAGAACCGGCGCATTATGTGTTTAAGTTAACTTGAGGTAAAAGTATGACTGTGGAAAATATGGCGTATAGTGAGCGTTAGTTATAAGAATAAACAGCCGAAAAGTACAAGCACTTGGGGGTCAGAGACATGCTGAAATTCCTCCGAAATTGGCTCCATTAAAAAAATGCACTGTTTCACAGGGGGAGGAAAGAATGACTTTTATCCGGTGAAAACACCTCATCTGTTACCATAGTTACCGAGCCTCAGAGACGTGCCTGCCTATATAGCTGCCTAGTGGCTGTGGCGATGGTTGGGTGGGGGGGGATTGGGGGAGCAGACAGAGGCAGAAGTTGATCAAAACACACAGCAGAGACTAAATGAATCAAATGGTCTCGGCAACAATGAGTTTTCACTCTGTGTGTACAGCAAGCTGGAGCAATGTGCTGTAGTCAAGGCCACAAGGCCAGGGGAGACAGAGTTCCAGAAACCTTTTGATACTGACTCAATGAAGGCAGGGGGAGAGAGACAGAGAGACATAGAGACATAGAGACATAGAGACAGAGAGAGAGAGAGAGAGAGAGAGTATGTGACTATCACTAATTAGTCTCTTATTCGCACAACAACAAAACACTGTTGGTTTCAACGTCCACATAAAGTGTTCACTTTGGAGCTTTGTTGTTTACGAGTTTTAACTAAGTATAAATTCCATACATCTCAGCATGGAACAAAGAAACCTCAGAAGCCTGGGTGACGTCAGAGTGTCACCATGAAAGCCCAACATCCAACTGATTGGGAGCCGTTTGTTGTGGCTTTGTTGCTCTTCCACATCTCAAGACTACATAAATATAATTAAACGTTTGACTTGAGTTTCAACGCATTTCACTACTCTGAATATTGGTGTAGCCTACCAACTGATGGTTTTCACTACCATATTTAAAATAGCAGATCAACAAGTTCACATGCGACGCAACATGTCGCGAGCTTGTAAATCTGATGTTTATTGACCCTTTATTGAACTTTTTTTGAACACTTAGGTATTTTTGAAAGGATACACTTTTGATTGAAGTATTTAATACTAAAGTTGAGCCTTTTGTCCACCACTGCGCGTCGAAAATAGCCGACGCGCAACACCGGCGTGCGATGACATGTCATACATGAGCAGTTAGCGAAGCCCCTATACCGGCCCCGCCTTCACAGACGAGGGGGTGAGAGGCCATGAGACATCAGAGCTTTATCAGGAGTCCATCAGGGCCTGTGGCTGTCAAGGAGTCACGACGAGCTATAGAGGACGTGAGAGGTCAGCCAGTTTGTGAAGGAGAAGAGGGGAGATCGTCTGTTGAACGGAGCGCCGACCAGACATTTCTCCTCAGAATCACGTCTTGGGTATCAGGGGCTTATGTGCCTCTTTCTCATGACCAGACGTACTCTCTGCCATCTAATTACTGAGCCTACTCAGCTGAACGTAACCCTTGTCTGACTAGAGATGTCAAAACCCCCCACCAACGCTATACGCGCCGCAGCCGATGACAACACGAGGTGCTTCCCAACCTGTCGGGCCGGGCCCACTGATGGGACGTGAGGTTATTGCAAGAGGGTCCCCAAATAATTGGCAAAACACAAAGATTTGAATGTTATGATAAAAAAGAAAAGACATGGTATCTTAAAGTATAAGATTAAAGTAAGTTCCATATAGATCCAAGATCCAAGATCCAAGGGAACACAATCGATTGACTGATCATTAACCCATTCTGACCGGGCACCCATTTTGGTGTCAGCATCATGTTATGCTTTAGCTATTGAAAAATAGCAGATCTACAAGCTCATATCGCGCCACCGAGTGGCGCGATACGAGCTTGTAGGTCTGCTATTTTTGAAAAATCGAAGACACTTTTAGAATCTGATCTCAGGTCAGAATGGGTTAATAATGAAACTGTCAGGATGTAATAGACATTTTTAGAATCTGATCTCAGGTCAGAATGGGTTAAAATAATCATTCTCTGAAAATGCAACGCGGTGCGCCCATCTGACCACTTTACACGGTGGTGGTTCATTTTCAAGGTTTTCAAGTGGCCGCGGTCCAGAAAAGGTTGGGGACCGCTGCACTGAACAGATGGCTATAGGAGGTCAACGGGGGACAAACGTTTGGATGCCTTGCACGGTGCTTCAGAGTGAAGTGAAATGTTTATTTGCTATGATCATTTATTTATTCTACAGGGGGATGATCAAAGGGATTTGTTCCTGGGATTAATGTAGCCTGCAATACTGTGCAACCGAACAGTTTGAATCCCATGCCAATGAGTTAATTTCCTTCTCCTTGCCTACTGTAACTAGCATTTGAGACGTGACAGCAGGTGGCGATAATGAAATATATGACCATGCAGTTTGAGCCCCCAAACATTTACAGACTAAAGTATGCTATGTCATGCTTGTTGCAGCCTAGCGCATTACTGCATCATTTCTAACCATACAGTAGATTGAGTGGAATCTCAGGGGTGGGCAACTTTGACGATGGAGAGGGCCACTATAGTTCCACACTCGCTCCAGAGGGCCACATTACTTTACCACATTATTTAGCAAAAATAGCTGATCTACAGTACTTGTAGAATCAATAATATATCAGTATTCTGAAATGAACCTGCGGGCCACATTAAGTGATGGTGGGGGCCCCTGGGCCAACAGTTGCAGTAGATATAAGTATAGGTTGGTCATAAGCACCGTAGGTACATCTGTGTTCACAGCCAAGTACTGTTCTGGGGCACTGGATACCATAACCAACGCATCTTCATCATGGAATGAGACCCCCGTGGTGAGACGACTTCCCCTTCCGTGTCTGACATGAGAGCACGTTAACTTGAATGGAAATAAATAACCTATTCTACAAATGTATTTCTATGCTTCCAACAAAGGAAATGAAGGATTAACTCCGACACATTGTGAGCTGTTCCCCGTGTTAATGACATTGCTTCTGGTTCCTCAAATCTGCACTGATGTAAAAGGAAAAACTAAGCCCGACTTACACTTTAGTCATACGGCGGCGTACCACGCTAGGACAGCCAATCTACAAGCTCACAGCGCACCGCGCCACGACGCGTTGTGGGCTTGTAGAGCGGCAATTTTCGAGGCGGGAGTGAGCATGAGGCCTTGCGACGTCCAGCGCCAACGTGCAATGAGAAGCAAAGTGGAGCACAGGGGAGGGCTATTGGGGAGATCAAAGGGGAGAGCTGTTTCCTTCGCAGCTTGGCTCACTCATGACATCCAACAGGCTGCGTGTGTGATATCATGTTCAAAGGGCTCACCACATGGCACAAATTAGCTGGTGACATGCCGCAAATTAGGCTTTCTTTTCAGCTGAACCGCATTGACTCCAAGTAATTGGGTTGACGACTGTGATGCAGGACCGCGGACAAAGAGGACGAGAATTCAGTGGATTTCACGCGAGTGAGTGTGCGGGCGAGCAGCTTACTTTGTGCACGTGAGCGAAGGACAGTGAGAGGGTACTTTAGCCATTGTACTCATAGTACAAATGTGTGTGTGTGCGTGCGTGTAAAGACTAAAAAGCTTTAATAAATAAAAGAATAAAATGACAGCCAAATTATTCCGCACGTCAAGACTCCCACATCAAACCCAAAGATTGTAAAAAGGATTCGCGCACACGGGAGGCGACAAACATGGACAAATTCACACATTAAAACACGGGGAAAAGTGGTTAAACTCAAAAGCAACGGGAATCTGTTTCGCCGCGGGATAATTGACAGGCTTGAGTGACACTCCCTTCCCTAAGCATATATTTATCTCCCCAGTCAAAACAGAGGCTTGTGTGGGATTGAGCCTTTGTTCAGCTGCATTTTCATGTCATCATATGTTTGTCTCTTTGTGTGTTTTTTTTCCTCAGAGATCCCCCCCCGGTGTTGTTTCACTCCCAAGCATGCAGCCTCTGAAAAGCAGCACGCAGAACAACCTTGAACACAAAGCAGAAGAAGGGCCTTTCAACCAACACTGTGTGCGTGATCTGCTCTCATAAGGGCAGAGATTAGCGCAGAACAACAATAAAGGCCCTCAAACAACACGAAACAAACACACGTCAGCACATGCTCGCTCATTTATCCATGTGTAACCTGAGAGACTAGTGTAACCATACGGCCCCGGGTCCATTTGGAGTTAAATTATCCAGTGGCATCATAAGCAGGGCTGTCAATCTAATTTCGTGGCGAGGGCCACATAGGGCAAAAGGTAGCCTCTGTACCCAGGCTTTTATTTCCGTTCGCATTCGCCTAAAAAAGAAACGCCTGGGGAAACCCATTGGAAAGTCTGGCATAGGAAGTGGGAGCCAACTAGTATTTCGTTAACCAATGACAGTGCAGAGGGGCATCGCTCCAAATTTGGTGACATCAGTGTTCTCCGCTGTTTTCTACCGGAGAGGGGAGGGGAGGAGGAGGAGGGTGGACGGGGCAGGCGCTCAGATCGGCAAACCAATAGGATCCACTGGCTGTTTTCGCTGGTACCCGCCCCTCTAGACCAGAATTCACACAGGCTGGGGCAGGCTAGGGGAAAGGTGATTGATGTGGGCCGGACCGGGTGTGGATGCACATGCACATGTTCACTTCAAGGTTCAAGGTTTCTTCATTTTCTCTCCCGAAGGAGAACTTTGTCTTGGACCCCAAGGACCCACACTGCAGCATACAAAATACAATACAATACAATACAATACAATACAATACAATACAATACAATACAATACAATACAAACAGTAGAGGTACACAGTGACTTACACAGCTGTCACTGTTTCTCATTTGTCTTAAAGTGAACGTACTTTATCGTATGTCAAATAGTGAAAATAGCTCATCTACAAGCTCAAAACCTATTAGCTTGGAAATATTTTCGCCGAATGTTCACCTATTATGAAAAGAATAGGGACGGTAGGGTTCATGTGGTTAAACCTGGTATGTCAACTTCCAACTAAATGCATACTGAACACTGCTGATATGTTTGTGCACACCTGCATATGATACTCATTTTCTGAATCACAGGTACACACCTACATAGAATGCTATGCTCTAGGCCTAGGCATCATGTAAACGTGTTATTATATGCATGCTATCTATATTTTACTGTATGTATACATCTTGATTAGTTTTTTTTACCTGTTTCTCACAAAAACGTCAATGTGATGGAGTGCGTGCAAATTAAAGAATGTCGCCAATTTCTTTACACCTGCAAACTTGCGATGTGACAACAACGTCGATTCCGATCGCCATTCACCGGTGGCGCCATATGGCAGGGTGTGAGAGGAATGAAATGAGTCAGGGTCACACAGCTCTGAGGAGGAGGTGGGTGGCAGCTCTGAGGAGGAGGAGGTGGATGGCAGCAGGCAAGAGAGAGACTAAGATGGAGACGCAGAGTCCTAATGCACTTCCTTGTAAAATATGAAGCCTCGCATTAAGCTTTCATGGGCATCCCGCCGTTCCTCTTATCTGCAGTGCAAGTCTGCCAAGTCAGAGCATACGCATGCATGCGCGCGCGCGCGCACACACACACACACACACACACAAGCACACACAGTCATAGTGTCTGTTAGAAATGGTGAAATCTCTGAGACAAGTTAATGACGCAACATGACCGGTGGCAAAATCAATGTATACAGTGGGCGAGGTTGAACATTCAAAGACCTTCATAAAGAGGTGTATTGTCCAAGCTGCTCCGGTGTGTTCTTCTACGGTTGACGATGGTACGGTGGTACGGTTCTTCTACGGTTCATCTACGTTTGACGGTAGTATGGTGCAATGCATACCTTCAATAAAATGATGGTGTGTAGATACTTTCAGTGAGATAACACTGCGCAAAAAGCATGGAATACAGATGTGTATATTACAGGAAACTCCCGTTAAACTTTCCAACAAACTCCGGTAAACTCTCGAATTGTACCATCACACCTGTACCGTATATTCACTGTATATGCCCGCTAAACGTGAGGTTTACGGGCAAAATACAGTGGCCATAATTGCCCATTAACTCCTCTTTTCACACAGTGTAAGATATGTGCATATGTTCATACTATATAGGCTATGTGTATACTATGAAAGGTTAGCAGTTCATGCATGAGCTGAAGTGCAATTTGTCTGCTGGTGAATAAGTGAAATAAGTCAACCAGCACAATGTCTTCTAATTACCGGCTGTCACTTTCCTCAACTTCTCATGCCTCTCTCACCTCAATACCCCCCCCCCCCCCCCCCCACGCACGCGCACGCACACACACACACACACACACACACACACACACACACACACACACACACACACACACACACACACACACACACACACACACACACACACACACACACACACACACACACACACACACACACACACTAATTATACTTTCCTTTTTGCAAAGTGTGTAATTAAAAGCAACATTGTCTCATCAGGTGGTGATCACTTCCACCCATTCAAGACAACTCCGGTTGGATAAAACCGACACGGGGGCTAACACACAATGACGCTGATGCCAATCACACCACTCTCTCTCTCTCTCTCTCTCTCTCTCTCTCTCTCTCTGTGCCTCTACGCAGGAGGAGAAGATGTAAGCCTCAAATCACTTCACGTCACAGAAGCTCGTGAACCGTCGACTTTGTTTACAGTGGAAAACAGTGGGGCCAAAAGATGGCGGTTTCATTTTCTTTTCAGTGGCTAGTTTTCTCAAAGACCATGGGTTTGCACTCGGTGTTAAGATGTTATAACAGCTTCCTTTGGCAGGCTGGAGGACCAGGGGAGATGTGGGAGTATTGATCGGGGTGAGCGGCATGGAGACACGGGAGGAATGCAGCATTAAGGGGTGTGCACTGACACGCATGCAAACAGATATCAACGTGGACAGACTCACACACCCGCTCGTACACACACGTGCACGCGCACGCGCACGCACACACACACACACACACACACACACACACACACACACACGACCAATAGAGGCACTTCCAGTCCAATACTGAAGGCGGCTTATCTGAGTATACGCACGCACGCGCACACACACACACACACACACACACACACACACACACACACACGACCAATAGAGGCACTTCCAGTCCAATATACTGACGGCTTATCTGAGTATATCTTCCAGCAAAGATTTGACTTGGTATTTAAAGACGGATAGCTGTGAAGACACAGCTGAAGGCTCAGCACACATCAAATGTAGGTTGGAGGTTTTTTTAATGTAAACTGTTGAAATGAAACTCAAAGCAGAATTAGCGCACAGCACGCACGCATTACGAGTGTCAAATGCAAAAGGGTAGAGGAGAGTTTAAAGGCACATACAGTATGTCTACATGCAGTGTGTATAGGTGTGGGTGCCGAACCTCAGGACCAAGCAGGTACCCAACCCAACATGCTTGGGTACCGATTAAAATAATCGGTTCCTACAGACGCAGTCAAGCGCTATTTATTTAATAGTAACAGCAAAATTCAGAAAAACACCTTTGTAAGGAGATGCATTGTATGATGTATGTGTATGCACTGTGTATATGCACTGCCTATACACATTGTGGAGCCTCGCCACAGTACCACCAGAATAAGGGACGCGTTCCTATGGCAACCAGACAAACGCCGGCCGCGCCGACGCGCTCCGCCCACGGACGTGTCATAGACGCCGTCTACCACCCCAGAGCGATCCTAAACCAGCTGCGCCTAATCCGGCCGCCGCCCATATTAGCAATCAACGACAGCCGCAATCTGTCAGCCGCGCCCTTTATAAACGACACTCACACTTAGCAGTGTCACTCGCTGGTTCACTCCAAGACGATCGGGCAGCGTATGCCGACAACTTGGCTCTGGATGGCTTGTAGGAGTGGGGCTGAAAGCACACACGGGAGTGCGTGCCCCCCATAAATAAGTGACGAGTGGAAAGCCGCACATATACCTGGAAACCCACCTGACTCGGTTCGGGGACGAGTAGCAGAAGACGGGACCCTCGTATCGACTGGCCGCCCACCGCACGTTAAGGTCACAGTAAGACAACTGTTCTCTCACTATCACACGTTTGGCTAAGAAGAGGCACTTACAGACGCTTGAGAAGCTAAGGATAATAACCACTGGCTGCCTTTGACGTACCTCTACGGCGACCCCAGTATATAGAGAGAAATCAGAGTATAAATGCTTGTGTACCTACCTGTTGGCCGAGCCTAAGGGGCCCTAGGTCACATACTCCCCCCGGTCCCAAACCAAGTACTTTTACTCTGATTACTCACCCAAATGTAACCGAGTACTTCTACTCAAAAGTACTCTTCTGTACCCTGTGGATAGAGAAAGCTACCCAACATCGTACCTACCTCCGGGGGAGCCTCCTGGCAAACTCTGGACCCTGGAAAAGAAGAAGCGGAAAGTTACAGAAAAGTCTAGTTGGTAGATAGCCTAGACCGGAGTCTCCGGCCCCAACCCTGTACTTACCTTGTGCTCTGACCGTTTGCTAACCACCCCTCTCATCCTCTGCAGTGACGTATCCATCCTAGGGGACCGGACTTCAAGAAATAATGTTGTCTGATGAATTCTGATGTGAAACTGACTTTTGTTTTGACCTTATCTGAAATAAAACAAGGGGCGCCACCGTGTGTCTAACCCCTGATACTGCATTCTGAGTCCTGATTCCCACCCGACCTCCCACAACATACAATGTATGTGAACATTGCAAATAGTTTCTTGGGACCAGTGCAGTGTATTCTCAAAGCAGACAGCATCTGTGAGAGAGAGAGAGAGAGAGAGAGAGAGAGAGAGAGAGAGAGAGAGAGAGAGAGCTAATCCTGTAAGTCCAGACACGGAGATCGCTGCACGAACATGGAGCTGCCACTGCAACTGCAGAGGGCTTTGTCTTCTACGGTTGAACCCACCCCAACTAAACCCACTGCACCCCCGATGTCTCTCACCGAGTCTCAATGCTCTGCTGTTTTATTCATGTTTCCTCTGGAAAGGAGAGACGGAAGATCAGGTCTCCATGTGCGTGTGTGCGTGCGCGCGTGTGTGCGTGCGTGCTTGCGTACGAGAGTGGGTGTGGGTGTGTGTGTGTGTGTGTGTGTGTGTGTGTGATGTCCGTGCACCACTAGAGGAATCCACTTTGGTTGCTGACAGTGTACTGTATAACCCATTCTGAACAGGCACCCATTTTGGTGTCAGCATCATGTTATGCTTTAGCTATTTAAAAATAGCAGATCTACAAGCTCATATCGCGCCACCGAGTGGCGCGATACGAGCTTGTAGGTCTGCTATTTTTGAAAAATCTAAGAGCGACTGACGTTTTTAGAATCTGATCTCAGGTCAGAATGGGTTCATCAGACCCAGTGTTTGTCCGGCGGAAACCTCGTATGAATCTGATCTCAGGTCAGAATGGGATAATGCAGCCACTGGGCAACGGGGGCGAGTATAGAGACAAACCGGTGCAGAAAGGTCCACACATGACCACCCCACTGCACCATTATGACCACACCCACCCACCCACCCACCCACTCACAAACACACGCACATCATCTGTTTTCATTGATCTACATGGGACAAACGAGGCTCTTTTATAGGTCAGATTCCTGTTTGTCTGGTGTTGAACCAAAGTGCTGCTACATCAGAGTCAAGAGGTTGGGGATAGAGAGAAAGAGAGGGAGAGCCTGAGGGATCAGGGAGAGAGTGTGGATGAAACACAACTTCTTGCAACTACGTATATAAACAGCTCCAAAACAGAAGCCATTCTCATCGGCACCCCACACCAGGTTCAATCATTCTCAGTCTCAATACAAGATATCCCTGCTAACTCATCAATGCATCCATGGCCCCCATCTCAAGGAACTATAGTCACCCTTCAATCCTCAACTCGCAAGATGTTTCTTCTGTTTTTATATAATTTTTATGCATTTGCTCACTGTAGCACTTTGAGATTCTTACGAATGTATAGTGCAGTGATGTAAATAGGTTTTCAATGTAATGAGTCCCGGGATGCAGGGATGGTCTTTTAAGATGAGTCCCAGGGACATTTGATGAGTCCCACTTCAACGACGTTAGGAGTCATTATTTTGCCATTTTGGTTATATTCATGTAGAAACAGAAGAAGAAATGATTATTATAACTAAAGCTAGCAAAACAAACTAGAATAAAAAACAGTGCAGTAGTACAGTCCCGTAGATGCAGAGGTCGTTGTTTTACTGCGTCCCTTAACTATAAACTGCGTTTTGGGATGCAAAATGCACCCTATTTTAATCTCTGAAAGTGCGTTATAAATAAAATCCAGAGAGAGAGAGAGAGAGAGAGAGAGAGAGAGAGAGAGAGAGAGAGAGAGAGAGAGAGAGAGAGCATGTGAGAACAGGGAGATAAAAAGTGTGAATGATAGAGAAGGAGGTGAGAGGGGGCTAGAGATGAGAGCAGGTATAGGAGGAGAGAGAGAGAGAGGTAAGAGCAGCAGGGAGAGAGGAGGACAAAGAGGATGAGGAAAAGGAGATGGGGAGAGAAAACAAGACTGAGAGGAAGGACAGCAACGGGAGAAAGCGAAAATAGGGGGTGTGGACGGAAATGTAGAGAGATAGAGAAACACCGAGAGAGACCAAAGGGGCTGGGGGGGGGGGGTCTCTATTGAGCCGTGGCTGTGAAGTGAATGTATTTAAGGCGGTGGCCACTCAGCTGAATCCCCCAGCAGCAGTCAAACAGACACACAGAGGCCCATGGCAGCCTGCACTCAGCTAGCCACTGAAAGACCAGCGGGGGGACAAGAGACCACATGACAATAATACATGCATTCTCAGCGTGTCCATTTAGGCCACATAGCTAGGCCATTGCCTACAGGGCAGCAGTTAGTAGAGGTGGCACAAACTCGCCAAAAACGCCACTCAGTTATTCCCGTGCCAGTTCCCGTGGATATTGTGAACAAAATCTTATCCAGCGACAGCATATTCTTTAGTTTTGGGTCTGAGATGCTGAATGTCATCAGATTGTGGTCCGTGGCTCAAATGTTGAATACAATATGATGGACCTTGACATGAAAAGGGTTGAAAACCACTGCTGTACTTGGATAAGATAGGATGGTGTGTATAGTATGCATGATGAAACGGGATGATATCTGACTGGGGGTATACTACCTATGATATCTGACTGGGGGTATACTACCTATGATATCTGACTGGGGGTATACTACCTATGATATCTGACTGGGGGTATACTACCTATGAGATATGACTGGGGGTATACTACCTATGAGATATGACTGGGGGTATACTACCTACCTATGAGATCGTAAGGAAGTGAGAAAAAGGGTTATCAGTTCAAGCACGAGCTGTCTCATGTGACAGATGTGTTGAACCAGGAAGTAACAACATTGTTTTGTTCTTTCTCGAGCTGAGAGGCAAATAGTGAAAAGGACATACGTGTAGAGGCACTAGTCAATTTACAGTATTCACCTCCACCTCCACCTCCACCTCCACAAGCTTGGATACATTTTCAATTAACATTTTGTACAGGCAAATCTAATTTATACTTCACACTTCACGTGAGACCACGACAAGAATGGTGCATTTTTCTTTTACAATGGAGCCATTTATGTGGTGTTACTTCCAGAGCAACTTACTATGAGAGAGCAGGGCAGGCATGCAGGGACTGATATGACTTACAGTTGGTAGGGATGGCATCTGGAATCATCCAGGCATCTCTCTCTCTCTCTCTCTCTCTCTCTCTCTCTCTGCAGCTGAGTCTGTCCCTGTCCACTCTTTGTACAAACACGTTCTGTACAAGGTGACTGTGTCCATGCCTCTGTGGCTAAGTGACTGACAGTGACATGGGGCAGTGTGTGTGTATGTGTACGTGCGTGTGTGCACACATGCATTCGAGTGCCAGCTTCGTCCCCTAATCTGACTTTTTCTGTGTCTCTCTCCATCTCTCTTTGTCTCCTCTTATCAGTGGACCTGTCCTGCACTGTCCCAGCATGCCATGGGCTGAGCGGCTCCACGGCGCACCCTCCAGACCTCATTCTATCACTCCTCATGAGCGCATTGCGTTCAGCGGTTCACAACCTTTTCTGGATCAGGGCCCACTTGGAGATCTCAAATGTGCCCACCCGTCTGACCACTGGGGTGGGCCATGTGCATTTTCAGAGCATTACTTTAATGATCATATAACGATCAAAACCATAAGACTTTATGTCTGAGTTAATGAACTAAAATAAATAAAGGTCCTGTACCTGCATCAGCAATACTTCTCTATACTGTAACCAAACTGTATTGCAGACCAAAAGCAAAACACAAAACTGTTGCTTTTGAAGATAGATTGCAGGGCCCATGTCAGGAGGCCACAGCAAGTGGGGTGAATACAACAATGCATTGTCCGACAGGCATTAGTCTGACAACACCGTCGCTCCCTACATGCCGCATGCGTGGCCGGTTAAAACTAACTCATGGCCGGGTTAAAACTCACCCGTGGTCGGGTTAAAACTAACCCGTGGCTCCCGACATGCGTGGCATGTTAAAACTAACCTGTGGCATGTTTAAACTAACTCGTGGCTTTCTGTGAGGTTAGGTTTCGGGTTGGGGTTTGGCCTGGGTACCGTGTCTAATGCCTGTCGGACAGTTAGTACGTCGGACCAAACACATGCACCCACAGAAGGTTCCCCTTCTGAATTAATTCAGAGCTAAACCCTCACAAATGTTCTTTGACCAATCTTTTCTTCTTCAGATCTCAGAGTTTTCCAGTCCCACTACTAGTGGTAATAGTTAGTTAGTATTGGCCTTAAAAGTCTCTTTCACAAACCATCACCAAACACTCTTTTTGATACCTAAAATGTAACCCATGGTCGCCTCACTTCCTGTACTTGTATAGATGTTCCTGGTACCTCACCTCCTGGAACTATTGATAACATGCTTTAGGTTTTTCCCCACAGCTCCCCCTATTGATCAAACCTTGTCAACAGATCAAGAATCAACAGAAATGATTATGAACATGGCTTAACTATACAAAACAAAACATATTTTCTGTACACTACAATTTTAACTATATACGTACGTCGACTCTAGGTGGCGTAATATACCAAGTCTGTGTATATACTTACCCCAACGTAGACTCCGTCTATGTAATGGATGATGCCTACAGAAGCCTTTAACCCATTCTGACCTGAGATCAGATTCATACGAGGTTTCCACTGGACACACACTGGTCTGATTAACCCATTCTGACCTGAGATCAGATTCTAAAAATGTCAGTCGTTCTTCGATTTTTTTCAAAAATAGCAGACCTACAAGCTCGTATCGCGCCACTCGGTGGCGCGATATGAGCTTGTAGATCTGCTATTTTTCAATAGCTAAAGCACGACATGCCAACACCAAAATGGGTGCCCGGTCAGAATGGGTTAACATTGGTCCGGTTCCCATAGCAACGCCCCACCGTTCCAACTATGGCATTGGAAATATATTCACAGTGCAGAGCAGTGGAAGAGAGGATTTACAAACCGCCATAACTCTGGTTCTAAGATCGCTGTCTTTGGTGTATTTTCTGCCATCCACATTTCGGATTTAATTTGTGTATTTTTACTGCGACGCTGGCGCCATGTAAACGCTTCTGATGAGAGGTAAGGAGTGTGTGAGTGTTCCAATGCTGCAGTAGTATGTGTAGCAACAGTGTGTGGTGGGCGGGGGGGGGGGGCGGGCAAACACTGTCTTATTAAAGTGAGCGTGTATGCTGGCCCCTGGAGCTGGGGTTTATGCTAACAGCTAGCGGTACAGATAGAGTTAATGTAATGTAATATTACCCCTTGGACGCACTACACAACAGTCAAGGCCTCACTGTCAGTGTGCCTGCCTTGTTCTTCCATCTCAAGTGATTTAAAAAGTCATGCATTTGTTTTAAAGGCTTGCACACGCAAGCCATTGGGTGAACTAAAATGAGCTCCCCCAATATTGGCTTCAGAATAGCATACAGGCTTACAGTACTGTGTGTGTGTATGTGTGTGTGTGCGTGTGCGCTTGTGTGTGCGCAATTTCTACAGTTAACATGACAAGTGACAGGTGGATGAATCCCTGGCAAGGGGACGAAGACATGTGAAACCAGCATAAATCCAATAAATGCATTACTTGTGACAAGAAATATAGCATGGCAGAGGCTAGGTGTGTGCGCGCGCGTGTGTGTGTGTGTGTGTCAGTGAGTGGCTGTTGGATCAATGTCAGCTGGCACAGAGCAGCACAGTTCCCTGGCATTGGGATTTTCAGGTTGAGCTAATCTCAGAGCAGGCACTGCGTACCTGCCAGTTCAGCAGCACAGAGACACAGAGGAGCCCCCCCAACACACACACACACACACACACACACACACACACGCACGCGCGCTTTGTTTACTGTGGATGTTTACTGGAATGCAGAACACATAGAGCTCTATTACAGTATTATGGTTGAGGGTCCATACATTATGTGTGCACGTGCATGTAGACGTACACATGCACTTCTACAAACACTGACACACAAGCAGAAAACATGGACACGCTCACAAACATATTTTCAACAAATCTAACTACAGTAAAAAATCACACCCGTGTTAACTGAGTGGTGCAACTCCCATCCCCCCCCCCCCCCCTCTCTCTCTCTTTCTCTCTCTCTCTCTCTCTCTCTCTCTCATTAGCAGGCAACAGTGCAGCACGTGCAGCACTATCCCTCTCTCTGTTTCTGGCACAGCAGCGCCCCTACTGGTACTAATAGTCATACGGTTGCTCATTAACGCATACATACAGTAGGCGGACACATAGGTGAACACGGACATTGCTGTTCCTTGGAGTGGTTGCACCACTCAAAAATTATAATAATACATATAGTTTGTTTCTCTCTCCACAACCTCTTGTGTTGTCTCTTTCACCCGTGTCTTCTTCAGTTCTTTCTATCCCTCTCTAGACATAGAGAAACGAAAAGAGAGAGAGAGAGAGAGAGAGAGAGAGAAGGTGATGCATTACAGTGATAAGAGTAAAAAGTATTGACTTTTATTCTTGTGAATTCTCTACTTCACACTTGAAGGTGTTGTACAGATGGAGAGTGAAAGTGAGCACAGCGACATTCTCAAAGCATACTCTAAGCCTCATGTATACTGATAGTGTTGGAAATAGCTGTGACGTGAGTGCGTATATCTAGTTTGCGTCCGAGCATAGACATGGTAATGCCCCACCTGCTCTGATTGGCCTAGCGACGCTGCCCGTCTTGACTGTACTCCGAGATGCGAGGTTTAGTCACTCCGTGGTGGGAACTAATACAAGAGAATGACAGCTTGGCACGTGCGACAGAATGCAGCCGTGTAACTAACGTGTACGTTTTTTTGTTGTAGAAGAGGCAAACTAATAATGTTTATGCCGTTTTCTTTGATTGAATAATTGATTGATGATTTGATTTGGGTGTGTTCTAAATAAAGTGTTAGTGTTGTTGATTATCGTGTATAATTATAGTAAACTAATACTATTATACTAAAAAGGATAAAGACAATAATCAACACAAACACTTTATTTAGAGCACACCCAAATCAAATCGTATTACGGCTTACATATATCAATTACATATTATTACAATAATTATTCCATCAAAGCAAACGGCATAAACAATATTAGTTTGCCTCTTCTACAAAAATAATACAGTTCTCTTGTATCATAGGCCTACCGTAGCCTACTTGTATTATTTTCCACCACAGAGTAACCTCGCATCAGACTATCCAGCATAGCGTAACTTTCTCTTTGCAGATGAGTAAGCCTGGGAGCGAGGCTAGCATAGTGTAGGACAGTCAAGACGGGCAGTGTCGGTAGGCTAATCAGAGGTTACCATGTCTATGCTCGGACGCAAACTAGACGCTCAGTGAACTACAGTGAGCTCAGTGAACCACCTTCACCTACAGGTTGCATGGGGGATTGTGAAGCAGGAATTAGACCATTATGTAAAAATCTGGCTACTGTAAAACTCAGCTGAATTTACCCGACACCCACCACTTCCCATCTCTGTGATTGGCTGAGAGGCACTCAGCAAATGATTAATTAGGACAGTGTTTCTCGATGTGGGGTCCAGGGACACCCAGTGGTATATTTGAGAGGGTAAGCCTCAATAGCAGCACACCAAAGTCCTTCTGGTACACAGGGCCGGCTCCAGGATGAAATGACTAAGGGCTCAGTCGAAAATCTCGAGGGGGCACACTACTGTAAGTGTTGTTATTATTATTTTATACAGCTATTGCGTTGTTAAATCTGGAGTTCTGGTCTCCTCTTCAATGCAAGAACGAATGTTACCTTGAATTGCAGTTGTAGACAGTAGACACCAGTTTGAATAGCCTACTAATGAAATAGTGTGCTTAGCACACTTCATTAGTATAATAGTATACATTGCAGGTCTACTGTTAGGTTAATGTGTGAATTTGAAACTATGGCTTACCGCCAGCCATTATCACCTCAAGAAAGACAATAGCAACACATTCCTTCACATCAGACATTACAAAAGAGGAACAAAAGGAATTATATATAAAAAAAAAAATAATAATAATAATAATACAATAAAAACACTTATTTGAGGGGTCAAAGATCTTGGGTTGAGGGGTAAAATACCCCTTTTGACCTCCCGTGGTGCCGAGCCTGCTGGTACATTTAATTCATGGCTGCACGGACAGCATACAGTACAGCATGTATTTAAGGGGGTTCCAGGGGGTCCTGAACATACAGCAAAATTTGATAATGTAGCATCAAAATGACTTTGAACCATTTTATCCCTAAATACATTGGATTATTAAAATATAGCCGATCTACAAACTGAGTGTTATTTCGTTTTTAACTCGCGTCCTAATACATATTAAGTTGGGGGTCCTTGACATGGACAACTTTGAGAACCACTGCACTAGGAAACATTTCACAAAAAGCCCATTTAAACCAACCAAAAAGCTGTTCAGGAGTTGCTGAATGTTGAAGAAAACAGATGAAAAAATAAAAAGTGTCAAAGCACTGGAGGAGGGTGGTGGCTGGGTCTTGTTGGGTGGGGCTTTAAAGGTCATGCAGCCTGCTTGTAAGAGACTGACAACTCCTTAAAGGTGCGGCGAAAGAAATTACAGAGAACATAACCATTGGCATTTCCGTGTCTGGTATAGTTATCTTAATAACACTCACTTCATCGAGACAGAGTTCTTTTTTAAAGGCCATTGGGTTACCAGTGGCCCAATTTACTCTGGATGGTATTGGCCTAGCCTGGAATCCAGACTGATTCACTCCATTCAGCAGATGTCTTGTCTTTCACTTTGTTTCTCAGTCTCTGTGGGCGGGGTGGGACCAGAGCTTTGCAAAGTCACTTCCCTTCCCACTTTGTTGAGCACTATCCATTCAACAATGATTGGATAGGTAACGGGTGAAGGTGATTGGATAGGTAACGGGTGAAGGTGATTGGATAGGTAACGGGTGAAGGTGATTGGATAGGTGTGAAGGCAGGTGTGAAGGCTCATTGGAATCCTAATGCGCAGCAAAGAACCGCATTTTACTCCGCCCAAAAACGGGGGTTTCGCTTCGCTTCCAATCGCACTTGACTACGATTCGGTGCAGGTGTGAATGCAATCGGCAGTAAATAAAGGAAATGAAGCAAACAATGTGGCGGGTGAGGAGCTGAACACAGTTGGAGACGGAGAAGGCATATTTTACGCAGCGCAAAGATGTCCCATTACTGTGGATAGACGTGGTCGAATAAGGAGACTGAAGCCCTGATCGAAATGAGGACGTGTACATTAATCAATTGCTTAAGAAAACACATAAAAACACTGCAGTGCAGTGTAATAAGTATTATAGCCTACAGAATATTCTGTCTGTCTGTCTGTGCGTGCCGTAAACATGGAGTGCTATGGAGTGCTGTCACTGTGTGGGGACTGGGGAGTTATATCAGTGCGCTCATGCAGCGCTGTGCCTCCATGCCCAAAAGAACAGTGTGTGGCGGCTGCGTGCGTAGAGAGAGAGAGAGAGAGGGGGGGGGGGGGTCCCAGACGGCACAACACATGCACGTTATGAGTGTAATTTTATCACCATAGATTTCACTGTGTAGGCTAGTTTATGAATGGAACACATTGATAAAGGTCCCCCCTGCTGCGTTTCCAATTGCTGCGAATGTCAGTGTGAAGGCAAACCACAGCCAATTAAATATGCAAGAACCTCAATTTCCCCGCCCATACGCATCCGAGTCTACCGAAGTATTAGGTGAGAATCTGACCTTAGTGGCATTTGAGTGCGTCAGGTTTATCCTTAATTAAAAGGACGAGACGTAACGCGAGAAAGACATGGCTGTAGATTGCAGTTGGTTGGTAGACTTGACTATAGCTGCATAGCCTCGGTCCCAGGCTTACTTATCTGCGAAAAGAAAATCTAAAGCTGCAGCGCATGCAAATGCCTCTCGATCCAGTCATGGAATGAAGTTAGGAGCTCATGCAAAACGCTATTTAAATGGCTTAAAGCATTGTTTTTAATTGCACGATTTTAATAAGCTTGCACACTTGGTAATATCCTACCAATTTCATATGACATGCCTTTACAAAATATTTTTTTTTCACATGTGTTATTAGTTTTATACATTTTAGGAGTGAAAACATATGTTTAGATGCCTGTGACAGCCTCTCAGCTGGTCAAACAATGCTGCTCCGCTGTTCTACGACAGAAAAACAGCCAAGGACAAAGCGTACGCCAGCTCCCGACCAGACGTGGGTTTTGAACGTTGCCAAGTTCAATTTCAAGCTTTGCCGGAAATGTTAAATGCCGAAAATGTCGGTAATTTCGGCGTGCGCCCATATTTTGGCGTACGCACGGTTGATAAATGAGGGCCATTATCACCACTGTCGGACAGAAACCTTGTAACTCCATCAGATATTTCAGCTTTTGAAAGACCACTGGACGTAGATCACAGTGAAGCGTTCGAGGTGAAAAGACGTAAATCGCCATCAATGTGTTAAAACATGTTTGTGATTAAAACATGTTTGTGACTAAACAATAACTACACTGGATGTATTTGAACACATAGGTTCCTTCCGGCAGAAATTAAGAAGACATGGAGCCAGACAGGTGTGAGAGTAGCACAGCTTTCTTTCACCGTGTACGTTTCCAACACTCTTTTTTTCTTCTTTCAGACTGTGTACAAGCAATTAGTCTCAGTGATACAGTGATGTTGTGGACATGGGTCCACCGTCCAGACCGATGGACCACATGCAGAGGTCCTTAATAAGATGCTGCTGGGTTTTCATGCCAGCTGTCTAATTAGTGACTAAACCACAGCAAGAACATCAGGTGAATGAGTTTGACGAGCTATTGTGTGCGAGTGCGCGCACACACACACACACACACACACACACACACACACACACACACACACACACACACACACACACACACACACACACACACACACACACACACACACACACACACACACACACACACACACGCAGCACCAGGAGGGGGTGGCGCGGAGGCGAGCCAGGCGAGGTCGACATATGCCCTTACTGGGCTGCATTCACACATTCAATACACCTTCATGTGTCTGACACCTGTCTTGTGTCTGAATACAGACACAGATGGATGTGCTCTGCCCCCCCTCCCCCCATCAAAAAATGTTTGTTCAAAACATTGGGCTTCCATTGGAAATGCAGTGAAGTGGCCATTAAACAGACAAGACACAAGACAGACACAAGAAAGGGTGTCTTGAATGACTGTGAATGCAGCCCAGTAAGGGCATTATGTCAACCCCACCCGGCTCCCCTATGCCCCACCCCCTCCTGGTGCTGTGGCCATCTTGGATCCTAAACACAATATAAACAATGGGAGCAGGGCAGGGCCGAGATAGGCCCTTATTGCCAATTCCCTTTCATTTTAGTGTCTCATGGCTCATGCCCATGCTCATCAGCTCATTACAATCCAACCAGTCAGAGAGGAGTATCACAGCTGCAACTGAAGTTCTGCCGGTTACAACTGATACATTCTGCCGGTTACAACTGATACATTCTGCCGGTTACAACTGATACATTCTGCCGGTTACAACTGATACATTCTGCCGGTTACAAGTTTCAACTGATATGAGGTAAAAGACTGAGGTTAGGGTTAGAGTTAAGCCAAACCACACCAAAGGGTCGGGTTGGGACAAAATGGTTTTTAAGGTAGACCATACCAATGTAACTCATTAAGTTGCAATGAGTTGCATTGGTGTGGTCTACCTTTAAAACCGTTTTGTCACAACCTGACCCTTTGGTGTGGTTTGGGCTTCAGGGCTAGATTTACTTGCGTGCGGTCAAGATGAACACAGCAGAGCGCTCCCTAAGCCACTGACAACCAATCACAAGCCGTTTTTTAAATGGTCTCCTATGAACACAATATTTGCATCCTGTAAGACCAGGGGTAGGCAACCTTTATTATAAAAAGAGACATTTTTGCCCCCCAAAAATATTACAATTCTATCTGGAGCCGCAAAATATGTTTGCTTTAATAAAGCAAACATTCATTATTTGTGATTTTTCTGGTCCTAAATTTTATTGTTTACAATGTCTCATAGTATCAATTATACCAGGCCAGCAGCTTATCTGGTGTATACTGTATAGGGAACATTGTTTTGCAATATCAAAATGAAAGAATAACTTTATGCCTATACTACAATAATAAATTATCCTACTGTAAATGCACCACATCTCTGTGTGTCTGTGTGCGCGCGTGCGCGTGTGTGCGGTTGTAATGCACGTAACTCGAGAACTAATTAGACACACGCGTTCCACACCCCCGCAGGGAGTGCAGTGCCCGGTATCGAGTCGGTCGGACCCACGGTTCTCCAGAACCACCACAAAAGGCTCTGCCAATGGGCCTAATGGGCCTAAATCCCCTCACCTGTGCAATGTCCAGCCTCTGCCTCAGCCAATTGATTGCCATGGCAACCCCACACCTGACAATTGATTACTTAACCAGTCCACTTTTCAGTCTGTCAGTTTGCCCTCTTCAGACACAGGCAGACAGAAATCTCCATGTGGGACACAGACAGACAGTTAAAACGGGTGCTATGAAAAGGTATTATTGGGTTCCAAAGTTGCATCGTTCTCAAGTAGGCCGGTGGCCGACGGACACGTACAGGTCTAGTGATTAAAATGAAGAAAAAATAAAGAAAAATAAAACCTCTCATTCTTTTTCATACTTCTTTACCCTGGCAACTGGGAGCCACGGGAGAGCACCTCCAGTACAGTGAGAGCCCCATGCAGCTCTAGCCCATTCTGACCGGGCACCCATTTTGGTGTTGGCATCATGTTATGCTTTAGCTATTGAAAAATAGCAGATCTACAAGCTCATATCGCGCCACCGAGTGGCGCGATACGAGCTTGTAGGTCTGCTATTTTTGAAAAATCGAAGAACGACTGACATTTTTTTAAATCTGATCTCAGGTCAGAATGGGTTAATCAGACCAGTGTGTGTCCAGTGGAAACCTCGTATGAATCTGATCTCAGGTCAGAATGGGCTAGAGCAGCAGGCTGCCTATACCCCTGTGTAAGACATATGTATCGACTGTGTGCCCGTCTTGAGCGTGTGTGTTCTCTATGTTGTGCCTGTGGATTTGATCGAATTTGGATTTGATTACCAGGGCTTTTCTAGTTTGGATTTGCTTTCTCCTATATTGTGATTAATAACAGTATTCTTTGATGAATTTTTATGTGTGTCCAACCCCTGTGTCGATACTGACAATAATTGCTTTACAAAACATCCTCTGCGCTAGGACCCTGCAGCACAAAAAAAACTGCTGGGAATGGCAGTTGTAACAGACTATACTGTATAGACACATTAATTGCCAAAAAGGATGCTAATATGAAATGTTGCACTGTTGCACACTATGTTTAAGTTCAATTAACTCTCAGGATTTTACTGTCTTTGTTCCTGATTCACAAGGCAAACTATATCGGAGGCAGTTCAAGAGTTGTGATTCATTTGTATTCCTGTAGCAATTACTGGAAAGAGGCTGGATGTGTAGAGAGGTTGTATGTGCGTGTGCACGCGCGCACGCACACGCACACGCACACGCGCACACGCACACACACACACACACACACACACACACACACACACACACACACACACAGTAAATAGTATTGCATCAGTGGCAAAAGGCAATCAGCGATGCTGAGAGAAGCTTATGTCAAGGCAACAAGAATCCATCACAGACACTCACGCCGCCTGAACTCATTCTGAATCCCTCCACAGATTTGAAATGTAGATGATGAAAACCAGCACAACTTGGCAAGTCCTCATTGATACCCTCAGACCCCACTCACACAAAGACAGCTATTCCCTGCTGTATATTTCTTTCCAGCAATACCCACAAACTTAAAGCTGATGTCTAGTATTCCGACAGAAGTGATTGTAATGGTGTCCGAACTACAATAAAGTCGGAACGTCCATGATAATAAGGATGGTTGATTGATTAAATGTTGGGATGACAGCAGCAGAAGGATCATCCTGCTGAAATGTACAGTATAGAGCTAAACCAGACCGGGGCTTGACATAATGAGTAAACATTCTAAATTAAGTTGTAAAAGAGATTGGAAGCCAGTGTAGTGATACTAGAAGATTGGAACATATTTCGGAGCCAGTTAAAAGCCGAGCAACATAATTAGAGGGGAAATATATCCAGGTATATTATTCCTTTAAGCTTCATATTGTTCAATATACAGCAACGACGACTGGTGTGGAGTCTGTGGACGCGTCCTTTCAAAACCAAGAGCTGTCGTTGTGTTTTCTTTCTCAATTTAAGTAACTAGAGCTACTTGGAACGATGCAAGTTGGAAATGCACGCCCCACCCAGTTACTATGTCTGTGTCCCTTGAATGCCCATATATGGAGGTCTTTGTCAGGCATGCCCAAAATACTGAGTCTATGCCGACTCATTGTGATGTCAGAACAGGCCAATTCCATACAGTATGGAGATCTATAGGGTGATCATTGCATGGTGTTTGCCTGTTAATATTATGCTTCCGGTGATGTTTGACTGGTTGGTAACGAGTGAACATTATTGCACAAGGAAGGATACAAAATACAAAATGACTTTGTCCTTCCTGTAGAACAGTGCCCTTTACTAGGAAACATGCTCATGACTGCTAATACCATCCGGGCCTGACTGTGTGGACTCTGTGTGTGTGTGTGTGTGCGTGTGCGTGCGTGCGTGCGTGCGTGCGTAGTGAGCCCAAAAGATCCCACGAGGCTAGTAAACTAGATAAATTGACATTGTGGCTTGTGGGAACATTGTTCGGCATGGTCACGTGACGAAATGGGTCGTTTCTATGTATAAAAACAGTTTTAGGGTTACAATTCTCAAGTAGAGGTCGAGTCAGGTCCATTTATAGAGTGCATTTAAAAACAATTCTACTTGACCAAAGTGTTGCTCAGAGCTGGAGAGTGCAAAATCACAAATACAGAAACCAATATAAGCAACGCAGAGACGCAAAAAATAAATCAGCATTACTGATTATGAAAGAATTATGTTGGGGTTAAGGATAGGCATTCAGGGCGTATGGCAAATGTGTGAGTGTGTGTGTGTGTGTGTGTGTGTGTGTGTGTGTGTGTGTGTGTGTGGGGCAATCAGTCAGTAGACCAATACATTGAGATGTTGGGAGTAGAACCATCAGATTACACGTATAATGATTGATCGTCTCATTCTTCAGGCGATTGCTTTGCTTTCGGGCATACACGTGTGTGAGGGTGTGTGTGTGTGTGTGTGTGTGTGTGTATTGGGTTTGAAAATATTGTTTAGAGTGTTTAGAGTGACAAAGAGCCATCGTCTATCAAGTTCTAGCTGTAGCGAAATTCACTTGAACCCCAGCATCCATATTCTTGAGGGGGACATTAGCCAAAAATAGCCAATCTACAACAAGCTCACAACGTGCCGTGATGCGTTGCCTGTGAGCTTTCCGACTATGTGGCTCGTGCATGCGTTTAGGGTTAGGGTAGAGACGGGTTATAGGGACGGGGTTAGTATTGTGGGTGTGTCGGAATAGCGGGCTTCGGAATGCCGGTGTGTAACCCTAAAATCAGGGCCGTAGCTGACCATAATGGTTGCCCTACTCGTAGGATATTTGTGTTGCCCCCTCCCCCCCAAGCATTACGTGGCAGAGCCGCAGAGAAAATTGTTATTATGAGGTTCGGCTTGGCACATTTTGTTGCCCCCCTCGGTGTGTTGCCATACGCGCAGTATATGTAGCGAAAATGTACAATTTATAGCATAACATGATGGTCTTATCCAGAGCGATTTAAAAATTCTAACCCATTCTGACCGGGCACCCATTTTGGTGTCAGCATCATGTTATGCTTTAGCTATTTAAAAATAGCAGATCTACAAGCTCATATCGCGCCACCGAGTGGCGCGATACGAGCTTGTAGGTCTGCTATTTTTGAAAAATCGAAGAGTGACTGACATTTTTAGAATCTGATCTCAGGTCAGAATGGGTTCATCAGACCAGTTTGTGTCCGGCGGAAACCTCGTATGAATCTGATCTCAGGTCAGAATGGGTTAAATCAGAGTAAGCAGAGTAGGCATGAACCCTAGTCAACAAACAGGGTAAATAGTTACATAAGTAGAGTGCAAAGAGAACAATGTAGTACTTCAAAGAAATTAGCATACCAGGGAAACATCAAACCCAGTATCTGTCAGTATCTAAATAACCTTCTTGTCAGCAAAATAATAACTCTAAATAATAAAAACATGTAAATAAGTAACCAACGTACAGTGTATCTGCATCTATTAAAAAGGTGACAAAAGGGGGTGAGAGTCTAAAAAGATTATTTTTCAAACTGCGGAGGCATGTACAGCTCTGGGGGAATTTATTCCACCGTTTTGGAGCCTATAAGACTTGTGAAGCATTGGCCAGGGTGTTTTAGGAAATGTGTGAACAGACTCTCTGTGTCAGCTGATCTAAGGTGTTCTGAGGCAGCCATTGCCCAACCAAAGGTCAGAGGAGAGTGCTTTATACCAGATGGTTCCCAGTCTCCGTTCCTCGGGCCACTGTCTCACCCATCCTCCCAACACCGCTCAAGTGCCCTTGAGCTCCAATGGAGCTGCAGCCAACAGTACTGTGTAAGAAAAGTAGGAGTGCCGGACCCAAAATCCAGTATCAAAAATAGGAATTGAAAAAAAATCCCTAAAAGCAGGAACATCCATGATTTCAAATCAATGGAGGGAAAAATACTATGCACAGCTTTGTATGTGTTTGTGTGTATGAGCGGTGTTTGTGTTTGTAGCACGGATTGTGATGATTTGATTGGCTGAGCACGGAACGAGATGTATGATGATAAGAGCGCCGCTCACTTCACACAAGTGTGTGTTTTTTTATTGGCACACACAAGTAAATAAAGGCTTACGCGTTTGGGCTATGATAGAGGCTTCATCAGAGCATCTATAGAGGCTATGAGCCTTCATCAGAGCATCTAATAGAGGCTATGAGCCTTCATCAGAGCATCTATAGAGGCTATGAGCCTTCATCAGAGCATCTATTAGATGCTCTAATAGAGTATAATGCTGAGCCTAGAGTATAATACTATATGCATCAGAGCATCTAATACTGAGCCTTCATCAGAGCATCTAAACGAGAATAATACTGTGGTTAGCTCCCAGCCTTCATCAGAGCATCAAATAGAGTATAATACAATGGTTAGCTCCCAGATTAAAATATTGTGTGCGGGGCATTGCTGAAACTCCACCTTGGGTAAATAATGGACCGAAAGTTATGGCTAGGATCAAGTCTAGGGTGTCAACCTGGACCGCATTTTGTAGGACAGATCATTGATTTAGAAATAAATCCTTTAATGCCTCGTTATTACCCTCTACAAAGAGTGAACTACTGCGACATCCGTCTCAAAAATCAATGCACGGCTGTGGCGAGGAGCACTGAACACATCGCAGCGACAAGACATTCTGTCACCACTACGTGGACCGGGAACAGGACTACTCACGCACGCAAACAAACATGAATGCTTTTTATTGGTATCCTTTGTCTTAAAGGTTTTATGACATTCATTTTTATTTTTATTTTAGGTTTTATGACCTCAATTACACCCCAAAAACCTGAACTTTGAACATTCAGTGGATTTTCTGTGGTCTGAAGTTTTCTTTGGGTTTTTTTTGGGCCTTTTGAGCTACAATGAAAACAGGCAACACAGTGAAACAGTGACATCTGCTGGCAAATCCCATTGACATAATTCTATGGGATTTGCAGTAAGTGATGTCACTTACTGCCGGCAAATCAGAGCACCTGTTTGAGCCAGAAAACCCCAGATCACAGAAAATCTACTGAATGTTAAAAGTTCATGTTTTTTGGGTGCAATTGAGATTAGAAAACCTAAAAAAAAACAAGAACAATTCCAAAACTTTTTTTTTAATGTCACAATCCCTTTAAACATCCCGGTCACCAACGCCTTAGTCAAGAGAGACTGTTTTAGTTGAGGGGCCGATCAAAGGAACTGCAGCAGAGTTGATCTAATCAAAAGTGAAATACAAGAAGGAGAACAACAGCTGCTCATGCATGCCAGTGCAGCTGAGTTGTACGCCTCTGTAACTTACTAAACGAGAACGCTGTCCATTCCAACAAGAATACAAATTCAAGTAAGAATCAAGTAAGAATACAGTTAATTTATGAGCTTATTTTAAAAGCAATGATTCAAATCGATGTGCAACAATGCTGGTGTTAGGCTTACCGCGTAGCCTAAGCGTCTTTGCATTATATGTTTTTTTTATTCTACATAACATGTGTTAAGCCCGTTAAGAACTATTCCAGACTGTTTACAGCAGATACAAAACGAAATGTAGGCTATATTACGGCATTTAATTTAAAATATCCATACATTATAGTCTGTCCATCCCATTAGATGTGTAGATAACTTGTGCAAGTGGAAAGTTTAGACTACGGTTGGTGTCAGAGGAAAGGCCATGACGTCCCATAAATCAGGATGGCTCATCCTCCAGGGAGCATTAACCCATTCTGACCTGAGATCAGATTCATACGAGGTTTCCGCCGGACACACACTGGTCTGATGCACCCATTCTGACCTGAGATCAGATTCTAAAAATGTCAGTCGTTTCTTCGATTTTTCAAAAATAGCAGACCTACAAGCTCGTATCGCGCCACTCGGTGGCGCGATATGAGCTTGTAGATCTGCTATTTTTAAATAGCTAAAGCATAACATGATGCTGACACCAAAATGGGTGCCCGGTCAGAATGGGTTGGACTGATAAAAAAAAGGCTTCTAAATCCTAATAGTTTTCTGAAAAACCCATGTTTCTATGTCAGTTGTGCTCAACCTTTTTCATGTCAAGGACCCCCAGAACAATCTCTATTGGGCCAGTACGGACCCCCATCTCAAAATATGTAGTTCCAGGGACCCCCCCAGAAGCAAATATAAATATAAATATAAAATGTTCGCTCTGAAATATATATTCAAAGATTTGCACCATATTTTCACGACTTTAAAAGAGTTGCCAGATCTACAAGCTCATAGTGCGCCACAGTGGTGCGCTATGAGCTTGTAGAATGTGTCCTCACAGTGGCACTACAGGCTTTGGGAGTGGACACTGGACAGAGTGCTAATCATTAGTGTGCCACCTGCATAACTTTCTCTCGTACAGAGATCCAATGACTTCAAACTTTAGACAAAAGATAACTGTGATTTAGCACCTGAAGCTTATTTCTGGAAATGTGGAATTAACACACACACAACACTTAACAACTTCTGTACATTGTCTTCTAGACTCCCACAGTGAATAATACCACTGTTGGAGAAAATAGCAAGAACTGTTAATTGCGATATGATGCAAGTGCTAACACAATTCCCAGACGGTTCCATGATGTGCCCTTAATGACACATAAATAGATATGACTATGAATCATATACATACAAGGGGAGAGAGACAATGAGAGAGAGCAGTCACTTTTCACCTTGATACTGGTACACGTTTTTCTTTGTTGTTTTTTACATGAAAGACAGATGGGGGAGAGATAAGATTGCAAATGACGTGGAACTTTGAAGAGTTCTCAACCTATAAATACTGTATGTATAATTCATGTTAAACTCAAGAGCACTGATGATTCTTGAATAATGTATTGTAGGTTTAAAAAAAGGGATGGTGTGTTTCACTAAAAAGTAGACTCCAACAGTACAGCGTAGATCATCTATGCTGGTTGGTGTAGTGCTCTGCACAAAAATTCACTGAATCCAATTAGGACACATTTTGCCAACTTGGATTGTGGACGCCCAAGTCAAAATGACTCCCGTTTGCTGTCAGTAGCATAGGAACTAGAAAACATCCACACAAACACATGACTACAGTATCTCTAAACTATAACTTCACACGCACACAAACACACGCACGCACGCCTATTATAGCGCCACCAGGAGGCCACAACCTGAAGTGCCCTGGTGGAGACCTGTGCCCAGATGGGAACTTTATCTAGTTCCATTTTGATGTTGTCTGTTATTATTATCATTCTCTCATTGCTTTGTGTCTTCACCGTTCATCTGTAGTCTTCTCAATCAATATTCAATCTGAGTCCCGGTATCAAAGAAAACAAATCTTCCAGAGTTCATTGGATATACAGTATAGAACATACTGTAGAACTCACCCCAAAGCTTTACTTATTATGATTATGATTATTATGCATTACTCTGAGACACACCAGTGATACAAAGGAAACAATGGAGATTAGGATAAACAGAGGGGGAAATAAAAACAAACCATTGGATAAAAGTATAACAAGGAAACCGTGGTAAGGATATACAGTATAAGAAAGGTTATTGAATTGGCCCGGGGGTTAGCAGCTTGTGTGATTATTTACCAGTGCGTCTATTCGCTAACATTTACTTTTGATTGTCAGAATGATCTGCATACAACACTGACTGCACACTGCATACAACGAGATGGGCATGACATGGAAGTGAGGGAGAGACTGAGTCTGGGCTTCAGGAGTCACGTACACGTCGTACACCCAGAACATGAGTCTGGGCTTCAGGAGTCACGTACACGTCGTACACCCAGAACATGAGTCTGGGCTTCAGGAGTCACGTACACGTCGTACACCCAGAACATGAGTCTGGGCTTCAGGAGTCACGTACACGTCGTACACCCAGAACATGAGTCTGGGCTTCAGGAGTCACGTACACGTCGCACACCCAGAACATGAGTCTGGGCTTCAGGAGTCACGTACACGTCGCACACCCAGAACATGAGTCTGGGCTTCAGGAGTCACGTACACGTCGTACACCCAGAACATGTGGCTGACTGTCGCAGTGTGCTCTGGTCCAGAGAGCATCTGGAGAAGAGCTGCTTTTAATCACCGACTAAAAATATGTCCACTATTAGTAATTACAGTGTGTTTATCACTAATGATTCCAGTGATTGCACAGGGGCAAAGTGTGTGTCTCTGTGTGTGTGTGTGTGTGTGTGTGTGTGTGTGTGTGTGTGTGTGTGTGTGTGTGTGTGTGTGTGCGCGTGTGTGTGTGTGTGTGTGTGCGCGTGTGTGTATGCATATACACGTGCATGTGTGTGTGTGCGTGCACATATACAAGCATGTGCTTTGACTGTGTATGTGAGTGGGTGTGTTTTGTGTGTGTGTGTGTGTGTGTGTGTGTGTGTGTGTGGGGGGGAGCACACACGTGTGCCAGAATGTGTGTCAGTGGAATAGTTTTGACCTATGAATGTCCTTCAAAGCCATGGAGAGGGTGGAATCCATGTGAGATTTGAAGGACATAATGGGAATTCACGAGTACGTATACATGCTCTAGCCTACATTATGCAGAAAGCTACAGTATATAGACTATCTTACAATAAATGCAAGGAATCTCTGCATGGACGTACTGTATGTACTGTACGTCTGTACTCCTGGTATCTCAAGAACCATTCCACCGACCGGAGAGAGTGGTGTGCCCGGCATCGAGTCGGTCAGATAAGGCAGGCGCTTGTCTGGAAGTGCCAGAAAAAGGCTCTGGCCAGGCCGTGGCCCAAATGAGACCACTGATTGGCATGGCAACCCCACCTCTGACGTCACCTCGCTCATGTCACCACGACTCAGCCATAGCCATACTGTATAAAGGAGTTTCCAAATCATCTACACCCAAATATGGTGTGTTGTCTAACCATAATGTGCTGTCATGGCCCCAGCAAACTAATCAATCAGCTCTGTATACAGTATGGGCACGAAAGGAGGCATGCCCATATATGGGCATATACTAATGACATCAGGGCTGTATATGGCTATAAAAGTATATGGGCACAAGAGGAACACAGACAGATACTGAAATATCCAAATATGTGCATAAGTTAAACACTGGGTGGAGCATGCATTTTCAACCATATACGGGGGAGGCGATGCTTCTTGTACCCGGTGTGATCTGTATCCTGAAACACTTGACACTTGATTTTCCCAAGTTTGTGCATGTACTATTGTTTGTGTTCAGGAATTTCTTGTTAAATCTTCTTGTTAAATCTTCTTGTTAAATCTCAAGTGAGTGAGTGAGTGAGTGAGTGAATGAGTGAGAAAGGGAGGGGGGGGACTAAGCTAAGGGAGATTGACATTGTATTTATTGTGACATTAAATATTTTACTACATCATAGAAGCTTCAAGGATGTGTAGTGCAATCTATACAAGTTCATCTACCAAAACAAACAAACAGAGCTCTGTCAAGCATGAAGAGATTTGTGTGTGTGCACAGCATGCACGGCAGATCATTTGGAGTATTATTATTGAAGTACCCCAATTCCCTGTTTTAATTGTGTGGCTTCGCACGCACGTGCACACACACACACACACACACACACACACACACACACACACACACACACACACACACACACACACACACACACACACACACACACACACACACACACACACACACACACACACACACACACACACACACACACACACACACACCTGTTCATGCATGGCAGATCTGTTTGTTTGACCAACAGCTTAGCCCACCCTTCATCTAACCTCTCCATTATTACTGTATGACCAGAGTTACTCTCTCTCTCTCTCTCTCTCTCTCTCTCTCTCTCATATATCTCTATTAGACAGATAATAAATGATATAACACAAGTACATACTGATACAGCGGTCCACCTCTTCCTCTCTTACCTGCAATGACAACAGAGAACAAAAATAGAAGAGTGCAAGGTTAACATGTGGCAGTGAATCTGAGATAGGAGAGATAACTTTATGCTCTCAACAGCTCAGTGTAGTTAAGCTAATATCCAACACAATCATCATCAAACGAGAGCAATTCAACATGCAGTTAGTTGAAGGCTCACGGCTTGATCGAGTTCATCATCAGTTCATGGTATGAATTACTTATTCTATCCCTATGCTATTAAAAGGACATTGTTGTGACAAATAGGGCCAACTATGTGATTAACACAGGACATTGTAAGGTGTACGCTAACGCTAATGAGTGTTAGCAAATCCAAGCATTTATAAGTAAAGTAAGTAAGGCATCTTGTATTTCTTAGTAAAATGTGAATCTTTTGAAGCGCCTGAGTAGGTGTGAACATAACTGTTCATCATTGGCTTTATTGACTTTCAAAACAATGAAAAGGCTTTCCAGAAAAAAATTAAAATATCAATAACAGTGAAAATAGCATATCTACAAGCTCACAACGCATTGCATTGTGACACGTTGTGAGCTTGTAGATCTGCTATTTTCACTATAGGGCTCTTTGATACTGTAGTGCTCAGAAAACTGTACTCTCTGCAGTCTGATGTATTGTTGCCAATTAAAATAAGCAGCCTGTTGTCATACAGTATGAAGTTATCTTGGTAACCCTTCATTTTACGGTATGGTAATTAACTACCAACAATAGTAGGTTTTACCTGGTAAGTACCCGGTAATTTAGTTATGCAGTAATTACTAGGTAATTACCAAGTATTTCCCCTGACAACTACTAGGTAATTACCCTGTATTTATAAGTATTTACTGTGTAATTATCAGGTAACTACCCAGTATTTATAAGTATTTTATCTGCTACCAGGTAAGTTACCCATTAGGTACCAGGTAATTACCAAGTATTTTCCTGACAACTACCAGGTAATTACCCTGTATTTATAGGTTTTTACTATGTAATTACCAGTTAACTACTCATTATTTGAAGTATTTACTCTGCGGCCAGGCAGGTTACCCATGTAGACCCTATAGGTAATTACCAAGTATTGTCAACAACTACCAGATAGGTATTTATAAGTATTTACTGTGTACTTACCAGGTATCTACCCAGTATTTATAAATATTTACTCTAGTAACTACTGCCATGTAGTTACCAGGTAATGAAGGGTTACCGTTATCTTAATGCTCTTAAATGCTCAAAACAAATCATATGGTTCTGTTACACTAAATCAGCACTGGAATGCTTGCAATTGTAGCCTCCTATTTGGTCATAAAGACATATTCTTTTAAATAAATAGTTGAATATTGGCATTAAAATCCTGAATCTGATTGCACCAGATACAATCTGAGTCGGGTACAGCCCTAGTACTTAGTTACTGTCCACCACTGCAGATTGGACAGGGAGGCCATGCTGTTATTATTAGGTGTCTTGTTTCTCTGACAAATAAGGGTGGCCGAAACTGTAGCAAATTTAACAAGATATGAGTCAGGTCAGATTAATTTATTCTCAGTAATGGGGGGCAAGTGGGATCTAGAGAGCGAGAACAGGGAGAGTGAGAGGGGAAAGAGAGAGAGAGACGCTGTAATCGTGATATCAGAGGTTTGAATAAAGCTCTTGACCTCTGTCAATTGTCTTGACCTTTCTTTCTCTCTGTGTGTTCTATTTCCTGTCTCTCTCGATGGTACACTTTAATTAAGCATCCTTATCCTCAGGGGAAAATAATAATAACCTCCATTACTCACTGGTGAACGAGCTATTTAAAAGCTCTGCAAACAGCTCTTCGGGAGATGCGCTGCTTTCAACAGTATAAGTTCTGGATAACAATAACCATTGCATGAGCACTGAGAGGTGAGCATTCCTGCAGATGAAAGGATTTGTTTTTAACCCATTCTGACCGGGCACCCATTTTGGTGTCAGCATCATGTTATGCTTTAGCTATTTAAAAATAGCAGATCTACAAGCTCATATCGCGCCACCGAGTGGCGCGATACGAGCTTGTAGGTCTGCTATTTTTGAAAAATCGAAGAGCGACTGACATTTTTAGAATCTGATCTCAGGTCAGAATGGGTTCATCAGACCAGTGTGTGTCCGGCACACCTCGTATGAATCTGATCTCAGGTCAGAATGTGTTAATTGTAGAGTGATAAAAGGGATGAACAGATGGTTCAACGAGGGGCTCCAAAAACAGGGACAGAAGTGGTTGACGGGATTATAGCCCACTGGTTGGCCATGAGGATATTACAAGTGGGCCCCCAAATAATTGGCAAAATACTACGATTGTATTGATAATAAAACGATATATATGTATATATAAATTGATATTTCTTTCTTTAAAGTTAAGTGGTTGTGCATAAGATTTGAGATTATAGGCCCTGATCCAGAAAGGGTTGGGTAGAGACTGGTAATATGAGTTGTTGGCAAGTAAAAAACGAAACGTGGAAAACAGGTTGGCAGGTTAACAGGCCTACTGTACATACAGTCAACAAGGTGGAGGGATGCTCACAGATCCCAGTGAGGTTGGTATCTGTAAATATCGGAGGGCATTAGAATACGTCTCAATCAAAACACAATTGAATTAACTGTGGGTACATTGTATAATTAACAATACATACTGGGTCTAACTGCAATCATTGTCGCACGCACGCACGCACGCACGCACGCACACGCACACACACACACACACACACACACACACACACACACACACACACACACACACACACACACACACACACACACACACACACACACACACACACACACACACACACACACACACGTTTAATTTTCAAACCACTGTCCCTGGCATATGGATATGTGGAACATAGATTCTACAGAATGAGGAAGCCATCTAGCGTAATGTGGGAAGCAATCGGTCATCAGTGACGGATTCCTTTACAAATTTCAGGAAGCGGAATGCGATCAGCGACCCAAACCCCCCCCCACCCCACCCCACCCTCCCCATCTGTAATCAACACATTAGGTTCTCTGGGTAATCTGGCCAACACTGTGTATCACTATATGCCCAAGTCAGAGTTTAGCTAAGCTATCAGCCGGGCCTGCAGTAATGAAGGCAGAACGCCACATAAATCCATCACCATCATGCCAGATCCAATGATTACTATTGACGCTGTTCATCAGTGATCTCATTGCCTCAGCAAGAGTGATTGGTCCTGGCTGGCAGGACTTCCATTGATATGTATGTAGCTGAAGACTCCCACAACATGATTATGATGGTGTGTGTGTGTGTGTGTGTGTGTGTGTGTGGTAGGCTACTGAACTAAATGATGTTGGGGTGGTTAGGTTGTGTGTGTGTGTGTGTGTGTGTGTGTGTGTGTGTGTGTGTGTGTGTGTGTGTGTGTGTGTGTATGTGTGTTAGTGTGCATGTGTGGTGATGAGAATTGGGAGGAGTCGGTTCCATGTGATTAATACCCCTATTTGCCAAGCCTCCTCCCTACCCAGCCCTCTCCCGTTCCAAGGTTAGCTGGCAATATATCTCATGTGATTCCATAAGAATATTAGACCCCGTCGTAATCACAACGGTGCCCAGCCCATGAGCTCCAAGTCACAGTTTTTTAACCCATTCTGACCTGAGATCAGATTCATACGAGGTTTCCGCCGGACACACACTGGTCTGATGAACCCATTCTGACCTGAGATCAGATTCTAAAAAAATGTCAGTCGTTCTTCGATTTTTCAAAAATAGCAGACCTACAAGCTCGTATCGCGCCACTCGGTGGCGCGATATGAGCTTGTAGATCTGCTATTTTTAAATAGCTAAAGCATAACATGATGCCGACACCAAAATGGGTGCCCGGTCAGAATGGGTTAAACTGTCCAACCTGGTGCATTAGATTTTTTTAATGACGCTGCCTGCTTGCACAGCGACTATTAATTGACCCATCTTGATCCATGAATTTTATTGATGTGAAGAGTTTTATTTTTGTAATTTTATGTGACCATCGTCTGAAAAAAGCTGACGCCCACTCTGCCCAGCTACTTGCTCTTAAAAGAACGTTGTGATGAAAGCAACGCACATTATGGGTTGCTATTAAACTATGGAATTCTGTACATGCTTGCAAAACTGTTTTTTAAATGTTGACTGATAATTGTCAGATACTAGCACTTTTTATTGATCCGATATATGAGGCCCCTGGCTTGGTGGGTATTACAGTAAATGTATTTTTTCGGTCATACATGTATCACCCCGTTTAAAAATATAATATATTTCTCATTTTATATATGATACTGGGGCTTGGAAGTGACACTTTTATAAGGTTATGCCTCCAAACCCAATTGGTTTTGAGGGATAACCAATTCCAGTTATCAACTCAATCGTCATGGGCTAATCTGCATGTATGAAGATCTTTTTTTTTTTTACAAACACAAGAAACCATTGATGGTTAATGAAAATGGCATGATAAAGTACTGTATAGGCCTAACAGGGCAATGCAAAGTGAGTAGTTTACCTTGTTGACTGTTATTTCCTCTCACTTGGATTCAGTCATACCAGCCTAATGTATAATGAATCCACATACAGTTGCATCATTTACACAATCAGCTTCGCAACAGTACAGGTCACAACATTTGTAGTGAAAATGTGTTACTCACAGAAGTTGTAGGTTATTCTCACATCACATTAATGTACAGGTAGGCCTATAAAGTAGTGTGAAAATCTGCCCCCAACGCTTTGCAGTTACAATAGTCATGAGAGTAGAGTAGTAAGAAAACGGGCGTGTGATCAAAAATAAATCTAAATGAAGCAGAATATCACTCTCTTGAGCAAGTGAGAAACGTGAATATAATGTGTCAACCGTCCATCTTTACCTACTGTAGTGACATGATTTTGTGTGGGACATAACGCTGAATGTATATGTAGCCTACAGTATGTCTAATTGATGCCAAACTGCTCTTGTATGCATTGGATTGTCACTGCATCACACACAGGCAGATTCCCGTATGGACCGCATACAACATGTCACAAAGAAGTGTCTTCGTTTCTGTGTACATCAAAGCAAAGTCTACGGATTCTCACCTGCCATCAGAGCATTGTATTCGTAGTAAGACGGCTGCTCGATCTAACCCATTCTGACCTGAGATCAGATTCATACGAGGTTTCCGCCGGACACACACTGGTCTGATGAACCCATTCTGACCTGAGATCAGATTCTAAAAATGTCAGTCGCTCTTCGATTTTTCAAAAATAGCAGACCTACAAGCTCGTATCGCGCCACTCGGTGGCGCGATATGAGCTTGTAGATCTGCTATTTTTAAATAGCTAAAGCATAACATGATGCTGACACCAAAATGGGTGCCCGTTCAGAATGGGATAAGTACCTCCTGAGACACTGCCCTCACAGCTACCCTTATATAGCTCCTGCAGCTTTATGTTGAAATGTCCTTGAGCAAAATTCTAATACACTGCCTTCCATCCTCGCCTTCCACCAACCTGCCCCCAATGAGCAGGTTGGTGACCTGCAACGTTTCCTCTGCCGTTTGTGTGTGAATGGGTGTACATGGGACCTTGAACCTTGAACACATTGCAAAGTACTTTGGATAAAGGCCCTATGGAAATACAGATCACGGTTTAACATATGCCGATTTCAAACTGAAAGCCTTTTACTGTTGTTACTGTGTACATACCTGAAGAACAGCAACTCATGCCTATAAAAAGTCTGTATAGGTTTATGCCAGAGCTCCACCCTCTGTGTTGCGGTGTGTTGTGTTGGAAAGAAAGAAAGAAAGAAAGAAAGAAAGAAAGAAAGAAAGAAAGAAAGAAAGAAAGAAAGAAAGAAAGAGCTAAATGCACTTACT
>NC_139697.1:57231027-57256027 GCF_964188405.1 Protomyctophum parallelum
CACTTACTGAAAGCTATGGAGCCCTGACCCCCAAAACAATGGAGAAAGAGAATTCAAGTATTTCCAGACCTGTACAAATGACAGGAGGTGGAAAAGGGAATGGGGGAGGAAGGGGAGATATTGTAGGGGACATCAAGGTCAAGGTTAAGGGTTTCTTTATTAGGGACCCAGGGGTACATTTACTGAACGAGGAAGTGAATCGCTGGAGGAGGAAGGGGAGTTATGGAACGTTGAGGGCATGAAGGAGGAAGGACTTATGGGAGGGAGTACAGTATACGTGAGGGGGAAGGGGAGATGGGGGGACGCTGATGCATGGAGCACATGAGGAGGAAGGGGAGATTGGGGGATGCTGATGCATGCCAGGGATTTCACCCCTGTGCGCATGCATGGCCATATAGAAGCCATACTCTGTGATGTGGATGAAATGCTCCATTGAATTAAAGTCATTGGTCACAACAGTAAACATGTCTGTGGTTGGTTGTTCCTCTCTCTCTCTCTCTCTCTCTCTCTCTCTCTCTCTCTCTCTCTCTCTCTCTCTCTCTCCTCTCTCTCTCTCTCTCCCTCCTCTCTCCTCTCTCTCTCCTCTCTCTCTCTCTCTCTCTCTCTCTCTCTCTCTCTCTCTCTCTCTCTCTCTCTCTCTCTCTCTCTCTCTCTCTCTCTCTCTCTCTCTCTCTCTCATTTGAAAATATCTTGTGTAAATCAATATCTCTAACTTCTTACTGTGGAAAGAAGTTAGAGATATGGAAAAACATGATAGGTATGGCATTACAAGAATAATAAAAAAGGATGGTTGAACCTTTTGATAAACACATATACACACGCCTGTGTGGATATAGCTAAATATATAGGGCTCCATCTTGCGCCACCCTTATCCCCTTTTTAAATAGTTCAACTGGCCGATCTACATCGAGACATTGTGAGCTTGTAGATTGGCTATTTGAACTATTTTAAAAGGATTTTTAAAATAGTAAAAAATGCAGTACAGGATGCAGTACTTTCATTTAGCAGTGGGATTGGCTGTTTTGTATTCTAGTCTCCTGGCTGTCTTAGCTGTTCTAAGAGCATCTGTAAACCGAGATTCTCCTATATTTGTAGGGAACCGTCAGAGAAGTCTATGAGGGCTTCTATTTGGGGAAGCCTTATAGCTTAAGGATCTGTATGTCTTCTTAGGAGCTAGGGAGGAGCTGGTTAAATCCTGTCTTTAGATACCTCCTTCTTAATGATCTACTAATGCTGTACTAATGCTCTACTAAAAAAAATGCTGATCCCTTCTATTCTCTACACCTCATCTAACCCATTCTGAACGGGCACCCATGGCATCATGATGTTGGCATCATGTCGTGCTTTAGCTATTGAAAAATAGCAGATCTACAAGCTCGTATCGCGCCACCGAGTGGTGCGATACGAGCTTGTAGGTCTGCTATTTTTGAAAAATCGAAGAACGACTGACATTTTTTAGAATCTGATCTCAGGTCAGAATGGGTTCATCAGACCAGTGTGTGTCCGGTGGAAACCTCATATGAATCTGATCTCAGGTCAGAATGGGCTAAAGACTAAAGGTGATTTTAGTGACACTATCATCCGTTTCCGTGGCAACACATACAGTAGACCTTGGTTTGTGGAAAATGGCCAAATCAATGGTAGATCATCAAGTGCAACAAAAAGAGTACCAATAAAAATATATTCTGGATTATTTAACTCGTTGAACACCAACAGCCCCACCTAGTGGTGGCTCAGAACGCCGTCCATGTAACTCTATGGGTGAGGCTCTTAAGCCGATTTGGCCGGAAACTGCGAGTCAGGAAGTAAAAAATCTGCTAAGTCAGAAATGAGGACAGAACATTGCCGTTCTGATCAAAACCAAGCAACATAGATTTAGAGAGAATAGACAGTTTTGTCGGGTTAACAAGGAAGTGAACGGCTGCGCGCATGAACGAAACATGACACTGAGTGCTGCACAAGGCGTTTACCTGGCAACGGCCCTGTCAAAAAAATAGATTTTAGCGATCCGGTTTTGTATCATTAAAAAAGACCCTAAGATGTCCCCGCACGTCCTGGGCCCTCTACGGGTGTAATTAAGACCTGTGGAGACGTCTTGAGCTGTTAACACACGGTACACAAAGACATCACATGCACACAGACAACATGTAGCATCTCCTAAGCTTCTGACAGAACCCTTGCGCTGTCAGGATCAACTACTGCAAGAAACAAATTGAAAAGTAACACTTTCTCCCTCAGGACTCAAATATCACCCCCTGCCTCTCTCTCTCTCTCTCTCTCTCTCTCTCTAAATCTCTCCCCCTCCCTCCCTGTATATCTGTCTGATGACAGCTTGATTAGGCCGAAGGCACAGAAAGCATGTGAGACTGAGAATAAATTGTTATTAATGACAGGGACTTGGCTGCTGCCATGCTATCCTGGCTATTTTCAGATTGCTTTCATCCATGGACTCATTCAGGAAAAAGAAACTGAAACACATTTATTTGAGAAATGAACATGCACTTATTTTGGAAGAAGAAAGGGAAAAAAGGGCTACTGTGTGCGTTATAATAAGGAACATGTTTCTGTTTGAATATAATCAAATGAGATAGAACAGATATTTGAAACACAGCTGTCACAGAACATAACAACAGAGCATGGCCGATATAATCACAGGTCAGAACACTGCATGTTTCTGCCAGCCTCTCCTGGCAGGTGCCAGAACGCACAGGCGTTTGTTTTCACACAAAGACTCAAATGTATGGTTTGGCTAATTCCCCTCTGGTGAGCTTGAATGTGGGTCTCCAGCCTTTACAGACTCCTGTTGATGAGATAATGAACAAACTGGGAGACTATCGCGATGATTCTACAGATTTCTGCAGTGCAAGTGTTTGGGTTGGACCGTGCTCTGTTTAGAAGTGTACTCTGTTTAGAAGTATTTAGTATTTAGACTGTGCTCTGTTTAGAAGTATTTCAACACTTCTGCTTCTGTTCTTCTGTTGATACTTGACACTGTCCAAATGGCCATCACTAACACACTCACACGCAGCCCCCCCCCCCCCCCCCCCCTCCACACACACAGCAGCAGCAGCACTAGTTAAACAAAAGTACACACACACAGAGACCCACTTTAACGTTAAACAGTACCATTCACACGCTGACAAAGACCCACCAGGCAGAGTATCAAATGTCCGACACACCAGAGGCCTTGGACACAGTAGGTAATTAAGAAAACAAATTAGTCTGGCAGCGCGCTTCGTTCCTCTAAATTCATTACAGCAAAAAGCCCAAGTTCAACACTCCCAAATGACACGTGGATGTAAATAAGAAACTGCTGTGGCAGTGCACACGTATACATAATATTACACACGGACAAACAGCCACTGTAAATCAGCATACACACATATATACACTTATACACAATATGCTGTACACTGTACATGTACTGGTATGCACCCTAACGTGACACAAATTACATTAACCAATAGGCCTATTATTTATGTAAATGTGTATTACGTGTATCAGTCAGTCACCAAGAAACTGAGCAGTATAGCATGACTCAAGCTATATATAAAGAAAGTGTGTGTGTGTGTGTGTGTGTGTGTGTGTGTGTGTGTGTGTGTGTGTGTGTGTGTGTGTGTGTGTGTGTGTGTGTGTGTGTGTGTGTGTGTGTGTGTGCGTGCGTGCGTGCGTGCGTGCGTGCGTCTGTCTGTCTTCTGAGTGTCTGCTTAACCGGGCACCCATGTTGGTGTTGGCATCATGTCGTGCTTTAGCTATTGAAAAATAGCAGATCTACAAGCTCATATCGCGCCACCGAGTGGCGCGATACGAGCTTGTAGGTCTGCTATTTTTTTTTTAAATCGAAGAACGACTGACATTTTTAGAATCTGATCTCAGGTCAGAATGGGTTCATCAGACCAGTGTGTTTCCAGCGGAAACCTCGTATGAATCTGATCTCAGGTCAGAATGGGTTAATTCTTTTTCTGCTAGGTCCGTACGGACCCGCCGCTGGGGGATGCTACGGACCCCAACATATACTCTGTGTATATAATGGTGGAGCTCCACGGCGGCTTTTAACATACAAGCATACAAGCAGCATTTTTAAAGCTCCATGAATCAGAATCCAGGAGAGCTGTCCTTGGTGGATTCGGATGTAATTTGTGCCTTTGTACCGCGTCGCTCATGTAAATGCTTCTGGCGAGAGGTAAACAGTGTGTGGTTGTGCCAATGATACTAAAGTGTGTGTGTGTTGAGTGTGTGCTCCTTATCTTAAAGTGAACGTGTATGGTGGCACTGGGAACTTCATAAATGCTAATAGCTATAGAAGCAGACTAAGTGTTAATAAATATAATTTCTATATGCTTTATTTTATTGTAACTATTTACTTGCGCAAGCAGAGCGCGCAAGTAAAGTGGTCGGCCTGTCTCATTTGTCGTGACAGCTGTTCCGCCATTTGAGGCTTACGCAGAAAAACATCAAATCTGTGCCCGTATTGCTGGACCAATGATGACGAAATGACCATATTTCTTACGTCATCATTTAGAGCTAGTCATACACGTATTTCTTACGTCATCATTTAGAGCTAGTCATACACATACGTGTATGACTAGCTCTAAATGATGACGTAAGAAATATGGTCATTTCGTCATCATTGGTCCAGCAATACGGGCACAGATTTGATGTTTTTCTGCGTAAGCCTCAAATGGCGGAACAGCTGTCACGGTTTTTGGACCAAAGTGACCACAGAATACCGCTAATCAACTTACAACTACACACTTTATACAGTATAGAGTATATATATATAATATGGTCATTTCGTCATCATTGGTCCAGCAATACGGGCACAGATTTGATGTATGACTAGCTCTAAATGATGACGTAAGAAATGCGTGTATGACTAGCTCTAAATGATGACGTAAGAAATATGGTCATTTCGTCATCATTGGTCCAGCAATACGGGCACAGATTTGATGTTTTTCTGCGTAAGCCTCAAATGGCGGAACAGCTGTCACGGTTTTTGGACCAAAGTGACCACAGAATACCGCTAATCAACTTACAACTACACACTTTATACAGTATAGAGTATAGAGTATATATGTATACATATATAGTATATGCCTATATACTATATATATATACTATATATATTTCTTACGTCATCATTTAGAGCTAGTCATACGTATACTATATACATAATCAATAAAAAATAAAATATCAAATTGTGCCTGATCTGCTGGGACCAGAGTACGTGGTGTGTATGTGTATGACTAGCTCTGTCATACATATATATGTTCTACTTTATGTACTTATGTACAGATCACCTAAAACAGACCTTTCAAAATTAAACACATTTCTCGAAAACATGGTAAAGTATATATCATCTCCGACTTCTGCAATTTTGATAATAGGAGATTTCAATGAAGACCATAATACTGAGATAGAAAGAAGTATAAAGACCTACATGTCAAAATTAGGCTTTAAACAATTAAATACAAATCCAACTACAGATTACGGAAATATTTTAGATCATGTATATTTTAACAAATGTGAAAGTATTAGTATAGAAATTGAAGTTAGAGACACATATTACTCTGATCATGATTTAGTATTAATATCACTATAGTCCAACATGAAATAGATTTAAAATTAAAATAAAAATTTTAATTCAGTTTATATACTTTTTTTTATAGGTGTTTACATGCATAAAGTAGATAGGTAGTAAATAGTTACACCTAATAATTACACATTTCAAATGTTCCTTCACAGAGATATTGAGATTCCACCATTTACAGAAAAAGTATACTGTATAACATATTTTAATTCAGTTTATATACCTTTTTTTTCAACACATATAAATGATTTATTTGTCTCTGAAAAACAAAAAAGGGATCCAGAATATATCTACAACAATAAAACAGTATTTCTTATATAGATAGAAACTAGAATCATACTTAATACTAAATGTTTACATGTATAGTAGGTAGCAAATAATTACATCTAAACATTAATCATTTCAAACGTTCGTTCACAGAGATTTGATAGTTTACAGCGGGCGAAAACATTACATGCGCGCTCTGCTTGCGCACTAGTTGGCCATTTATGGCCTACTAGTGTGCAACAAGCAAGTATGCACTCGACAGAGTGCAGTTCTAGTTAACTTTGTATTGTAATGCATATATCTTACAATTAAAGTCAGTGGGGCTCAGCTATAGGGCTCGAGTCATACATCATAGATCCACATGGTTATGGGAGCCATGCCTACATTAAAACCATGTTTTCAGTGTTTTTAATGGAAACATCACCTTGTTCTCAATCACGTCTGCATGCATTTCATCATCAGCAATGTAACTGCTTCAGCTACATAGTTGGACCAAGGGGTCCCAAAGCCTGACCAAGCATCCGTATGTAACAAGTTGGGAGTGAGAAAGACAAAGAATGTCTTGGTACAGAATCGAGAATCAATTTTGAATCGAGAATCGTTTTGAATCAAATCGTGATCCCCTATAACTACACTGGTGGAGATACTGAAAGGTTCATATCTCAAATAGTTTATATGTCTGTATGTACGCATGCATGTGAAGTAAATATTCCTACCTCAAGTACACTATCTAACTTGACAAAAATAGACAAAGGACGAAGAGTATTTCAGCATCAAAAACCTCAGACGATCGGAGGGAAAAACACAGGCAGAGAGATGTGAACTGAAGATCCATGGATTGTATTTATTGCAATTAGTCAGACAAAGACAGAGGGCTTCCCGCGGCCCTTGAGTTGAGCCGCGGAGCACAGAGCACACCTGACCGTGCGGTCAGGCTGCCCCAACAAGCCTCCCTAACATCGCAAACACAGACATTATATGTGGTCCACATCAAACAGAGGTGTTTTACACTTTTGCATATCAACAGTGGGGGGATGCATATAGAGTGACGTATGAGACTTAATCAACTGGCCTCTTGGTGGAAACAATAGCATGCTAATTCCTGTCGCTTACTTACTATCTATACATGATGGCTCCAGCTAGACTACAGAATGATTATAGTTTTAGAATTATCGAGTCCATATACGACACATGCACACACAACACTATAACAGTACATATATACTGTACTGCATGTGTGAATATCAGATCTGTACACATGATACATCCATTACAATGTGCATCAAACGGGCAAGGCATGTAAATGAGTAGATGAGAAGATAAATGCTAGCAGCAGGGAGGCATCATTAATCTTTGAGGAGAGGAGGTGTAGTAATTAAGATTGCTGACACATGGCAGAGTCCCGCAGGGAGGGGGTGACACAGTCACGTCAGGCTAACAGTGAGATTGTCTACACATGCTCCTGCTGGGCCACCAGGGCCTGGAACACTCCTCCATTCTCTTGTCCCTCTCCTCTCCTCTCCTCTCCTCTCCTCTCCTCTCCTCTCCTCTCCTCTCCTCTCCTCTCCTCTCCTCTCCTCTCCTCTCCTCTCCTCTCCTCTCTTCCATTATCTTGTCCCCATCCTCTCCTCTCCTCTCCTCTCCTCTCCTCTCCTCTCCTCTCCTCTCCTCTCCTCCATTCTCTTGTCCCCATCCTGTCCTCTCCTCTCCTCTCCTCTCCTCCATTCTCTTGTCCCCATCCTGTCCTCTCCTCTCTTCCATTATCTTGTCCCCATCCTCTCCTCTCCTCTCCTCTCCTCTCCTCTCCTCTCCTCTCCTCTCCTCTCCTCTCCTCTCCTCTCCTCTCCTCTCCTCTCCTCTCCTCTCCTCTCCTCTCCTCCATTCTCTTGTCCCCATCCTCTCCTCTCCTCTCCTCTCCTCTCCTCTCCTCTCCTCTCCTCTCCTCTCCTCTCCTCTCCTCTCCTCTCCTCTCCTCTCCTCTCCTCTCCTCTCCTCTCCTCCATTCTCTTGTCCCCATCCTCTCCTCTCCTCTCCTCTCCTCTCCTCTCCTCTCCTCTCCTCTCCTCTCCTCTCCTCTCCTCTCCTCTCTTCCATTCTCTTGTCCCCATCCTCTCCTCTCCTCTCCTCTCCTCTCCTCTCCTCTCCTCTCCTCTCTTCCATTCTCTTGTCCCCATCCTCTCCTCTCCTCTCCTCTCCTCTCCTCTCCTCTCCTCTCCTCTCCTCTCCTCTCCTCTCCTCTCCTCTCCTCTCCTCTCCTCTCCTCTCCTCTCCTCTCCTCTCCTCTCCTCTCCTCTCCTCTCCTCTCTTCCATTCTCTCCTCTCCTCTCCTCTCCTCTCCTCTCCTCTCCTCTCCTCTCCTCTCCTCTCCTCTCCTCTCCTCTCCTCTCCTCTCCTCTCCTCTCCTCTCCTCTCCTCTCCTCTCTTCCATTCTCTTGTCCCAATCCTCTCCTCTCCTCTCCTCTCCTCTCTTCCCACCTTTTCACATTGGCCTGTTATAGCCTCTCCTCTCTTCCACCCCTTTTCACATTGGCCTGTTATAGCGCCACCAACAGGTGGATTTTTGCAAAACACCTTTTCAGCACAAAATGCCTCAAATCATCAAATTCCCATCCAAGGCGTAAGAAGAAATGGGCACCCTTTTCACATTGACCTATTATAGCGCCACCAGGAGGCCACAACCTGACCTGCCCTGGTGGAGACCTGCATGTGCCCCGAGGGGCACTTTATCTACTTTATACTCGCTTTCACACCGGAGTTGCACACAGAAAGTAGCAGATCAGAGATATCGCTGCGGCTCGTTGTGAGATTCTAGCTGCTTACTAATGTTATATCATTTTACACTTGTAATGAACTGTCCATGATACTAAAAATACTGTACACAGCATGCAAGTAAAGTAATGTAAAGTATCAATCTTTTTTAAAGTTGCTAGAAAATTGTTGTTTTCTTCTTCTTCTTATTGTTGTATTAAAAGTAGATATTAAAGCTTTAAAGGTCTTTAAATAAATACTTTCTGAAACGTCTATGGGAAAAATGAATGGGAAATTCTCTTCCGAGCCATGAAAGGGGGCGGGACTGCCACGCTCTATATAGACCGATTCCGTAGCGGGTCTCATGGTCGCAGCCTACGTATTTCCTGTAGGCGGACTCGACGTAGCTGCGGGGATAAAACCCTCACCAGGCGCACCTCTTCCACTACAGTGAACGGCAGAGTGACTGATGTTATAGTTTGCCTCAACTTTACTCCTTTACCTGCTTTTTTACTAACACTAACATTACAAAGATGCCCAGAACATCGAGATGAACCTGTGTAGTTTATGGCTGCTCCAACAGTAGTGGCAACATAAAAAATAAAATAAAACGGAATGTCTAATATCCACCGCGGTGGCTGAGACCAGAGCCATTGAGTAATGGTTGAGACGAAGCAGTGAAAGATACATAACGCCAGTGTACTTTATACCTCATACTTTAAATGCTTAGTATGAGGTATAAAATACAGCAGCCTTGTGTTCATAAAACAGAAAGATTTGGTATTGGGTAAGACTGGCGATATGTATCTTTCCCTGCTTCGTCTCAACCATTACCCACCGCGGTGGATATTATAGACATTCCATTTTATTTTATTTTGTATGTTGCCACTACTGTTGGAGCAGCCATAAACTACACAGGTTCATCTCGATGTTCTGGGCATCTTTGTAATGTTAGTGTTAGTAAAAAAGCAGGTAAAGGAGTAAAGTTTGAGGCAAACTAACATCAGTCACTCTGCCGTTCACTGTAGTGGAAGAGGTGCGCCTGGTGAGGGTTTTATCCCCGCAGCTACGTCGAGTCCGCCTACAGGAAATACGTAGGCTGCGACCATGAAACCGTTACGGAATCGGTCTATAGGATTACATGCAGTGACAATTATCACCCTCCCTGCCTCTCCCGAACATAGGCCAATTTCATGCCAATACTTTTGGAATTACATTTTGGTATTCCGGACTAGTATTTCTATATTGCAGTATTGATACTTTTACTTAAGTAAAAAAAACGTGAGTACTTGGTTTTAAAACGGGAGCTTGTGATTGACGTGTGACGTTCAATGTGCACTTGTTATTCATGAGAGAGAATGCATTGGCTGTCAACAGAACCTCAAATGCCTGCAGGAGGAGTCCACCATGGAGATTATCCCATTCTGACCCGAGATCAGATTCATACGAGGTTTTTCCACTGGACACACACTGGTCTGATGAACCCATTCTGACCCGAGATCAGATTCAAAAAATGTCAGTCGTTCTTCGATTTTTCAAAAATAGCAGACCTACAAGCTCGTAGCGCGCCACTCGGTGGCGCGCTATGAGCTTGTAGATCTGCTATTTTACAATAGCTAAAGCACGACATGATGCCAACACCAAAATGGGTTCCCGTTCAGAATGGGTTATTGACATTGCTTGGGGGGAGGGGGGGGGGGGGGGGGGCAAAGAGCATGCTTGAGCTATTCAGTGATGTTCAGGCTGTCGACATGGCAGATATTTACATGTTGTGCTTTATTATGAGATAAATAAATCAGCCTGCTGGTTAAGGATTTACTATAGAGTTGATAGGGAACACATTACACATGCATGATACCCCAGCTTTATATTCTTGTGTGCTCAATATTGACTTTTCAAACGAACAAAGAAAATCCCAATGATGCCATATAGCGATGATTTGTCATTGTTTTGGTATGTATTGACAACTCATCGTATACAATACTTGACATGACATTACCGACAGCCAGCATACCTACGTGTACATTAGGCTTCGACGGATACCAGTACTGTATTTTGCATTCATTTCAGAACAGTATTCAAATTATTAACACTACAGGTAGTACAGTCAAAGGTTATATGCTAAGGTTATGCTAAAAACACAAAGCCTCAGGGGCTTGTTTCCATTGTGGTCCATTGTAATCAATTAATCAGATAGGTAATGCTACACACTAATTATAACTGTGCAGTTTTTGTCAAAGTTACATTATCTGGGGTTCGTCTCGTAATTTAATCCATTCTGACCGGGCACCCATTTTGGTGTCAGCATCATGTTATGCTTTGTTTAGCTATTGAAAAATAGCAGATCTACAAGCTCATATCGCGCCATCGAGTGGCGCGATACGAGCTTGTAGGTCTGCTATTTTTTTTAAATCGAAGAGCGACTGACATTTTTAGAATCTGATCTCAGGTCAGAATGGGTTCATCAGACCAGTGTGTGTCCGGCGGAAACCTCGTATGAATCTGATCTCAGGTCAGAATGGGTTAAGCCCAAACCACACCAAAGGGTCGGGTCGGGACAAAACAGTTTTAAAGGTAAACCACGACGACGACATTATTGTCGCGTATTAAAGCATTTTCTTTTGGATTGGATTGATTTAAAATGTCTGTCTGAAAATAGACCCTGGAGAAAACATGATTGATGACTGAACATGATTTGATTTACGAACCAAAATCAAATGTTTGTGACTTATTAACGGCCTGCCTTGTAGACTCAATTATTCAGGTGAGTATATGGAAGCTTTTTACTGCCTTTGGACAAAATGTAAACACTACAACAACAGCAATCTAAAAGCAATTAAATAGCAAACTGCTTGGTTTATGTATGATATATGGCTGAAGGTGTTAGTCGACAATGACTTGTTTGAACCAGTATTGTCCTTTAGGACTATGGCTGGTATAGCTGCAGAACCAGCCACACACACACATCCCTGCTGGACAGGAATTGACTCCTGCCAAAGCGTTCTTTCTGCACCTCTCCCTTAACCCATTCTGACCTCAGATCAGATTCATACGAGGTTTCCGCCGGACACACACTGGTCTGATGAACCCATTCTGACCTGAGATCAGATTCTAAAAATGTCAGTCGTTCTTCGATTTTTCAAAAAATAGCAGACCTACAAGCTCGTATCGCGCCACTCGGTGGCGCGATATGAGCTTGTAGATCTGCTATTTTTCAATAGCTAAAGCATAACATGATGCTGACACCAAAATGGGTGCCCGGTCAGAATGGGTTAAACTGTCACCCTCTCAACGCCTGTCTGAATAAAGCCAGTAACCAATGACCTTTGAAAAGAACAAGCACCAAGAGTGACTGCTGCCGCTCACAGTTATACCTCGTTCATGACCTTCACGCCTCTTCTCTTAATGCTGAGATCTGTAGCTTTCATGTTGTGCCTGGGGATTCAAGCCCGGGCTCTCAGAAGACTTTTGGAAGAATAAATAAATTAACACCTGCCAGTGAATGGGTTAAAACAAACAATAAACAATATACTGTAAAACTATGAGAAGTTGAATCATATACACTTCAATGCAGCCAGATAACATCAGTCAGTCTTTCTGACATGATCTTAAAAAAAAAAAGAAATCACAATATTTGAGCGAATCAATTTCTTTTGGCCGTCCCCTATAAAGCGATCAGTGATGGCAGCATCGCCGCCCGGTAACATTGCATACTCTCAGGTCCTCCATCTTTTCGAGGCCTGTTCATTCCTCATCTCCAGAGTGGGTTACTGGGGACACGGGTGGCCAAGGATATTATTCATCACCATAAAGCATGAGATGCTATATGCAGAAATAAGCCATAAGAATGCATGACTCTGAGGTGCTTGACATTAATGCTCGTCAAGTGATGGCCATGACTCAAAACCACACTAACGAGGCAGGTGTCTGGTTGTAAAACATGCGCACGCGCTCATGCATTTGCACGCACGCACTGCTTGCTGGGAATACATGCACATATTCAAACACACGCAACGCACGCAACGCACGCACGTTCACAGACACCTATTCACACTGTACGTGTGCATTCATACTGAGAAGCAATCGCACATGAATGTGGAGACACAGACAGACAGACGGACACACTCACTCACGCACGCACACTCGTGCGATTGCGCGCACACTGAGATATGTGAGGTCAGGTGACATGCAGGTGGAGGAATTGGCAGGCTCAGAAGATCTGGGGAATACTGATCACCTTGTCAAACACTGCTTGTTAGAGGAATGCTGCTCCGATTGTTCTCCAGGTGGAGGAAAGGTTTCTATCCTACAGACAATGCAACACTACTGTATACGCTCTGAGCAACATAATAGTGTAATCCAGTTGGGTAGTCCACTCTGCTTTGTGTTATTTATTATTAATATTAATATTATTTATTCATACCTTTGTAATACATGGTAAAAAGCAGGGAGAGATTGGGAGAGAGTTATTGGGGATAATAGAGGGTGAAGTATACAATTAGGTTCACAGCAATACAAGTCTCAGTTTGCCACAGTGCACATTGCACAGACAGTAGAATCTAAATTCTGAGACAAGCCCTTTAACCCTGAGTTAAAGTTAAAGTAGCACAGAGACACACCAAAATGGCTCTCAAACATCTTCTCCCTGGATCCCCAATGTTGCATCAAGCATATAGAGGCGGCAGAGGCCACAAAACATAGGGTATTTTTGTGTAGAGGGAAGTACTCCAGAAACTTGAACTCGAGTACACGCCTTCACTTAGTATAGTCACGTATCTGATCAGGAGCGTGTGCATATAATGCATACTTTGACTCGGGTACTGGGGTTCAGTACTCTGTGTGCACCACGAGCCATGGGCTGGGAAGCCCCAGCCCTAATGAGAAACGTCCTAACTGTCCTGCTAAACATGTCCCAGTCTGTGCCACGCGCCCCTCCTGCCGCTCGTTTCATGCCTAGCCCATTCTGACCTGAGATCAGATTCATACGAGGTTTCCGCCGGACACACACTGGTCTGATTGACCCATTCTGACCTGAGATCAGATTTAAAAAAATGTCTGTCGTTCTTCGATTGTTCAAAAATAGCAGACCTACAAGCTCGTATCGCGCCACTCGGTGGCGCGATATGAGCTTGTAGATCTGCTATTTTTAAATAGCTAAAGCATAACATGATGCTGACACCAAAATGGGTGCCCGGTCTGAATGGGCTAGGAGAACCCAATCTATCATAATTATATGGATGCCTGCGTTTATTGATCACATGTTAGTGAGGCAGGACTGACAGTCGGCGGGGAAAATTAAAATAGATGTCTGAGCAGCGTGCACGAGCCCTGGGACTTCCACTGACTGCTATACCACGGGGCTCGGGGAGCCTCGAGGTGTCACTTTGACTGATCTCTCTCTCTCTCTCTCTCTCTCTCTCTCACACACACACACACACACACAGTATGCTGTAAAGCAGTGATTCTCAACCTTTTTAATTTCAAGGACCTCCAGTTTCATTTGCCGGCCACACGCACGCACACATGCGCGCACACACACACACACACACACACACACACACACACACACACACACACACACACACACACACACACACACACACTGTTAATTCTGTTAATTTAACGCTGAGAGTGCAACCAAATTGACCCATCCATTTGGTTGCACTTGTACTCTGAGTTACAGACCCTTTTAAGGGTCTATTTGGTTCCTAACTATGAATCATTGAATTTAAGCTGCATGGGGACCCACCGCCCAAGGGCCGATGTTGAGAGCCCAGGTAATCAACAAATATCATGACAGCATTCTTGTTTTGTTAGACTGTGAGTCCTCTACACTAGCGCTGTGTTACCTAAACAATTAACACAATAATGTCGAATCATGATGTTTACATACAGCATAATATTATAAACCTAGTTGAATAAATTGCAGATTGAGGCTTGAACCTTTGCATTTATGACATAACCAAGACGTGGGGTTTTATGGAAGATGCTTCTGAACATCAATTTACAATTTAAACAATAGAATATGTATTCTATTGCTAATTCTACCCATTCTAATACTCTTTAATCTTATAAGAAATTACTGAAAGCAGTCGTGGCGACTATAAGGACTTTAATCCATGAGAACCAGTGCCGTGAAGCCATGGGATATGAGACGCATCTAAAAGCAATACACCAAGTGTAAAACCTAAAAAAAACAAAAAAAACAGTGGCTGTTTTGACATTGGATAATGGATTAAAGCAAACATGTGTTTAAACAAGCATGTTAATATGATAAGCTGTGACCAGTTCTGTTTGCACATGTTTTGCTTATAGCAGGCTTATAGCAGGTAATCAACCACTTTCATGTCAAGGACCCCCAAAGTGATATACCATACACGACGTATACCGTCATTGTTTTTCTATTTATAAATATCTGAAGTATAAAATAGAGTTAAAATAGGGTTAAACAGATTATGATGCTATATTAACTAATTTAGCTGGGGACCCCCTTAACCCATTCTGACCGGGCACCCATTTTGGTGTCGGCATCATGTTATGCTTTAGCTATTGAAAAATAGCAGATCTACAAGCTCATATCGCGCGTCTGCTATTTTTGAAAAATCTAAGACACTTTTAGAATCTGATCTCAGGTCAGAATGGGTTAATAATGAAACTGTCAGGATGTAATAGACATTTTTAGAATCTGATCTCAGGTCAGAATGGGTTAAAGGGGACCTTCAGAGATTCACGGACCCCACTTTGAGAACCACTGGCTTATAAGTGTCTGTCTGTCTGTCTGTCTGTCTGTCTGTCTGTCTGTCTGTCTGTCTGTCTGTCTGTCTGTCTGCCTGTCTGTCTGTCTGTCTGTCTGTCTGTCTGTCTGTCTGTCTGTCTGCCTGCCTGCCTGCCTGCCTGCCTGTAGTGCCTTACGCTTATAGCTACGTGATTGCAGCTAAAAGGAAAGCTGTTCTTGTGTTAACAATCTAAACACATTTTAATTGACATCGTCAATGCTGTGATGAGTTTGCAAAGTGCTAAAGGAAAGTGTTTAGCATACGTTTAGCAAAACGTTTACATTTGGCCCCGTTTAACTGTTCCCCTCCCAATATGTTCTCTCTATAAAATAAGAAAACACACATATTGGTATTTGTACTTCAATCAATAATAAATGAGTACTATATATTTTCACTTTTGTCAGCATTGTTGTCACTAAAGGGTATAATTCTTAAGACAATTCCACAATTCCGGTTCTCAACGGGCTCCAGTGGGTCCGCAGCTAAATTATTTATAACCAAATGGAACCCAATATGAGCATTTTGGTTCCATTTGTACACTCAAAGTTACATAAAAAGACGTTATATTTAACAGGGCAGAATGGAGCCCCAGAGATATAAAATGTTATCAAAAGGCATAGCATTGGGAACCAACGGTTCCCTCCATGTGGCCCATAGGGGCAGGATCCTATCTCCTGTCTCTGTAGCATGAGGCAGCCCGATGCACAAGTACACCCCCTGGACAATTTGGACATGACGCTAGTATGTCACATGCAGGGACGTCATGCCATTGTTATAGTCTTTGGTATGACCCGCCCAGTGAATTGAACCCCCGACCTCTAATCACAAGGCCACACAGCTGGTCCATGGATCTAAAGCAGTGCTTCACAAACTTTTTCATGTCAAGGGCCCCTCATTAACCTGCGGACCCCCATTTGAAATTAATATATGCCAAGGGCCCCCATAAGAGAAGATGTGTACGGCTCTAGGGCCCCCAGTTTGACAGCAAGGGCAGAATACATTTGTACCGGCCGGCCCGTAGGCCGGTGCCATGAGTCGTTTTTTTGTTGTTTTTTTTCCGGCCGGCCGACCTATCGCACCGGCCGGCCGACCTATCGCACCGGCCGGCCGACCTATCGCACCGGCCGGCCGACCTATACACGGACCGGCCGACCTATCCACGGACCGGCCGACATATAAAACGACCGGCCAACCTATCCACGGAACGGCCGACCTATTGCACCGGCCGACGGGCCGGCCGGTACAAATGGATTCTGCCCTCCCTCCAGTTTGACCTGAATTACGCTAGAATTAATGGCATTTCTATCTCTGAGACTCCCAATTTATATTGTAAAATCAATGTTAATTTAACTCAGAGTGTGAACCAAATGGAGCCAACAGTCCATTTGGTTCCATTTGTACTCTCTCAGAGTTACAGACCTATAAGGGTCCATTTGGTTCCATTTGTACTCTCTCAGAGTTACAGACCTATAAGGGTCCATTTGGTTACAAACTATCATTTAGCTGCATGGGGACCCCTGGAACTCCCTTTGGGAACGACTGCTCTAAAGCATATATCAATGAAAAAGGGGAATCAGTGGCATTGGTGTATTTTAAAACAAACAGTCCTCAAATTGAACAGCTCTCCGTCTCGTGTCTGTGCGGGGTGTACCCTCTCGTGTGGTTCATCTTTGTCTTGTCCCGCAGGGATCTATTCCCTCTTCCTCTCATCCCTCATCGGCTCACTCTCTCTTTCGTGCCATGTACCTCCCCCCACTAAATACCTCATTCCGGGGTGTCAGGGGCAGACAGCGTCGTTCCGTCTGCCTGTCTCGCACACCTTAATGGGCCCTGATGATGAGTCGAGGACCAGCAAGAAGCACAGTGAGCCGGGAGGAGAGGGAGGTGCAGAGGGAGGGGGACTGATAGATGGAGCCGCGCTGAAGAGGTGAGAAATAGCAGAGGGGAAGGATGATGGAGAATGGCGTGACGGGATTGGAGTGAACGTGAAGGAGGGAGGGAGGGCAAGAGAGAATGAGAAGGAGGGCAGGGCAGCAAAAAACTACAACCACTGCTTTGTGAGCGAGACCATAAACGGGTTCAATCCGAAATGGAGAGAGAGAGAGAGACTCTTTGTTGAGAATTTACACAAAACGTCATTCCACCCGACACACTCCTACATAGGGATAGTCAAATCACAACTACTAAGATTCCATAGGATTTGCACGCAAAGAAGTGATTTCAAAATAGCTTGTAAAACACAATTTAAGGCCCTCAGACTAAGAGGATACACTATAGGACATTCCTCCGGAAAGCTCAAAATACCTTCTTAGTACTTACTAGCCAACAACAGAATAAAAAGGAATTTTGAGAACCGAACGGATGATTTTCTAAAAGATTATAAAAATATATCGGCCTACAGAAAAAACAAAAACCTTAAAGATTATCTAGTACACAGCAAGCTAAAAGAAATCAACACACCAGCACGCCAGGGACCAGAATACTTCAAACCCAAACAATTAGTCAAAAATAGAACTACAAAACGCGTGTTAGAGATTAAACAACAAATAACAGCCGGAACCAGCAACTGCATTTACTTAATCACATGTAAAAAATGTGGTTTACAATATGTCGGAGAAACGGGTAAAACAATAGGTACAAGGCTGGGACAACACAGATACAATATTAACAATGGAAAAAAAGACAACCACAAGGTTTGTGCAACATTTCATGGCTCACGGCATTGAAGCTCTAAAATGCGCTGGACTTCAACACAATCCCAACTGGACAGTATGGACAAAGACGTTTTAATGAAAAACAGTGGATTAAGAACCTCAACACAGATTTTAACTTAATCTCAGGATTAACACTAGCAAGGCTGAAAAAAAATCACTCCTACTCAGTCTGACTATATCGGCCCATTCGACCGCTCTCCCCCTTTATCCCCCCACCCCCGCACCACTCGTTCACACCTCTTCAGCTGGAGACGTCATTGTTGCCTACACGCACTCACTTTTATTTTTATTTTCTTCCCTCTCTTATGAATACATTATTATACACCCAATGAAAATGTACACTTCACGGATTATATAGGCCATTTGGAATTAGAACAATCGGTAGAAATTTGGCCGAGAATAGCACAATAGCACATTAATTGTTGCCTAAATGTACGGACTTTTCTGAAAATGGTTAATCTGCAAGCTGCCCGACATTTCCTTTTCAACTTGATATGTTTCGTAGAGAGGGCATACACAAGCCAGAATTCCGTAGTTTACATGGTATTTTGAATTTTTTAAAATGAGCAAAAAATAAGTGTAAAGAGGGGTGGAGGGAAAAAAGGCGATTATTTGGCACAATCAATCAAATATATATTAATTACATCGCGTAGCCTATAATGTTTCCCCCTCTATATAAAAATGACAATATATAACTCTAATGTCGTATTTCGTCATGTATGTGAACTATAGGCTGCTTGTAATACTGTTGGTCAAAGTAACTAGTTGGGCAGGCTAAATATAATTGTTCTCTTTTCTCCAGGCCCATACCCGCATCGAGATGAGCTCTGCGACAGCCGTGCTGTGCTGTTTTCAATTAAATTACTTGCAGTATAATATTAATAAATACTACATCCTATATACATTGCTTGTCTGTCTAATCATTCAAATGTTTTTCTATATGCATATTGCATAGTTTATGTAAGCCTGAATTAAAGTCTGATTACTGAGGCTTTTTCCCCCGTCTCTCTCACAAACAACGAAGCCTATAAATATTGTCACCTTTATGCAAGTTCGTTTGATATTGTTTAATTCGATAACGATAGCGAATATGCACTGTTGCACTTGCACACATGTAGTAGCCTACACACGCTCTTTATTTGTTTCTATTGAAAAACACCAGTAAAATAACGTTTATTATATTTTATTTCATTCAAGTTGAGTTGAGTGTTTTCCCTGATTTTATTTCGCTTTATATTTACTTTCTTTCATGCTTTCTGATATTGTGAACAATAAGAAAAAATAAACATGGTTGAATTAACACAAAGTATTCATTATTTACCGCGTGGTGACAACAGCAGGAATGTAAAATACAGTGAGGGGAAATGAGGTGGGGGGGGGGGATTCAGGTTCTACAGAGGCCAGGGGTTGGGCAGGCGCACACTGACACAAAGGGCACCTATACGGATAGCTGCAATTCGAAACTGTCGAGAGAACCATGAGTGTTTATAGGCTAATATCAACGATTTTTTATGAAAGACAAACGGACTGTGGCAGCCTAGTTTTGCCTTTAAAAATGTTGAGATTAGAAACGTCCATAATTCTTTCATTTCTCAACCTTAAAAATAAATAAAAACATCTCCATAATCCGTGGGAAATTTGCTTTCATATGCTGTATCACACCCGATTCAAGTCTTCTTCAATAAAATGCTACGAGCGAACTCAGCGAAGGCACGCATTCAACTCAACTCAACTTGAATGAAATAAAATATAATAAACGTTATTTTACTGGTGTTTTTCAATAGAAACAAATAAAGAGCGTGTGTAGGCTACTACATGTGTGCAAGTGCAACAGTGCATATTCGCTATCGTTATCGAATTAAACAATATCAAACGAACTTGCATAAAGGTGACAATATTTATAGGCTTCGTTGTTTGTGAGAGAGACGGGGGAAAAAGCCTCAGTAATCAGACTTTAATTCAGGCTTACATAAACTATGCAATATGCATATAGAAAAACATTTGAATGATTAGACAGACAAGCAATGTATATAGGATGTAGTATTTATTAATATTATACTGCAAGTAATTTAATTGAAAACAGCACAGCACGGCTGTCGCAGAGCTCATCTCGATGCGGGTATGGGCCTGGAGAAAAGAGAACAATTATATTTAGCCTGCCCAACTAGTTACTTTGACCAACAGTATTACAAGCAGCCTATAGTTCACATACATGACGAAATACGACATTAGAGTTATATATTGTCATTTTTATATAGAGGGGGAAACATTATAGGCTACGCGATGTAATTAATATATATTTGATTGATTGTGCCAAATAATCGCCTTTTTTCCCTCCACCCCTCTTTACACTTATTTTTTGCTCATTTTAAAAAATTCAAAATACCATGTAAACTACGGAATTCTGGCTTGTGTATGCCCTCTCTACGAAACATATCAAGTTGAAAAGGAAATGTCGGGCAGCTTGCAGATTAACCATTTTCAGAAAAGTCCGTACATTTAGGCAACAATTAATGTGCTATTGTGCTATTCTCGGCCAATTTTCTACCGATTGTTCTAATTCCAAATGGCCTATATAATCCGTGAAGTGTACATTTTCATTGGGTGTATAATAATGTATTCATAAGAGAGGGAAGAAAATAAAAATAAAAGTGAGTGCGTGTAGGCAACAATGACGTCTCCAGCTGAAGAGGTGTGAACGAGTGGTGCGGGGGTGGGGGGATAAAGGGGGAGAGCGGTCGAATGGGCCGATATAGTCAGACTGAGTAAGAGATATATGCCTAAAATCATATTTAGAAAAAGTTTCAAATGGGGAAAAAAACAGAGATGATTTCAATCGAATATTTAGACAAAGTCATGAAAGGGGAACTTTCTCTGGACTCCATGGGCTGAGAAAATAAACATTGAAATCTCAAATTCGGTCAGAACGGCTGCTCAGACTTCCTAGTGTTAAACTGGAAAAATCTAAAAATGATTGGATCAGACTTCCTTCGGATACATGGCGAATGCATTTATTCCTTGCATTGTGCCTACACATGTTGCGACCTGCGGTCGCAACATGTGTAGGCACAGTGCACTGAAGTTTTTTAATTCCCCCCCCCCCCCCATATATTTTTTTAATAATAATAATATATTTTTATTTTGGTAAAAAAGAAATAGTAGTAGTAGTAGTAGTAAGGTAGTAGTAGTAGAAGTAATATTGCATCGCATCGCAGCCTTCCAATCAGCCTTGTCAATTATTCAGCCTCATCCTGTACGTCCACTAGTTGGCAGCAGCTAATAATCACTGCAGGTACTCGACCTGTCATGTCACGTTGACCTGTTATGTCACATTGACCCGTGTTGTTTAGTTGTAATTGTTCCCACTTCCCAGTGTGTGCACTCACTGCACTAGCAGCGCTGAGAGTTGCGATTGCATCATTGTATAGCCTATAATATGCATGCTGCCTTCCAGTTATACCTTAAAGTAAAAAGTTGTTTAATCAAGCTGCTTTTGTGTATTTTTCTACTTGGCTGGTGTATGCTGTTCATGCTTTGAAGTCCGATAATACACACTGGCAATTAATAATTATCAATTATTAAAATGATGACGTCATGAACGGGGCCTCCCGATCCTTAAGGCCACCCTTGCTTGTATGTTATTGTTATTAACCATGATAGATTTATTGAAACCCCCCGTGCTTAGTTCTGTATCGTTCTAATGCACGAGGGGGTTGTGTGTGTGTGTGTGTGTGTGTGTGTGTGTTTTTTGCATTGTGCCACCATGCACGCATCCACACACCTCTGGCATATTCAAACACAGAAACTATAGTAAAATACGCACATCACTTTGTGGAGGTGCTGGGTTCAAAAAGTGACATAGGAAAAGAGAAGGGAACCCGCACACTCATATGCTCCAAAAAGGTTATTTTATAACCTCTTTTCCTATATTCAAACACACACACACGGGGTATGGGGATCTGGATGCCGACACGCTTAGCACATGGGGTCAGGAACCATACTGTATGTGGGTCGCAGACCAACCTCTATGGGTCGCGAGTAGGCTAAAATACCCCCTTTTGTTTTTAAATGTATTATTGCAAATGATTTTCCCAAATAAATCACGCAAAAAAAAAGTCATAGGTTAAAAATAAATTATATAATATTGTTTTTCAAAATAATTCCATTTTAAAAGACAAAACTCCAATAATTAGAAGGAAAAGACATACTTTTAAGATGTCGTGAAAATAGCAGATTGGCTATTTTCACATAGCCAATCTGCATGTCTCTTTTGGGTCTCATGGGCTAAAAAAGGTTTGGGAACCATGCACTGTATTACATGCATGAATGAAATCACACGTGCAGAAATGCACAAATTCAGTAGATAGATGGGGCTGGTGAGATAGGCAGAAGGACAGAGAGGAGTTGAGTTCTACCTCCTACTGTTCATCACAGTGTTTACTATGAGACAGACAGACAGACAGACAGACAGGAGGGGGAGAGGGAGACAGAGAATAGGGGCCTATCTTTGAGATTGCTGCTGGGTATAGGAGAAAATGTTCTGCAGCAGTGAAACATGTACGATGTTGGGATCAGAGACAGATATCACAAGAAAACAAAGAGAAAGGCAAGGAAAGTGAAGAGACAGAGGCGCACGCGCGCACACAAAAGATACACCCACACACGCACGCGCACACACTAGGGGAAACTTTTACAAAGTTACAACATGGAGAGCAAAAAAAATGATGGTTTCTGTCTCTCCATCTCTCTCTCTCTCTCTTCCCCTGTCTCGGAGATATATGAGATCAATACATAGCGTTTGTTCAAACAGGTGGCGTGAGGGTCCGCCCAAGCCTACATTCATCCTGCAAAGCTAAGGGAAACAAAGCAATGTTTCAGATAAGTAAAAAAAAAAAAGAATACATGCTTCCATCCAAGCCACATACATACGTACAGTGGAAAAAAGGTGAAAGAGAGAGAGAGTGAATAAGGAGTCACAGGCGAAGGGGGGAGAAAAAAGGGGGCTCCTGACAAATTCAATTTGCCGTGGCTGGAACCGGTGCATGGCGACAGGCCTATATTAGCCCATTCTGACCTGAGATCAGATTCACACGAGGTTTCCGCCGGACACACACTGGTCCTGATGAACCCATTCTGACCTGAGATCAGATTTTTAAAAATGTCAGTCGTTCTTCGATTTTTCAAAAATAGCAGACCTACAAGCTCGTATCGCGCCACTCGGTGGCGCGATATGAGCTTGTAGATCTGCTATTTTTAAATAGCTAAAGCATGACGTGATGCTGACACCAAAATGGGTGCCCGGTCAGAATGGGTTAGTATTACTCATATGATAGAACAGGCCATCCATCACGTGCCGTGCCGTGCACGCAACACGATGGAGAGGAGAGGCATGGAGAGGAAAAGAGGCAAGTGGAGAGGGGAGGGGACAAGGGGATAGAGGGGAGAACAATGCATCTAAGCAACACTTTACAATGAGTGCATATAGTGACTGTATGTGTCTGTATGTATGTATGTACTGTACTGTACTGTATGTGGCCGAGTGGCCTCTCGAGGATAATATTCCCGCATGCAACTAAAGCTGGGCTCAGTCACTCAGGCGTTAGACTGGAACCCACCCATGCTTTCTATGGCATAGGCAGCTCCCGGCAGGTGTGTGTGTGTGTCAATTTAACAAAGGTACAGACGAGCAGCAATCAGCAGAGAGTGAGTGACGTTTGCGCTACTGTATGCCGAATTGATTCTGGAAGCAAATGCTGCTCTTCTGCTTTCTACTTGACCTCGAACTTGAACTCCATCTCAAATATTTAGCAGGAATTACCAACACTCATTTACACATGATTTACTTCACACCCCCAGAGCACTGTCTATGTGGGCCACCTAAACAGCGGGCCACGTAAACACCTTTTCTGCCTGGAGTAGTGGAGTTGCCATTTGACCATATTATTCATACACACAATAATAATAATTATTAGCATTGCTTTGCTGATGATTTCAGTCACCTTAACGTGAAAGTTGAAATATGGAGCTACAATGTTTCTGCCAGACAGCAACATTATGAAACACTGAACACAAACTCTTCTTCAATGGAGTGATGATAAATCAGAGATTTTCTTTGCCACAATATTTATTTACCACTAGTAGAATCAATATAAAACCTAGATGTCTTAATATTAAACCATCTGCAAAATAGAAGAAAAGAAAAGAAAACACAGATAAATCATGGGGGTGATTATCTCTGACAGACTGTGAAGGCCAGGGCGGTGATGTATGTATGTTTCAGCCCCTATTTGTGTGTTTGTGTTGTGTTTGTGAGTGAGTGTGTGTATATGCGAGTCCAGAGCTATATGATTCCAGCCTGTAGACCAAGACACTCCCCAAAATGTTCACAATCCATGTGTGTCAACGTTGTTATTGACTCTATGATGGTGTGGCCTGTAATGTACAGGTGTCTTCAATATGTCATTGTCCATACACGGACAAATGTGTCTGTGGCAAGACCTGTCTTTGTCCATGGGAAGGTATAATGTGTCTGTGGCAAGACCTGTCTTTGTCCATGGGAAGGTATAATGTGTCTGTGGCAAGACCTGTCTTTGTCCATGGGAAGGTATAATGTGTCTGTGGCAAGACCTGTCTTTGTCCATGGGAAGATTTTACACACCGTTTTGATCATAAGACCCAATGACTCCAGTCTCCAGGTTTTATTCAGAACATGACACTGATTTACTACGACACTGGCATATAAGGAGTCCACTAGCGGTCATCAAATGTTTTATTTGCATGGAGCCCCTTAACCCATTCTGACCTGAGATCAGATTCATACGAGGTTTCCACTGGACACACACTGGTCTGATGAACCCATTCTGACCTGAGATCAGATTCTAAAAATGTCAGTCTTTCTTCGATTT
>NC_139697.1:57261027-57263527 GCF_964188405.1 Protomyctophum parallelum
GGTGTCCTGGAGGCCAAGCACTCATTTCATCATCATTCTACATCATCGCGGGCAGCGCACACCCCCGCCTCTAATTCCATTAAAATAGCAACATCTATTTATCTGTTAGCTGTTGTTATTTATTTATTTTTTCGTTCTTCAAAGATAAGATGAAAATGTACTGGGTATATAGCTAATATTAGAGGCTATACCCACCCCCCCCCCCCCCCCCCCCCCAATGTTACAGCACAACATGCACAAAATGCGCTCTGTGCATAAATTACGAAATGGTGATGGTTTTATAAACACGAGCGTCATGTTATTCCATTAATTCATATTGTTCTGTTGCCCGTGCATGTTCATTGACGTGTGCGGAGTCTGCAGTGTGTGTGTGTGTGTGTGTGTGTGTGTTGACTGAGCAGAAGAGTGGGGAGGTGGAGGGGCGGGGGGGTGCACTTCCCAGGATGATGTAGAAAAAACGTGTGCTTCGCGTCCTGGAGGGGCTTCCAGGGGGTCCCCAGAATGAATTAATAATAGCATCAGTCTAACCAATTTAACCCATTCTGACCTGAGATCAGATTCATACGAGGTTTTCCACTGGACACACACTGGTCTGATGAACCCATTCTGACCCGAGATCAGATTCTAAAAATGTCAGTCGTTCTTCGATTTTTTTCAAAAATAGCAGACCTACAAGCTCGTATCGCGCCACTCGGTGGCGCGATATGAGCTTGTAGATCTGCTATTTTTCAATAGATAAAGCATAACATGATGCCAACACCAAAATGGGTGCCCGTTCAGAATGGGTTAACAGCACTACTGTAAGCTAAATTGGTTCGGGCCGATGCAGGCCCCTCACCTACGTCGCACAACCGATATGCCCATGTTTGGCTCTGTCAGTCAGTCCAAGTCCCTTTTATGTCTTTTATGCCCATAATATGCAGATACCCCCTTATGTGCTTATATGTGGAGCTGACTGATTTGTTTGCACACATTGAGGTTAGACAACGCAGTCCATATTTGGGCGTGGTGGCATTGGGATTATAGAAGAGTCATTGTGACATGAGTGTGACGACGTGGTCTGACCTGACGGTACTCCCTTAAGCCAATTTTAATAGGAGGATATATATACATGGACTAATTGAAGAGATTTGGTGTAGACACTGACAGAAAGAGAAACGGTCAGAGAGTACAGTTGTAACTCAAGTCCTTGTCACTCAGAGACTAGAGGGTCTAAGTGGTTAATGATGTGCTTGTGCTAATTACAAAAAGAGGCCACACAGCAGAGTGTGAGAGACTTTTCAGAATGCCAAGGGGACAATGGCGAGCCTAAAGAGATCAGAAGAGGCCAAGCGGGTATAACGCTCAGAGATGGCATGATCGTAAAAACGAATGCCACATCAAAAGCCCTCAAGTTATGCCAGATGATCAGCCCCCGCTCTTTGCAGAGCTACAGGAGCTCCGCCAGCTCTCCCCCATCTCTGCACTGAACTCTCTGTGTGTGTGTATGCGTGTGTGTGTGTGTGTGTGTGTGTGTGTGTGTGTGTGTGTGTGTGCGTGTGTGTGCGTGCGTGCGTACGTATGCGTGCAGGAGTAAGAGCAACAGTTCACTTACATTAAGTGTGTGTATAAAACAGTGTGTTTCTCATTATCCATGATTTTGTGCCAATGGGCCCTGCAGGGCTGTAGTATCCAGGCATTGGCTCGAAAGGTTTGCGGCGTTTCTCAGACCTATATTTAACAGCAACAAACTCGGGACCCCCCGACCACAGTTCCCTCCCCCTCAATCTGACTCTCGTTTCTTTTTTGTGTCTACTGAAAGCCTCCACCACTTTTATCTTCAAGCAATTCATCTGGGACACATGTGGGGGGAACGTTTCAGAGGAGAAAATAAATGACTTGTGGAACAAACAGGACGACGGAGTTCGCCCTCTGTGCTCAGGCACGCACTGATTTTTTTAGATTCCCAGAAATAAAGTGGCCAGTGCTCCCTTTTTCCTAAAACAGCACAATAGCAGAAAGAAAGAGAGAAGAAAACAACGGAGGCCTTATACCGTCCATAGCACAGTGTGTGAGCGGTTTGAGAAATAATATTGAAACTTTTAGTTTTTATCAGAGGGAATAAGGGATCTAGAAGGTAGGAGGAGGGGGCGGTGGTGGCTGGGGGAGGGGGGGGGGGGGGGGGGGCTTGCGGCTGGGGACGGGCGAATGGCTTTGAAGCATCAAAGCAGGCTTATACCAGCCTGATTGAGCTGCTGGCCAGTAGCCATCAAGCTCCATAACCAAGCCCCCATAATATGTTTTGTTCTGTTCATGGATTAACCCATTCTGAACGGGCACCCATTTTTGGTGTCAGCATCATGTTATGCTTTAGCTATTTAAAAATAGCAGATCTACAAGCTCATATCGCGCCACCGAGTGGCGCGATACGAGCTTGTAGGTCTGCTATTTTTTGAAAAATCGAAGAACGACTGACATTTTTTTTAATCTGATCTCAGGTCAGAATGGGTTCATCAGACCA
>NC_139697.1:57268527-57273527 GCF_964188405.1 Protomyctophum parallelum
TGTAACACCCTGAGGTAGAACCCAGGTCTGTAACACCCAGAGGTAGAACCCAGGTCTGTAACACCCAGAGGTAGAACCCAGGTCTGTACTGTCTGTAACACCCCGAGGTAGAACCCAGGTCTGTAACACCCCGAGGTAGAACCCAGGTCTGTAACACCCCGAGGTAGAACCCAGGTCTGTAACACCCCGAGGTAGAACCCAGGTCTGTAACACCCTGAGGTAGAACCCAGGTCTGTAACACCCTGAGGTAGAACCCAGGTCTGCCGCGATGAAAACCAACGGCGGGTATAGGAGGAGTAGCGAGGAGGGTCAGTTCTCTGAATGACCACCAGAGACCGCCTATGAGCACTGTTATAGAAGTGGAGCCGTAGAATAACGTCCTGAACTAGCATACATTGCACTTGGTTAATTCATAGTCACCTCACCATTAGTTAATGGTGAGGACCAGGAATTAACGATGAGTTCATGGTAAATTCATGATGAATGAATGTATGAGTTCATCATTAATTAAGTGCTAATCTCAGCTATACGTGAGCGACACTAGCCTGGCATGGGCAGACTATCATCACTGCTGGCAGATTGGTCTGGTTTCCAGGATAACGAGGCACCATCGATAGAGGTCCTGGTTTCCAGGATAACGAGGCACCATCGATAGAGGTCTGGTTTCCAGGCTAACGAGGCACCATCGATAGAGGTCCTGGTTTCCAGGATAACGAGGCACCATCGATAGAGGTCTGGTTTCCAGGCTAACGAGGCACCATCGATAGAGGTCCTGGTTTCCAGGATAACGAGGCACCATCGATAGAGGTCCTGGTTTCCAGGATAACGAGGCACCATCGATAGAGGTCTGGTTTCCAGGCTAACGAGGCACCATCGATAGAGGTCTGGTTTCCAGGCTAACGAGGCACCATCGATAGAGGTCTGGTTTCCAGGCTAACGAGGCACCATCGATAGAGGTCCTGGTTTCCAGGCTAACGAGGCACCATCGATAGAGGTCTGGTTTCCAGGATAACGAGGCACCATCGATAGAGGTCCTGGTTTCCAGGTTAACGAGGCACCATCGATAGAGGTCTGGTTTCCAGGATAACGAGGCACCATCGATAGAGGTCCTGGTTTCCAGGATAACGAGGCACCATCGATAGAGGTCCTGGTTTCCAGGCTAACGAGGCACCATCGATAGAGGTCCTGGTTTCCAGGATAACGAGGCACCATCGATAGAGGTCTGGTTTCCAGGCTAACGAGGCACCATCGATAGAGGTCCTGGTTTCCAGGCTAACGAGGCACCATCGATAGAGGTCTGGTTTCCAGGCTAACGAGGCACCATCGATAGAGGTCTGGTTTCCAGGCTAACGAGGCACCATCGATAGAGGTCCTGGTTTCCAGGATAACGAGGCACCATCGATAGAGGTCTGGTTTCCAGGCTAACGAGGCACCATCGATAGAGGTCTGGTTTCCAGGCTAACGAGGCACCATCGATAGAGGTCTGGTTTCCAGGATAACGAGGCACCATCGATAGAGGTCTGGTTTCCAGGATAACGAGGCACCATCGATAGAGGTCTGGTTTCCAGGATAACGAGGCACCATCGATAGAGGTCTGGTTTCCAGGCTAACGAGGCACCATCGATAGAGGTCTGGTTTCCAGGCTAACGAGGCACCATCGATAGAGGTCTGGTTTCCAGGCTAACGAGGCACCATCGATAGAGGTCTGGTTTCCAGGATAACGAGGCACCATCGATAGAGGTCCTGGTTTCCAGGATAACGAGGCACCATCGATAGAGGTCTGGTTTCCAGGATAACGAGGCACCATCGATAGAGGTCTGGTTTCCAGGATAACGAGGCACCATCGATAGAGGTCTGGTTTCCAGGATAACGAGGCACCATCGATAGAGGTCTGGTTTCCAGGATAACGAGGCACCATCGATAGAGGTCCTGGTTTCCAGGATAACGAGGCACCATCGATAGAGGTCTGGTTTCCAGGATAACGAGGCACCATCGATAGAGGTCCTGGTTTCCAGGCTAACGAGGCACCATCGATAGAGGTCTGGTTTCCAGGATAACGAGGCACCATCGATAGAGGTCTGGTTTCCAGGCTAACGAGGCACCATCGATAGAGGTCCTGGTTTCCAGGCTAACGAGGCACCATCGATAGAGGTCTGGTTTCCAGGATAACGAGGCACCATCGATAGAGGTCCTGGTTTCCAGGATAACGAGGCACCATCGATAGAGGTCCTGGTTTCCAGGATAACGAGGCACCATCGATAGAGGTCCTGGTTTCCAGGATAACGAGGCACCATCGATAGAGGTCTGGTTTCCAGGCTAACGAGGCACCATCGATAGAGGTCCTGGTTTCCAGGATAACGAGGCACCATCGATAGAGGTCTGGTTTCCAGGATAATGAGGCACCATCGATAGAGGTCCTGGTTACCAGGCTAACGAGGCACCATCGATAGAGGTCTGGTTTCCAGGATAACGAGGCACCATCGATAGAGGTCCTGGTTTCCAGGCTAATGAGGCACCATCGATAGAGGTCCTGGTTTCCAGGCTAATGAGGCACCATCGATAGAGGTCTGGTTTCCAGGATAACGAGGCACCATCGATAGAGGTCCTGGTTTCCAGGCTAATGAGGCACCATCGATAGAGGTCCTGGTTTCCAGGATAACGAGGCACCATCGATAGAGGTCTGGTTTCCAGGATAACGAGGCACCATCGATAGAGGTCCTGGTTTCCAGGATAACGAGGCACCATCGATAGAGGTCTGGTTTCCAGGCTAACGAGGCACCATCGATAGAGGTCCTGGTTTCCAGGCTAACGAGGCACCATCGATAGAGGTCCTGGTTTCCAGGGCTAACGAGGCACCATCGATAGAGGTCCTGGTTTCCAGGATAACGAGGCACCATCGATAGAGGTCTGGTTTCCAGGATAACGAGGCACCATCGATAGAGGTCTGGTTTCCAGGATAACGAGGCACCATCGATAGAGGTCCTGGTTTCCAGGATAACGAGGCACCATCGATAGAGGTCTGGTTTCCAGGCTAATGAGGCACCATCGATATAGGTCTGGTTTCCAGGATAACGAGGCACCATCGATAGAGGTCCTGGTTTCCAGGATAACGATGGCACCATCGATAGAGGTCTGGTTTCCAGGATAACGAGGCACCATCGATAGAGGTCCTGGTTTCCAGGATAACGAGGCACCATCGATAGAGGTCTGGTTTCCAGGATAACGAGGCACCATCGATAGAGGTCCTGTGCAACACATTGTTGTCATATTGACGTCACTGTTGACGTGCAAGTGTCGGTCAACATTTGCCACTCAAAGCATAAATTGGCCTTAAGAGAAGCGAGTGTTGTGTGAAATGTTCTGACAGGGGATTTGTGGACAAACCATTAACTGCGGTGGCGTAATGTTGTGTTATTTAATATGTTTGAGACCCGCTTGACAGCCTGATTGACTGAGCATGATGGCAAATGGAGAAGAAAATAAAATAAAAGCTATGAGCTCCGTGTTGTGGCTGAAGGTCGTCTGGGGTTTTGTACAGCTACTCTTTCTTTCTTTCTGTCTTTCTATTCTTCCTTCCATTACTTTGTTTTATTTATTTTGCTCTCTCCTTCCTTTTTATTTCTTCCTTCCAGTAATTAATTTATCCTGTTCCCTCCTTTCATCAATATTGTTTTTCAGTCTCTTTCTTTCCTTATTTCCTCGCAAACTTAATTCCTTCTTTATCTTTCTTCCTTTAACCTTCCTCATCCCCCCCCCCTCTCTCTCTCTCTCTCTCTCTCTCTCTCTCTCTCCCTCTCTCTCTGTCATTTCATCACAAGCCAGACCAGTAGTACATTGCTCCAGGAACCACTAAAAAGAGGATAAAATGGGAGGGTGGTCTCAATTGCCGGAGCAAACACATGTCCCAGATGAGCGCTGACCAAACTAATGTGGACCATATGCATGGATACTGCTGTGGGTTTAAACACTGCACCCCGCCCATGTTATGGATGGTGGAGTGCCTGCTATAATATCCACGTTATACTTTATAGCATATACACAGGGTTGTAGTGACACTCGTTCTGTTGCTACTCCTGCAGTCAGGATCAAGCCTGGCTGTGCAACAGCAAACCGCTGTCTGCCTAATGTTTTAACAAAGACAGATGGGTTTGCACACGTGTGTGGTGTGTGTGTGTGTGTGTGTGTGTGTGTGTGTGTGTGTGTGTGTGTGTGTGCGTGCGTGCGTGTGTGTGTGCAGAAACAGCCCAGTTGGAGGGGTTGAGCTGAGTTGTGTTCTGGTGGAGGATAGGGGAGTTAAAACCAGTTAATTATACTGGGGTCAGAGAGGATGAGGGAGAGGAGAGGAAAAGGAGTGCTTTTTAAAGCACAAACACAGTAATACCCGCTGAAAATGTGTGTGTGTGTGTGTGTGCGTGCGTGAATGCGTGTGTGTATCTGTATGTTTGTCTATGTGTCGTGCATACGTGAGTGTGGTTGTAATACACCGTTTCATTCAATTCAATTAATTGTGTGTTTGTATGTAGTTTATCTTCACTCCCCATTATTATCTTGAATTTCACAGAAGAGGCTGAAAACATTCCATTGCTAATAGGATTGCTGTTTAATATCAAAACGCCAGGGAGCTATATATGCATATACAAAGATGGATACATCCCGCACACCGAGAGTAACACACGATTGTGACGGAAATAATATCGTTGCTGTCGGGCAGAAACCTGTGCAGCAAAAATAGCTGATCTACAGGCTCACAACGCGCTGCGACACATTATTATGCGCCATTAAGCGCCATAATGTGCCACATCACAACGCAATATGATACATCATGAGTGATCCCTTTTATAAACATACAACCAATGCAGACTATAGTAACAACTGTAGTAGCGTGTTGTAGACGTAGTCACTAAAATAGTGACTACATCGGACGCATTGAAACGCATGGTTATTTCTTCCACTTCCTGAAAGGTACTTTTCAGGAAAGGGGTGGGGGGGGGGGGGGGGGG
>NC_139697.1:57276027-57356027 GCF_964188405.1 Protomyctophum parallelum
TATAACTCTTACCGTGTGATTTGCAATGTACTACTCTTATCCGTAACAATTCAGAATGAACACAGGAGAATACAAACATTTAGTTAAAGAAATCAACGTTATTCCACCAAATATTGGCTTCTTGAGCTACTGTATTCTAAAGTAAAGTTAAACCATTACTATTGTGTTGTTTAAACAATTGCATTAGCATTGAAGGTCTGAAATAACTTTTTGGTTGGTTGGGTAAGTCTTAATGGGAAGCCAATAAGCCACCTTTGATTTCATGAACAATGCATGCCCATTGGATCCAGAGGCTGAGTTAAAGACTTGCAGGGGTGCAACAATTAATTGAACTAATTGATTATAAAATATTATTGATAATCGATAATCTAATCAAAGAATCAATGCATAATCAATCCCAATTTTGAGCATGTCATTATAGTTAATTGCAAATAGGTGATCTAGAACAGCTTCTACATCTGCTATGTTAGTGTAAATTGACTCATCTATTTACAAAATAAGCGGTAGTTGAAGGCCCTTTTCAAGATCATTCCAAATTAAAATTGTATACTGTCGTAGGCATTGTGTTTTCTGATAGACAGACACATGACTTTAAGGTTGAATGATAATTTTCATCCACACAGTTCTGCTCATGGATCTGTATTTTTTCTTCATTCTTCTCCTCCTACTCCTTCTACTTCCTCCTCAAACTGCCCTGGCCTGACCCGACAGTGTAACCAGGGAAACTGATATTTTTGCAGTCGTCTCTTAGTTTTTTCTAAAGCTATACTCCTGTTACGGTGGGCCAATTGATAAAGCTATACTCCTGTTACGGTGGGCCGATTGACGATGACATTGCTTATTCGCAACCTTCAAGATGGGTTGCAAACACCTCTGCCACTGTACTGTAAATTCCATTCAACTCAATTTTTATTATAGTGCCAAATTTCAACAAATTGTCTCGAGACAATTTACATGTAGAGCAGAGACCCAACATTTCACCCCTGAGCAAGCATTTGGCAAGGAAAAAAACCTCCCTTTAATAGGAAGGAAGCTCGAGCAGAACCAGGCTCTAGGGTGGGCAGCCATCTGCCTCGGCCACATTGGTGTAAGAGAGAGAGAGAGAGAGAGAGAGAGAGAGAGAGAGAGAGAGAGAGAGTGTGTGTGTCTCTTGGGATGTACAGTACAGTAAAGGCGATGTCCTTTGATTTGCATCAGCTAATTGTATGCAGCAGTGCACATGTAAATAGTCCCATCAAAAGTATAAACACAAATGTCAAAGTAGAAGGCACTATGATGCTGTGTAGGAATAACATATCATATATAATAACATAGATATAACTATTATCATGCTCACAGTACATATTTGAAAGAGAAACACTATCAAATGCTATACTCTCCATAGACTCTATACAACATTATAGTTTGAAGTAGAAAGTATATTGTTGAGCCTATCCATGGCTATGAACTTGAATAAAAGAGACAACAGCAAAGAGCTTGAAGGGATTCTCGTAAATCTGATGCCTCGTTATATTATTGCCCAAGATTGTTTGCTATATTATGTATACGATTACGAATAAATAGGCTACTACTGTGCTGGACTCTCGACAGTAACTGGCCTCTTTTGAAACATCCAGTTCCACTTGCCTGCTTGGACCAGCTAAAAAAATAATATATGTCTCAATTACATTAACATTATTTCCCTGTGATGCAGGTGTTTTGTCGATGATTTCTGTGAATTTGTCTCATTAATACTGCTACAACGTTTCAGAGGCTCAATGTATCACCGCTGAAAGGCAGCCACAGCAGACAGAGTTGCCTGCAGAGTCGGCTGCTGTCACTGCCCCAAGTGCGCTCACCACAGTGTGCAGCAGCATCAGACATGCAGCCTAACAGCTCCTTCTTTCATGTAGCTTTGTTGTCAGATGTTTTTATAACCATCTGTTCCCGGGGCCAAACGCCGGGCCAAAAGTGAAAAAGAACAGAAATAAATCCCTGGTATAGAGTTGAGGGAGAGTGACAGGGAGCGCGAGAGGAAGACAGAGAGAAAAAGTTAAGCCACACTGACGTGACTGCTGTACTTGGATCAAATAAATATGAAGCCCTAACAGTGAAGACTTTTGTCAGATCTGCAGGTCAGACCAGACATAATGAGGACAAGTAAATGAAGTACTGTATAGAGAAAAAAGATATGGTAGTCTAGTGCAGAGCTTTGAAGCAGACAAGGTCAAGTATGCCATGGAATTTGAGAAATACATTCCGGTGGACCATAATGCCTTATTGTGGCTATCCATTGAAATGCTTGCTTGGAAATACTGTCCAGCTGAATCAGTTTTTTGGTTGTTGTTGTTGTTGTTGTTGTTGTTTTTTGCGCTAACCTGTTTCTCATTAAAAAAAATAAGGAAAAAAAGGCCACAAAACTCACACAAAATCCTACAGTACATCTTTCAGTTTCTGTCAACTATTTTGCAGATAAACACAACAAGTGTTCTTAATGTACAGATAAACAGGATTCAGCAATAGACAGTTGTTTCTGTCAGTCAACATTCAACAGCAGGGGTTGACACTATTGACAATGCACTGATGGGTGGCTGTCCAAAGTCCGGTCCGGGGGGCAAATGTGGCCTACCGCTTCCTTCTAAATGCATACATTATGGCCCATTCTGACCTGAGATCAGATTCATACGAGGTTTCCGCCGGACACACACTGGTCTGATGAACCCATTCTGACCTGAGATCAGATTCTAAAAATGTCAGTCGTTCTTCGATTTTTCAAAAATAGCAGACCTACAAGCTCGTATCGCGCCACTCGGTGGCGCGATATGAGCTTGTAGATCTGCTATTTTTCAATAGCTAAAGCATAACATGATGCCAAGACCAAAATGGGTGCCCGGTCAGAATGGGTTATGGCCCGCCAGTAGAGTCACATGAAACTCATACATTGAAATGTTGGTGTTTTGAAATGAACCTATTTCTCAGTATAGAATTAGAAATCCCAAATAACTGTATAGAGACCTTTTCACACCTGGTTTACATTTTGCTACATTGTCATTTACACAAATACAATTTATTGGACTGTAAATATAATAGCAATGCAGTGAATACATGTAGAGAAAAGCTGAATTGTTTTTGTTTTGTTCACGGCACAGAAGAGCGCCTTATTACCTTTGGCTACACTGCCAACAAAAGACGATTGATATTTCGCTGTAGTTGTCTCCACCAGGCCGAAGGCCTAGGGGGAGAGTATGTTTTGCACTCCGTCCGTCCGTGTGTCCGTCCGTGTGTCCGTGTGTCCGTCCGTCCGTGAGGAGCTAATCTCGGCCACTGTTAACCCGGTCGATGCCAATTTTTGCACACACACTCCCTGGATGCCAACGATGACCTCTGCCCCAAAACTTTCCAGAACGGCCTGTTATAGCGCCACCAGGAGGCCGCTTTGTGCAAAACAAGTTTTGCACAGTACACCTACAGATTTTGTCCAAACATCACGCAAATTGCTACACAGTCTCTCTAGAGCCATTCAACGAAACGGGTCTTTCAGATTTCTCACACTCCATCCTGATTGGTTAACATTGGCTTCCAAAGTTCACAGGAGTGCTCAGTTTCAAACAAAATGCTGAAAATCATGAACACATCGCGTGATTTCCCTGAAATTGTGCACCCACATTCCCACTAGGCCGAGGACAAAATGCCACATGAACAATTTCAACTCAGCCTCAAGGTGGCGCTATAACTGCCCGAAAAGTGTTTTTACCTCTAACTGCACGGATCTGTGGATCACTTTGTATGCCAACTCCCTAGAGGCCAAGGAAAAACCTTTGTCTGGAATTTTTCACATCTGCTCTTTATAGCGCCACCAGGAGGCCCACATATGTAAAACACATTTTCTATTATTACTCCTTCAGATTTTATCCAAATTTCACGCAAATCGGTACACATGATCTCCATAGTCATGTGATCAACACAGGTTTGTTTGATTTATCATATTCCATCCTGATTGGCCACGATTGGCAGGAGTAGCCCCCGTTTTGTACAAATCGCCACAACTCCTCAACGCAGCGTCCCATTGCGATGAAACTGTGCACGCATATTCCCACTAGGCTGAGGAAGAATCCTGGTGGAGACCTGTGCCCAGAAGGGCACTTTTTCTAGTTAATACACTGTTGTAATTCTGATGCATTGTATGTGACTTTGTTATGGGCCAAAGGTACAGAACAGGTATGAGTCATCCCTGAGCTATTGTCATATTTTCAAATAAATATGTCCCTCTTTGATAAAATATTTTCCTACAACTTGACTGACTGCAGGTGACGGCTATGTGCTGGTTAATTCTTTTGAATCAGGCTTTTGAGCTCTCATATGTGGCACATAATGATGTGCTGAGTTTAGCCAGTGACAGCAGACATAATCTGTGGAATAAAAAATGGATCTACTACCCATACAGTACATATACTGTACAACATGCTGTATATCCATATATCCATGACCCAAAATCACTGAGCAACTGAACTATCTAGAGATTCTAGACAGACCAGTTGATCTACGAGGGTCAATTCTTGTCAAATATAATGTTGCTGGGCCAGTAACTTCTCATAATAATAATAATAATAAACTTTATTTGTATAGCACCTTTCATACATAAATGCAGCTCAAAGTGCTTCACAGGGCAGGACACAAAAATACAATACAATAAAACACAAGTAGTTAAAATGATAGAACAATGGCAAAGAACAAAATTGAAAAATAAGAACATAAAATAAATAAAAACAAATAAAAACACCACATGCAGCAAATCAGTCAGGGCAGGGTAGGAACGTGCATAGTAAAACTCAACTAAAAGCAAGAGTGAAGAGGTGAGTCTTGAGTTGAGATTTAAAAATGTCTACAGAGGGTGCGTGTCTGAGCTCGAATGGAAGTTTATTCCAGGCTGTTGGGCCGTAGAAGCAAATAGACAGGAGATATATGCAGAGTACTGTCCAAAGGCCCGGTCAATGTATTTTGTCCAATGTACAAAATACAAAATACAAAATAAGCAGGGAAGTGCTAATGGCTGCACTAACCATTACACTGTAAAATCATGGGAGTGGATTTGCATTGGAGTTAAACATGCGGTCGTGGATAAATGAACACTGAACATGTGACTGGGTGCTGTGTATCTGGGCAATGCACTGACAAGGCATTGTCTATTGTACTTTATTACATGTTCCCATGTGCTTGTTATCACATTTGGGTCATCGGACTGCAGGCAAAGCATCCATTAGTGAGGTACGGTAGACTGCAAGTCATCATCATTTGGAAGCAAGATGACTCTGGTATGGTTGGAATCCATTCAGTGATGCTGGAAGTCGTTATCTCTTATCTAACCAACACAATGTCTGATTTCTGTGTATGTGCACGCTGTGCACGTCTTCCTAATAAGAAGAATGTTTCAGTAACTCATCGTTCAAAAACAAACAGATGTCACAAAAAAATAATGACTATTTTTGCTTCATTCATTATATAGGGCTGAAACTTGTATGTGCAACATGTTGTAATTGTAACAATGTGACATGTCTTTATCAGCGGTGTTCAGTTAGTTTATCCCGGTAGTTATTGCTCATATCCAGTAGGTAATTCAGGCATCATCTTTCAAAGATCCAAGATCTAACTCAGGTTTATTGTGACTCCTAAACGCAGAGACTTGTTCCATTTTCAGGATAGCACTGGCATAGTTTTCTCTAAACTATTCCAATCTGTCTGTCTGTCAATGGCCAACGTCTCCCAAATGTTCTGCCATGAGTGTAGCCGTTAAACCGTTCTTCACACATGCACACAGGCACAGACACAGGTGTTGTACTGTAGATGACTCTTTGCCTTTGATGCATTATTTTCAGGTTTTCAAGTTTACTTTGTGTCTTGAGGCCATGTCATTTTCTTTAACCACACAACTAACAACTCCATCACCTCCTAGGAGCATCTATGGAGCCATGTTTGTTGTCACATTCCTGAGAGTGGGCCTGAGAGCGACTGCTTGTGAAACTGCCAGATGACGAGAGGTGCCAAGCATGGAGACACGGAGAGGGGAAGAAAAAAAGAGAGGAAGCAGCGAAAGTGTTATAGGAAATTGTTGGCTCGCCAAACCAGCTATCCGTATTGACACAGCAACTGGATGCTTGGCTGAGAATACATGATGACAATGAGGCTGTGCGTACGTGAGCGAGAAGTGTGAGGATGACAGCAATTATTATTAGAATAGTTTTGTGTTCCTATATCTGAATCTGATGATGGAATATTAGTAATAAAAGTGTCCCCCCCCGTACCCCCTGATCTTCGCAAATTGGTTGTGTGTGTGCATGCGTGTGTGTTTACCTGTAAGTAAACAATACAGTATAACACATTTTTATATAACTTGGAAGAACTTAAACTAAAGATGCTTATTATTGAGTATTTGTTTTTGGTTTTTTGCCTTTAGTTATTAGCGAAGACAGACAGGAAAGTGGGAGAGAGAGAGAAGGGGAGAGACACGCATCAAAGGTCGTCATGACCGGGACTCGAACACGCGACACGCTGTCAGGCCAGAGCTACTGTATATGTGTCATGCACCTGGACCACTAGGCCAGCGGGCGCCCATTATTGAGTATTTCTGAGGGGCGCCAGCCCCTCCTATGCCCAGCTTTGTGTTTTGTGTGAATCATAGCGATGATTTGATTGGCTGATAACAACGTAGCGATGATTTGATTGGCTGAACAAAGTATATATTGAGAATAAAAAGAAGAATAAGACGGAAAAGTAAAGACGCAAATTGCGATTGGCCGGAATGTGATGATGTATGATGATGTATGATGACAAGAGCGCCCCTCACTTCACACAGGTGTGACTTTTAAATACATTTTAGAGACACTTGTCATCATTAACCCATTCTGACCGGGCACCCATTTTGGTGTTGGCATCATGTTATGCTTTAGCTATTGAAAAATAGCAGATCTACAAGCTCGTATCGCGCCACCGAGTGGCGCGATACGAGCTTGTAGGTCTGCTATTTTTTTTTTAATTGAAGAACGACATTTTTAGAATCTGATCTCAGGTCAGAATGGGTTAATCAGACCAGTGTGTGTCCAGTTGGAAGAGGCAGGCCGCTGAAAAGTGGACTACACTGCGGGCAGGTGGTGATTACTGTATGTGGCCGGCAAGCTCAAGTGCTCATGCAAGCTCCCTGCACTCGCATGCTGCGCTGTCTGCCAGGCCCCACATCTTCCTAAGCGTTTCGAAGCAGCCGACCCCAGAACATAATAGGCGGTTCAGCAGTGTCCACCCCGCCGGTAATAGATCTTCTCTTCTCTTCATCTCCAGTGTCCTGGCTGTAATGGTGGGCCCGGCCGACTCCCACCCCTGCTTCCAGGATGTTCCCAGCCTTTTGCGTCTGTAGACAGGTCCTCACGGATAGAAGTTTCTCTTCCAGGGTGGGGAACAGTATTCGGCAGCAGAGAAGACCAGGACTTGCATGGTATCATAGATACCATGCACCAATGTCCCTTTTATGCCCTTACTGTATATGGATAGCATAGTACTAATGTCATACACTGCCTACCAAGTACAACGGGTATACAACGGGTATTGCTGTGTTTTTTTAGGGGCATGCATTTCCCAGGGGCATCGTTCCCAACGGGCATCAGCCTAGTTTTCAAGAATACAGAAAATGTGTGTGCAGTGCTGTGCGTTACTTCGTTTTTGAGGGGCGCTAGCCCCTCCTATATACATCTTTTGTCCCCACACGTCTCATATTTGCCATTGACAATGAAAGGAGACATTAGGTCATATGTGCCTCAATATGACGTAAATTTGTGGCAACACAAACATTAAATGCCATTGACAATGAAGGGGAAATTTACGTACAAGCAAATTGGCTAACCAATCACATTCATTCAGTTCTTCAAGAGATTTCGATGTATAATGATAAGAGTGATTTTTTTTTCTATGTATACTACTGTGCGTATGTGTATCTGTCTGTTTTACCGTGTGTGTGTGTGTGTGTGTGTGTGTGTGTGTGTGTGTGTGTGTTTGAGTGTGGCATGCATTATTACTTATGAGGATAGTTGTAATTATAGTGTCAGTACAGTCTTGGTATGCGTGTGACAGACTTCACAGTTCACGCTTGTCTCTATTGCTATCATCAGAGCAGTGGTGGAAGAAATACTATGATTGATTATTACTTAAGTACAGTGCTTGAATAGTTACTTCACACCACTGTCTCAGTGTCTCTGCATCAGCAGCTAAGCATGTGACTTTATTCATTCACTTTGTGCTTCTTTCTGTGCTACTCCCCATAAGAGTGTCATCCATTTCCCCTGATGCAGACAATAGAAAATAATTGAATCCCTGAAATATTCTTTGATGTCGGTGGCGGACCACAAAGTAAAAACTAGAAATGTAATATTGGTAGGGAAAAAAATGCACTTTCATTTTGTTGTTACTGTCCATTTAAGATGCTCCTCTGAAATGTGTCTCTAAAACCCGAATGGAGGAATGTGTGTCTTTCGAACTACAAAGACGGCCTAAATGTGAAAGGGCATTTATTTATGTGTAACGAGCAGAGTGCAATTTGAAAGTACCTTTTGTGTCTAGACATATTGTCATAATGCGTTCACCGGTTCAGTTTTTGTGGATGTCATTATACCAAAAGAAATGCGGTCATTTGGGGTGTTTTGCCAGTATCGCATCCCATCTTCTCAATCGTATTGTGTCAAACTTCAGAGTATATCTGATATGAACACGGGAATTCAAGGAACATGAAAATGCTGCTTTCTTTTTCCAATTTGGCCGCAGGAGAAAACGTCTTCAAAAGCTTCATATCTAATACATCACTCACACTTCATCTGGAGGTCAACTTTTCAATGATATTATCAAACACACACACACATTACACTATACTTGTGAGGACAATGACATTTTAGGAAGGAGATTTTATGACCGACATAAAAGGCCTTCTTTGCAATTCTTTACCACAAAACTAAAGCCAACGTTAGGCAATCTACTAGCTCACAATGCGTCACGCTGCAATGCTTTGTGAGCTTGTAGATCTGCCACTGGCGGAACAAGTCAATGCCAGGCCGGAGGTTCAGTAGCCTGGTTAATAAACCAGACCGAATCAGCCGTTGGCAAAAAAAAAATGCCTACCGGCGGATTTCGGTCTGGAGAGGCTCAATTTTACGCCCATTTCCTACTCCAGAGAATGTGGCCTCCAATAGGGACACGGTATGCAATATGGGCGGGCTTTGGTACAGTGACGTTCAATGCTTGAGACCTTTGACTGACAGTAGCTCTGACCAATTGCGTCAAAGAGAAAATGTTTCCCTGGAAAAGTGGAAATGAAATCCAAGCTGAGCCCCAGACTAATATCCCGCGGATCCGTGCGATATTAGTCTGGTTTATTAACCAGGCTAGAGGTTCAGAGCATACGACCCCCCCCCCCCCCCCCCCCCCCACTGTAAGACACGATGCCTTATGGTGCGATATAATAGCCCATCAAAGTTTGACGTTACATCTCTTTAAAATAAAAACAAACAGCCCCGCAACTGTGGATTTTACAAGCCTAGCTACTGCAGTTTTCTCACACAAATTCTAACCATTTGACAGTTAAGAGTTCAGCACCGTAGTGCAAGGCGGACCCACTTCAACTAATGAACTAAAATGTTTAGAAGAATTGGCACGGCAGCCAAACTGTTCCAAGTACAAGCACTGTTTAGGGGTATGATATAAGCAGGCTAGGTGAACTTCACTGTTTAACCCATTCTGACCTGAGATCAGATTCATACGAGGTTTCCGCCGGACACACACTGGTCTGATGAACCCATTCTGACCTGAGATCAGATTCTAAAAATGTCAGTCGTTCTTCGATTTTTCAAAAAATAGCAGACCTACAAGCTCGTATGAGCTTGTAGATCTGCTATTTTTAAATAGCTAAAGCATAACATGATGCTGACACCAAAATGGATGCCCGGTCAGAATGGGTTAAGGGTATGATATAAGCAGGATAGGTGAACCTCACTGTTTAAGGGTATGATATAAGCAGGATAGGTGAACCTCACTGTTTAAGGGTATGATATAAGCAGGATAGGTGAACCTCACTGTTTAAGGGTATGATATAAGCAGGGTAGGTGAACCTCACTGTTTAAGGGTATGATATAAGCAGGCTAGGTGAACGTCAATGTAATAACATCACATTCAGGCAGGCAGTGACAGTAACAGTACTGTACTGTAGCCTACCATTTAATGTTTTTTTTTAATTGATAATGATTTTACCAGCGTGAGCCAACATTAGACTTATACAATGAATAAACACACACACATATGCAATTATGCGTGCATACACCTACACCTACACCGCACGACACACACACGCAAACACACACACACACACACACACACACACACACACACACACACACACACACACACACACACACACACACACACACACACACGTCACTTCACTTCACTTCACAGTAACTGTGAAAACCTGTGTGAATAGCTAAAGCTGCTGTGCTGCAGGGGCCGGCAGACAGACAGTCCCAAATGAATACAAAATAAGGGCACTCTGGGGCTTTTTTGTCTTTTTCCAGACAGTGGGACAGGTGAGATAAGTAGGACGGCATACAGGAGACTCTAGCGAGAGTCAGATCTCGAGAGACAGCGAAATGCCTTCACGGCGGACGACGTACGTCGCGACGTATATTTTTCCGTCGCAACGTATATTCGAGTACGTCCTGGCGTAAATATCAATTCGTCCCGGCAGAACGGACTCGTCGCGGCTATATCTACCCGTTTGCGACGTAATATGTTGGCTATTATTTTCCGTCGCGCCAGAACGGGACTCGTCGCAGCTATATCTACCCATTGTGGCGTGAGCTGGACTCGTCAAGGCAGAACGTGACTCGTCGCGACTATATCTACCCGTTTGCGACGTGCGCCTCGCCGGTCCGGTCTCCAGGCGAGCCTGCGTCCTTCATATATTTTTTTTTCTGCTCTCGTTGGACTTAACTTTAAAAGTCCAATGGAACACCTCTTTGTAACGGGTCGCTGTAGTATAGTGGTCTAATTCCTCGCCTCTCTATTCTTTTTTGCTGAGGACGCTGGTTCAATTCCCGCTCGCGGCAAACCAAAATTATTATATTTTAGACAGACAGACAGACAGACAGACAGACAGACAGACAGACTGCCTGTCTGCCTGCCTGTCTGCCTGCCTAATGTATTGTAAATAATGTATTCATTCCATACGGCTATTTTTATTTAATATAAAAACTTTTGTCTTTCGCGCGATTCGAACCAGCGTCGTCAGCACCAAAACATTGAGAGGCGAGTGATTAAACCGCTGGACTACAGCGGCCATACGTTACAAAGAAGTGTTTCATTGGACTTATAAAGACAATAGCACCCAGCTGCAGTCTCGCAAGGGGAGGGACCGGAAGTGCTTTTATTTCCGGCTTCCACGTGCACAAGCGCACATACACGCACGCGAAATATAATGCGCGTGCACGACACGCACTTGCTGGTGCGCGCTTAAATGCCGGGTGTATATAGTACCATCTGTGCTTAAACATAATTACGTGGTCGGTTTGGAAAAGTTTGAAGTAGTTTGTTGTAGGTAATATTTTAATTGAAAGCTTATTAGTTGGTGGTATAAGTGTGCATATTTGAAGAAATGCAAATCTAACAATAATAAAATGATATGCAATAATAGGCTAGGCCTATATGGTCGATTATAACATAATGATATCAAGGCATTTAAGTAATGTAATAAGTTGCTATAACCCCGTACCCCTGTCCCACACACACCATGTCCAGACCATAGATCACAGACACACGACCATATGCATTTAATTTACTATGAAAACCTGCATTTCCCGTCAGTCAGTCAGTAAGTGTGTCATGTCACGCCTCGTGTCATGCCTCCATATATGGTCACGCCTCATGACACGTCACACCGCCATATATGGCCGTTTCCATATGATATAAGATCCCGACACTGACCTCATCAAACCCTGGATAGCCATACATTGAAAAGACTGGATCATCACCTAGATCTCCATATATGGAGCTGAGGCGGCCAGCAACTCTACATCTGACCTCATAATGTAATAATCAGCTCATAATGTAATTAAAAGACGAGCACATAACTTAATAGATTTTTCTATAATGTAATAATGTGTTACATTAAGAACCTCCACATAGGCGACTCATACTGTAATAAAACTTCATAATGCAATAATGTCTTTATAATGTATGAGCTGATTATTACATATTGCATTATATTTCGCGTGCGTGTATGTGCGCTTGTGCACGTGGAAGCCGGAAATAAAAGCACTTCCGGTCCCTCCCCTTGCGAGACTGCAGCTGGGTGCTATTGTCTTTATAAGTCCAATGAAACACTTCTTTGTAACGTATGGCCGCTGTAGTCCAGCGGTTTAATCACTCGCCTCTCAATGTTTTGGTGCTGACGACGCTGGTTCGAATCGCGCGAAAGACAAAAGTTTTTATATTAAATAAAAATAGCCGTATGGAATGAATACATTATTTACAATACATTAGGCAGGCAGACAGGCAGGCAGACAGGCAGTCTGTCTGTCTGTCTGTCTGTCTGTCTGTCTGTCTGTCTGTCTAAAATATAATAATTTTGGTTTGCCGCGAGCGGGAATTGAACCAGCGTCCTCAGCAAAAAAGAATAGAGAGGCGAGGAATTAGACCACTATACTACAGCGACCCGTTACAAAGAGGTGTTCCATTGGACTTTTAAAGTTAAGTCCAACGAGAGCAGAAAAAAAAATATATGAAGGACGCAGGCTCGCCTGGAGACCGGACCGGCGAGGCGCACGTCGCAAACGGGTAGATATAGTCGCGACGAGTCACGTTCTGCCGTGACGAGTCCAGCTCACGCCACAACGGGTAGATATAGCTGCGACGAGTCCCGTTCTGGCGCGACGGAAAATAATAGCCAACATATTACGTCGCAAACGGGTAGATATAGCCGCGACGAGTCCGTTCTGCCGGGACGAATTGATATTTACGCCAGGACGTACTCGAATATACGTTGCGACGGAAAAATATACGTCGCGACGTACGTCGTCGGTCGTGAAGGCATTTCGCTCCACCTGCAGATCTCAGGCCAGCAACAGTAGCATACCGTCACTGTACTGTAGGGCAGTAGAAATGGCCTTTCACAAATCCAAGTGGGATTGATTTTTTAATTATTTTGGCATCAATTTTAAATGATATCTCCATTGCTGTGACCACGGTTGTGCTCTTCCGAGTATTTATCAGTTGATGTGGTCTTTAAAATTTAAGCCAACTCTCCACCAAGAAGAAGAAGAAGAGGAAGTCTGAAAGCGTCTGAAAGAGTCTCCTGCCGACAAGCTTCCGTCGACTGCTCGATCGATATAGCTGTGATGACTGATCGGAACACGTTGATGAAGAACCGGACATGTTTGGTCAGTTTGCACTACTGGTGTAGAAGCAGGCCTAAATAAGCCTGAGACATTTGCCCTTCTCAATCTCAACTCTCAATTCCTTCTGTGAGTGAAAAGAGTGACCAGGTTACCGGTTTCACCACTTGAGCACTAGCGATTTTCAAAAAGAATCGTGAAAGCAAGCTCAAATAAGCAACTACACTTCAAAAACAAGCCAAAAGCAACCTGCAAACTAAAGCAATCCGCAAAGGAAAACAGGAATACAAGCCCAAGTCATAAAGGCCCATGCAGCTGACAGGAACCTGAAGAAGACCTGCATGCTCCACAGACCAGACTCTAACATGAAGAAGACCTGCATGCTCCACAGACCAGACTCTAACATGAAGAAGACCTGCATGCTCCACAGACCAGACTCTAACCTGAAGAAGACCTGCATGCAGACGTGGGGGCGTTGCAGGGAAGGCGAGGGAGAGATCATGTGATGCTCCTGGGACCCCATCCTCCGTTAGGGGAGATAACACTTTATTGGTCCCCGAGGAAGACACAGTGTTGTTTGGGGCGAGACAGCGGCAGATACACACACATACAGAATACAGATGTATATCAGCGAGAGTTCAGTAGCTATATGCTATTGATGCGTCATCCTGTTGAGAGGGTTATCTAATAGTCCAATAAACAGGCTGTACACTTAAAATTATGGATTCACAAGATCTGGCATTTATTGATTGCCCACAATTATCCCAAATTGAATGGTCATGTGATATATACATGTGAACAGCAAAGACACATATGAAAGCAAATACGACCTGTTACGTCACGAATTCGGATTCGATCATTATCAGTCCACAGATTTGGGGGCCCCGCGAAGCACAGGACAGAGAGCTTGTCTATCCTGGAGAATTCTGACGTGTCCCTCTCTGCCCTGACAATATATACAGTACAGTCGCAATCTCACTGAAGTGACCTTGCATACACACAGCTCAGGCGGCACACTCTGAAAGTAATGGTAACTGCTTGAAGGGTCTACTTTACCCCACCAGCCCTCCTTGGTAATGAGTAATCAATTACCAGATATCATACAGACGTTCGAGGGGCACACCAATTCAGGGACGGTAGAACACTGCATTCAGGGGTTAGTGGTACACAGACATTGAATTCCAAAAGATGAAAAATAAAAAAGAATGACAATTAATAGTCAGGTCAATCATATGAATAGAAGTACATTGCGTCACTGATGCGGAAATCAAATCAACCATAAATCACATTGTACATATCAAACTTCTTGTAGTATTTTACTTATTGTCAGACATCATTTTGAGGCATCGTGCAGGTGGACACTGGTGGTGTGGAAAACCAAGTTAGTATGCGTGTGGAAACCTGTAAAATAGTAAAACCACTCCTTTTTTGGGGAAACCAACCACTAGGAACGTTCATTTTGTTCCTACCATTCGGCATTGTTCCATGTCCTGCACACTGAAAACATGTTGACAAAAATTGTACTCCGGGATGCCCTTGGGGGGCAGAGTTCTTGCGCGGGGGAGGGATGGGCAATTGTTTATTTGCCCATCCATCCTGTTGTCCAGTGGGTAATTGTTATCGCGAGTCGCAACCCGACGTATAGGCCTTGAACTGCTTAGGCTCCGGTATGCAAGGCACAAGGTGACAGGGCAGTTCGCGCTTCCCATCAGGTGATTTTAGGACCAAACTCGTATCCCACATTCGGACCAGAGACAGGGCCGTCCCTGCTCCAGGAGCTCTGGCAAGCTCTGATGGTGCACTGCTCCTCGTCCCGCCGCGTCCCGCAGCGTCTGCAAGCCTGCAAGCCTGTCCAGGTGGAAGTTGTGATGGACTCCTTGGTGCTTGGGTATATGAACCCCGCCTGGGTACTCTCTGACTGACCTGTTATGGAAGCAAAAACTCGCAAAACAGTTCCCCTCCCCCCTTCATCGACAAGTATATATATATTTTTTTAAACATAAGGTTCTAGAACTCCTGGTGTGTCTCATATTTACATATTTGAAGTTCAACACTGGGTGTAGCTGTGTTTTTGTTTTCATACTTATCGTTTTGTTGACAACTGTAGAGGAACCACAACAAGGACAACAGCAAGATAACAGAAGCACACAACATTCTTTTTGCCGGCACGTATAATCATTCAAGGAGGTTATGTGATCGGGTTTTTTGCATATGTTAGTAAGTTAGTTATTTAGGTCGCCTTCGGTTTGATTGACATACACAGAATCACAGATAAATGTATTCAGTGACAATAAAACGGAATAGATCACGGCTCGGTCACGGTGCGGTCATCCTACCCAATGATTTGTTGAATCCAACCAGGTGTCCCTCCTGGATATGAACTTGACACCTTGTTGTCCATGAGGGTCTTAATTTTGGTCTGTAGTCCACTTAAGTAAAATTTGGAAAGTCTGGAAAGTCTGGGTCTGTGTTGCATCCTGACCTTGTATGTGAGTGTACCCCCTGCTATTACACCTTCAGACATTGACGTCCCCCTGATCCTGTAGAGAATTTATTAGGGAATTTATAGGATTAGGGTTACTCTCAGGGTTATTCTCTCCCCTCCTTCATGTGACATATTATTGACACATTAAAACATATTATTGACATTTAAGTCTTTCAGAACTCCCTCCTGGACACCTCCTGTGGGACAAATAGTTAGTTACTTTTGATTATACATTTTGGCAATTATTCCATCTGTTGGGGGGCTTGGTTATTTAACCCAGACATTGCAAACCAATTATTCAAAGACATGAGCCTCTCGCATGCTCTCAGTCCCTCCTTGACACATACCAGGCCAGAATGACCCTCCTAGAACTCACTCAAGTTTACCCACCTCTCTTGGGGAGATAATATTGAAAGAACGCTTATTTTCAGTATTTGATTTTTGTTCACTATTTTTATTGTGCTACATACTCTATATTCCTAATTTCGTAACTGCACCAATTTATATTGACCCCGTGTTTTTGCGCTCTGTGTTTTCATTTTAATTTCAACTTGATTTGATATTGAACCTTCAACCTAATTTTCCCCGCTTGGTCTGCAGCAGACCCTTAAATATATTTGTTGTAATCAACCCCAACTGTTTCCATTTGTATTCAATTATTCTCCGTTCTTTGGGAAAGGTCACTTAAAATGAATCATATTTGTAATTTGGATTCCCAGAGGGAACTTTTTCCCCCGAAAATAGCCGCTCTACATGCTGCTGCGTTGACATGGCCTTATAATGGCCCAACGTGCATTCATACCATACACAAACACTCACACAGTTGCTACTAGTATGGAAGTCTATGGTGCTGCTCTCTCCTGGACACCTCCTGTGGCTTTGTGCACAAATTTATGGTTCACAGGTGTCATATATTAGAAGTAGCCTACACCTAATCTAATTAAACCATAGAGAAAGGAGCTCTCTAAAACAAACTTCCGACTGTACTGTAGTGAGAACCCGTGTCAAAGCATCGGATCAGTACTGACCGCTAGACGCGGCTAGTCAAGACTCCCTATTCCATTGACAACATGATTGACATTCCAAAATGGTTCAGCTCCATTGTTACAAGAGCCTTTTTATGCAATAACCTACATGTTTTCACTTAAACTCTGCTATCTCAGTGCCACAATATCCAAATAAGTCAAACACTTCAAACTGGTTCTAACACCTGCGCATTTACACATTTCCAAGATGGAGGGAGGGCAGATGAAAGGCAGAGAAAAGTATCTAAAGAAACAAAATATATATATATTCATATTTCTCCTGAGCGTTCTCCCCATGGCGCATTTACACATAACCAAGATGGAGGGAGGGCCTAGGGAGATCGACGAAGGAGAAACTAAGAATAATTAAAGATATTTATATTTCTCCTGAGCGTTCCGCAAAAATGCACTTTTTATGGAGGGAGGGTACCTAGAGGAACAGATGTTCCCCCCTGCACGCATTTACACAGTTTAGAGCGCACTGCAGAAGACCCAGGAGAAAGATGGTCAATAAAAGATAAAAAAGACATAACATTGATCTGCCAGAGTTTAACTATAATAACACATATCTCTTGATATAATATCTCATTGACTCCTACTTTAGGCTACTTATGACTCCATTTATCTAATTACACGACAACCATACCAACATGAGGCCTATTAATGAAATTTTGCATTATTTCCTCATACATTAATATCATGGGGACCCTGCTTAAGGTGTCCGTGGACACTTTTGGGACACTGCTTTGGGATCGTTATTTGGTGCATCTTCTATAGATCTGCTCCCTGTTTGTATTTTGCCTGGAACTCCACAAAGTTCCCCATAGACACTGAATAATGACACATTTTACTTTACATCTTACTTACATTAAGGTAAACTTACTTAAATTTGTAGTACTGTACTTACTTGGTCAATTTGAGCTATTTTTTCAAAGACCACTAAGATTTATATTTAAGTTAAACCTTTTGGCCCTGCCCCCTTTTTGGAGTTCTATATCTCATTTGGCCCTTTAGGAAAAAATACTTGCCCCCCCCCTGGTCAATCATTGAAGCGTGACCACGCTCAAACCTAGTCGAAGTGGGGGTAAACATATGTTTATTACGTGCTGCAGAGTGCACTATAATGTTACCCGAATTGTGGCCCTGTTCCAAAATTCCTGAACCTCTCTCATATCTGATCCAAAACAAATGGTCGGCCCCTTGAAGGCACAAGCCCGACAAAGCTTTAGTTTTTCCAAATGATTTTAATTATTTTCAATTTTATTCACTCCATTTAGTATATATATATATATGACTTTCCTGTGCAGTTACTTATTATGTCAGATTAGCATAAACGAGAAAACTATCCCCTATGGTGCGAGTGTATGACCGTCTAAGCCTATAGTCCTTTCCAATTGTTCCAATTAATGACTATTATATGAAATGATTACTCAAAGTGAATGTAGACCCACGTAACATTTGTTTTTTTCTTAATATTTAGCCTTATTTGATTTTCCAGTTTCTTCTATCACTTAAGTATTGGACACTTTGGAGTTATGTTGAAGTCATTGATGACACCTACATTTGTTATTCTATGTTATCTCACTTATTGTTTTCTGCTTTAACACTTATTAAGCGATATGTGAAACACTACATTGACACAACTTGTGTATTTTTAATCACACTTGTACTATTTATTTTGCTGAACGTGCCCCCACTCCGTTCCATAAATGTATTTCATGAAGTACGTGTATATACCCTATATACTGTGTAGGCCTTCAAAGGGGCGAGGGATAGGGGGATGATTCTCTGTTCAATCAATTACCTTACACTATGGTTTTGCCCAATTGCCTTCCCTTACTTTTGAAAAAATATATAGTTTGATAGTGGTACTTCAATTGCGTGTAACTACATTTAATCACCCTAATTTAGTTGTCTTTAGTATTGTGTTTTTGTACCAACGGCGCCCGAACCCTACGCAATCTCGCATTTATAATTTGCCATGAGAGTGTGTAAATCCACACTCATGCTTCTACTGTGTACAACTGTGGCAGGTCCAATATTTGATTTTAAATGGCTTTGGGCCTCTACTTGGGCAGAGTGGTGCAGGCAACGCACCCCTGGCCCATGACCTTGAGCAGTGTGGTCAGTGTCTCTGTGAGTGACTCCCCAGCACTCGGAACAGTTCTTTTTCTCCATAGCAGGTGGCATAGCAGTCTGGTGGCTGTGTGTGTCTGGCCCATGTGCTTAACCCAGTGCAGCACGGTCAATTCAATGTCTCTCAGCAAGTGCCCCCCCCCAACTCTGGAGCAGCGGTGGTGGTCTTGTGCTGGCTGGTTGCTGCAGTCGACAATGTCTCTTTGGTGGAACAGAGTGTACAACTGTCTCTGGAGATACGACAGTAGGCTGATGCATATGAAATCAAATATCCTCCCGCCTGTGTTGTTGATTTTTAGACTATGCCCCCTCCTTCCTGGTCCCCTTCTAAGTTCTGGTGTTGCTAGATTGCAACTTTACTATGCGGCGTTTGTACAAAATCACAATTTGTCTTTCCCATAATTTGACCCTAAACTATATTTCACTTGTGGAAAGTAAACACGTACTTCCTTAGCTCAATTAAGTACAATCTTGGGATGTTTCTATATAGTTTGAGTATTCACTTGTTTCACAATTACTTCACCACTACATAATTTGAACTATTTTACTTATTTTGCAAATATACCTAGACTATACTGGGCGTTCAAGCTTGTGGATTGGCTATTTGTCCCTACACTCATTTTTAAATGTACACTCTCCCTTTGCACTTCTGCATTCTACACAATGAGTCTTACTTTTACTTTGAGTATGTTTGATTACTGAACAGGCCATTTGATTCGCTTCACTGGTGTACTTTTATTAAGTATATTTTTGAATTCTGGACTTTATTATTTACTCACTCTGGTCACTTGCACTAATTACACTTTGAAAACAACATACTTTTTGTCCCCCCATTCAAATACCCCACTATTTAGTCCGAGTCAGCCCCCTCCCACCCCTCCAGTAGTTGTACTTAAATTTTCCCAAGCGTTCTGTCACTTGCGTTCTGCCCCCCCCCCCTTTAATCTCTCTCTTATGGAGGGAGGTAAAATCAATATAAAAATCCCTCCTAGATGGTGTACACTTACAATATCCCCTTTAATGTGAACCCCACCCCTCTTACCGTTTCATTTTATTTTAGTCTGGTTTACATGTATTGAATACACTGGGGTTTTCCCCTGAACTGAATTCACACTTTGCAATTTATTCAGTCATTATTATTTTAATCAGACCCTACCCAACCCTCCCATAGTTCACGTACTATTATGTTTTATACTTGACTTTATTTATTCGATTATTATGATACCTTTCTCTCCCCCCCCCCCCCACTGCATGTGAAATTGAATATTATTGGGGCTTATGGTTTTGTAAATTGATTTCTTCCCAGATATCAAGCTTAAGGCCTGTCTACCGCTCAAATATTAGAACATTATTCCCCCCTTCTTTTAGAAGCGCACAAACGCGCACAGTCCAGATGGCAAAAAGTATTGACAGAAAGGCTATCTTTGTTTTGTGAAGAGTGAATTTCTACTCCCCGGAGTATTTTTTTACTTAATTACAAATTTTAGTATCTTGCGAGCGCTACTGGGTACCACGTGACATTTCCATTCAACTTCACACATTATCTATCACACAAACCATCACACATGCACGAGCGTGCACACACGTGCATATGCGTGGCGAATATTTTACACTTCATTCACCTGCAACCATTTTAATATACATACAAATAAGTTTACAGAAGAACATAATCAAAAATGTACAGTTATTTTATTATTTTTTTGTCTTTTTCTGGATCCTTAATTTTCTCTTTTGTCATGACTAGCCTTCCCTGGCTTTTGCCCTCCCTGGCATATCTGTGCCCTAAGCAACAGATCTCTTAGCCCCCTGGCTTTTGCCTTCCCTGGCATCTCTGTGCCCTAAGCAACAGATCTCTTAGCCCCCTGGCTTTTTCCTTCCCTTACATCTCTGTGCCCTAAGCAACAGATCTCTTAGCCCCCTGGCTTTTTCCTTCCCTTAGGCTTGGTTGATGTATCGATATTATCATTTGCCGCGATATTTGAAATCAATATCTATAAACAACTATAATTTGCCTAATAACTCAGTGCCCATGCATTGACTGGCACCGACGCCGAATTTCCAGCCAACCTAAAAAAGGTAATTGATAATACCGATATCAAAAAATCAATATCACCCAAGCCTCGTGCTACAATAATGTCTGATTAGGACATATTGAATTCACCATCTCTGTGCTTATAAAGCAACAGATCTCTTAGCCCCCTGGCTTTTGCCTTCCCTGGCATCTCGGAATTAACAATAATGTCTGATCAGGACCTATTGAATTCACCCCTTCTCTGTCTGATCAGGACATAGCCTAATGGCTCCTCTGTGTCTAAGAAACAGATAACTTTTTACATAATATACATTTATCCGGATATCTCCCTTCATTAGACACTCAGGACCTTGAGGTTCAACCATGGAGCCCTAAGTTTACATCCTTGAACCACAGTTTCCCCAGTGAACTCCACCTAGTAACTCTATTCACCAGACCCCTTATATAGGTGGTCGGCAATTATTAATAATATTATTATTATTTATTCTATTATCATGACTATTATTTTCTATCTAGTTTCCCACTGGCCAGGTGAGAAACTGAAAATATTGTGGATATTATTATTATTTTCACAGCACCACTTGATTGATTGATTGGTTTTTTTATATTTATATATTTATTAAATCACCTATAACCCCTTTTTAGAAGCGCACAACAGTGCACCAAGGCGTCTTTTTTAAAGAAAATTCCAAGCAGCAAAAAGTATATAATATGCATGTGGGCGTGGCTTATCTGGGGAAGCGCCCAGGGAACACTTGAGAAAAGGAAATTATGATTTATGCCTCCCGGTTCAATAATTATTAAACAAACACATGAAATAGGCTGTTACCAGGCCACCGTGTGGCCACCTTGTGCAATTTTTCAATTAACTTTTCGGAATTATTATTCTTCTCCTCTCCAATGTTATGAACCTTTTTATTAAAAGTAAAAATAAAAGTCAATTAAGTCAAATGTCACCGGTCTACACGTCAAGATAAGCGAGCAATCAGTCCATGTCAGGTAACTATCAGTTTCCTACTGTCCAATGCAGAGGGAATAGCCGGTCATCATATCTGTCTACTGGTCGTCAGAAGAGGAACATGGTCTATGTTTGTCAGTCAAAATAAAACCAATAAATATTAAATCAAATCCAACCAAAATTATGGGCTTTTATAGTGCCACCATGTGGCCAACTTGTGTACTTATTTTCCAATTAATTTTCATAATTATTATGACACTCCTATTATATTTTTGTAACCATGGCGCTTACAGTTTCCCAAGGAAAAATGTTTGCTCCCCTTTGAAAACGGTCTCGTCTGGAGCTGTCAATGTGTTAAATGGTGAAATCTACAATTCTTTCCCAGCCGGGTTTTTAGGGAGGGTATTCACACAACCTTCGTTTACACAACATTACCCACCTCACTGACACTTATCTGACTCCATTTGCTCTCTCTCTGGGTAATTTGTGTCCCCCAAAAACTGGGGAGGTTGTATTTTATGATTTGACATAACGGGACAACTTGTGCATGTCCAGTGGTGGAAAGTAACCAAGTACCTCTACTTAAGTACTGTACCTAAGTACAACTTTGATGCCGATACTTTTGCACTTTTACTCAAGTACTTTTTCAATTCCGTACTTTTACTTGTGAAGGAGTAGTTCTAAATTGCAGTATTGGTACCTCCACTTAAGCAAAATAACTGAGTACCTATTCCACCACTGTGCATGTCCCAGGTTGGCATTTTTTTTTTTTTGACCCACTCAATGTCGCAAATCCCTCCTCTGAGTGGCAGGACTTGGTGTACTTTTCAATTTATCAATATTTTTTAGACAGGCGCCAGGCTGAGACACAACAAAACCAGTTCCCATCACATTCCGGGCCCAGACGCACACACACATTGCACACACACTGATAAGAAAAGCGCCTCGCTGTGGCAGGGTGTGTGGGACACGACACTGCACTAGCACACACACACATCCAAATACGCATGCACACACACACACTGCCCGCACGCACACACACATACGCACGGTACGCACCCACGCACACACACTGCACTAGCACACACATGCACCGTCATCCCCACTGCCCATACACACACATTGCACGCACCGAGTCACACGCACGCACACACTCTTACACACACCCGCTGCACGCACACAGGCTTCCATCGCTCCCCCCCCCACACACACACACATACATACGCAGCCGCTCCGCCGTGCGCGCACGCACACACGTAGGCCTATGATGATTATTAACAACTTTTACAGCGAGCTCTAAGCAGCCTCCATTTCGCCATTATTTTTTCAGCAAAACATCAAAATCAACAGAGCTATACCAGCGGGTATAGGATATTTCACTTATGCAAACACAACACAGTTGGCAACAAACAGAGCATAGCGTGTTCACAATGGTATCACATCCAAACATTATCACTTAAAATTGATTCCCCATTTAGATAAAACTAATAAGCCGACCTACACACAGCCCCAAGCTGGTAGAAATCTGCATCCAAATGCATTTTTAAAGGCCCTTTCTAGCCAGCTATGGGGCCATGTCTAGACTACAATACTGGTCAAAATGACCCAACCTGCTGGACAAGATAACCGCTTTCAATCACGTCGGGGTCGTCATGCTGATGCGTCATCCTGTTGAGAGGGTTATCTAATAGTCCAATAAACAGGCTGTACACTTAAAATTATGGATTCACAAGATCTGGCATTTATTGATTGCCCACAATTATCCCAAATTGAATGGTCATGTGATATATACATGTGAACAGCAAAGACACATATGAAAGCAAATACGACCTGTTACGTCACGAATTCGGATTCGATCATTATCAGTCCACAGATTTGGGGGCCCCGCGAAGCACAGGACAGAGAGCTTGTCTATCCTGGAGAATTCTGACGTGTCCCTCTCTGCCCTGACAATATATACAGTACAGTCGCAATCTCACTGAAGTGACCTTGCATACACACAGCTCAGGCGGCACACTCTGAAAGTAATGGTAACTGCTTGAAGGGTCTACTTTACCCCACCACTATGATACGATCATTCCCAAGCAGCGCTTTTACAGGCCTTTTTATTGTCTCCACCAGGCCGAAGGCATGGGGAGAGAGTATGCACGCAGAAATCCTGCAAGAAGAAATCCAAGGCTTAAGAAGAAATGCCACCATTTTCACATTGGCCTATTATAGCGCCACCAGAAGGCAACAACCTGACCTGCCCTGGTGGAGACCTGTGCCCCGAGCAGCACTTTATCTAGTTGTACTAAATTCTGTCCTACTAACTGCATTATATTTTGTGAGCAGACAGGTGTCCCGTAGTGTGTGTGTGTGTGTTGTTTGCTTGTGATTTGCATATTTTGCTTTTGTTATGCCAGTTACCTCCTTGATGCATTCAGTTACTATTTAGTTTCTGTCATGCAGTTCAGATGGCTTCTCTCTACCCTTTGTCTTTGATCCTTTGTTTCCTTTGAAGTTAAGATGCTCCCCCCCCCCCCCCCCCCTTTTAAATAAAGCCTGTTGGTGTTTTTACATGTCTCTCTTGGGTGTAGTCTACAGTTTTCCTGCTTATCTGACTTTAAACCTTTATTTTTTATAATGTGTACTGTGTGTGTGTGTGTGTGTGCTCGCGCGCCCTATGGCCTCACTTTTCTTTTCATGTCACCACCTTCTTTGCGCTCTGTTGTACTCAGAGTTACAGACCTGGCTGTAAGTGTCCACTACAACTACAATAATATTAAAAATGAAATAATAAATCATAATGAAGGCCAAAATGGATTTAGTTCAATATAGGGATGGTTCAAAGGGAACCGTTCAGGAGTTGGAGCGTTCAAAGGGAATTGCTAAGGAAGTGGAATCGCTGAAGGGTGAATCTCAACCCTAAGTGCAAACCGCATGGACTAAAGCTAAATACGATCTCAAGACTGAAAATATAACGATGATGCTTTAGGCCGACCAGCTGAAGAAATGAGGCATTAAGGTAGCTTTTACCCATTTTGGGCAGGAACCCCTTTTGGTGTTAGCATTATGTTATGCTTTAGCTATTGAAAAATAGCAGATCTACAAGCTCATAGCGCGCCACCGAGTGGTGCTATTTTTGAACGACTGACATAGCTTTTTCAGAAAACTGTCAGGATGTAGAAGACATTTTTTAGAAACTGCTCTCAGGTCAAAATGGGGTAATGACATTTCTGAGACCATTCATGTTTCTGAAAGATGCTTCTAAACTTGTATTCTATGGCTACTTTGATCACTTCAAGTACTTTCAACTTAAAATAACTATATAGGCTAATGACCGAAAATAGCAGATCTACAAGCACAACACGTGACAGCTTCAAAGAAGACACACTGGCTTCTATGGAATCCAAATGACTGAGAACTTTAACCCATGAACTCGCCATGTGTTCCGCCTTCCTCTTCCTCGTGTCGCGTCTCCCTGCATGTCATTATGAATGGCCTCGGTGATGTCATCACCGGAGGCACAGGTGTGAGGCCAACTTCTCTCTGCTGGGATCCTATCAGTCACCCTTTAAACTGACACGCATCCATATTGAGGGTGTGTGTGTGACCATCTGCGCGCGTGGGTGTCAGACAGTGTGTGTGTGTGTGTGTGTGGCCATCTGTGCATGTAGTACATTCATGTGCAGTACGTTTCTGTGTGTGCATGTGCGTGTGTGTGCATGTGTGCGCACGCACACACGTACGCGTGCACGTGTGTGTGTCTGTGTGTGCGTGTGTGTGTGTTTGTGTGCGAGAGTGTGAGAGAGAGCATGACACTGCTGTCTTTTCAACTTGTTATGTTTTACCGTAAAATGTATCGCGTCGCAACACACCTAACACATTGTTAGGTCTGCTATTTTCACTATTTCAGAAACATTTACAATGACATTGAAACGTGGTATATCATCCGTGGTCATCATGGGCATACCTAACAGTCTATGCCAACATTTTTGTGTATTTTTATATCAAAAGTCCATAAAATCTAATTTTAATCACTTCCTTTTAACAAAAACGTGATGCGTGATGAGGCCCAAATAAATAAAAATTAATCTTGATTTCTGTTTGATTCCCATCACTGCGCATTCCTCCAACACAGCTGGTTTGATTACAGAACTACTCATTCAGGATGACATCCAGACATCGTTTTAAACTGAATCATCACACTGAAATATGTATTGGAAAACATTATACGGTAGGTTAGAAATAAGCCACGGGATTTGTTGCCCGTCTCTCTGTGACTTGTAAACAAACAACCTCAACAACACGTGTCGCGCATGTGCATGTAGCGGAGCTATAACACAGGTTCTTTTTTTCGACATTTCCTGAAAAATAACAGTTTTGGACATACAAGGTTTCTGGCCGACAATGGCGGCGTGTTGTGGCTTTGCCCGGGCAGGGTGACAGGTCGGCGGCAGGTTGCTGAGAGAGGACATGTTTCACCCAAGACACTTCCTGCTGTGACACATGTCCTCTGTGATGACTTCCTGTCATCAATATCACTGCATCCTGCTGAGTTGGGCTTGACAGAGCTCTTCACTCAGTGTGAAGAGTGTGTGTGTGTGTGTGTGTGTGTGTGTGTGTGTGTGTGTGTGTCTGTGTGTGTGTGTGACTGTGTGTGTGTGTGTGTGTGTGTGTGTGTGTGTGTGTGTGTGTGTGTGTGTGTGTGTGTGTGTGTGTGTGTGTGCGTGTGTGTGTGTGCGTGCGTGCGTGTATTTGTGTGCACACACCTGTCTGTCTGGCTTCATGTGCGTGTGTAACATGGATGGGCATTAAGAGGATTTCATTTGGATGGAGTAGTGAATTATTCATTTCATAATGGGCATCTAACCGCCACCGCGCAATCCCAGCGTAACTCTGTTGCGATCGTGTGTGTGTGTGTGTGTGTGTGTGTGTGTGTGTGTGTGTGTGTGCGCGCGCGCGCGGCAGTGACAGGATTCCTCCGTTGTTTGTTTACTCTATCGACTGATGGGGTTCATCAACCTTGACTATCTAACCTGAACAGTAAAAACATCCCCGTGACAACTACAGAGACAAAGCACACACACTTCTGTGCAAAACAACCACAACCCTGCTACAGACAACACATAATAAAGATGTGCAAACCAAAGAGCTACTGAATGGCTAGAAAATAATATGGATCAACATATTTTTGTGGCATTTGTTTAGCTTTTTTCATATGAATGTATTATAACATGTATGCAATAAAAAAATAACATAACTATGACATACATATACATACTGTACACAAAATCCTCTGTTAATCAATCCTCAAGAGTTACACGGAAATCAGATCTCACAGTGTATCCATAGTTAGTTTTCGAAGTGGTGGCTTCTTGTCCAGTGTTGTTGTATAAACGGTCAACCTGTCAAAACATCCTTTCAGTTACTCTCTACTGTCATAGAACAAATCTTATTTCAGGGGCTCACCAGGGGAAGGGGCTTATTTTATTCTTTACCAAGGTTCTGTCAAACCAGCGGCTACTCAGCAATAACAAGAGCCCTCTAGCTGGAAACCAATGAAACAAACTCAAATCTAATAACTCAGACACAAACCTAATCATATCTGAAGTAAAGGAGGCCTGTTGGGGAGCTGGGCTGTGCAGGGAAGGGGACATTGCAGTTAGGGGATTTTGGAGTGGATAGTGGAGATGCTCGCTGGGGAGATAACACAGGCTGAAAAGAGAAATAAAATGGGAATAATAGAGAAAAAAACGTCCTCTCTACCTTGGTAGCCACAGAAACATCTCTTCTTATGTGATGTGACAGACACACATAACATTATTATTATTCCACATAAAGGATGCCATGCCTGGCCCTTTATCTCAAATGGTCAAATAAATATTTGATTAAGGCCTTTTGTATTCTTTCGGTAAATCAGCAAAATTGAGAAATTTCCGATTCTTATCACATCTTATAACAAAAAACATCGCATGGATGACACCTGTGACGTATCCTCGGTGATGTATCCTGAGGTCAACGGGGTTTCGGGTCTCGCAACATCATACCCCTCACTCAGGCGACCCAGCCGGGAGTGACTTACTCTTACGTCCCAGTAGCTACCCTCAATCAGTCCCATTAGGGAAAAACCAGGGGCACACAATCCGTTGGAACTACTCCAGAACTACTCTGCCAGGGCTGGGAGGTACACTTCTGGCACATGGAGGGACTAGGCTCTGTGGGTTGTCTCCTGTCCGGGCCCCTCCTACGTCTCACCAGGTCCACTCCTGCTCTCACCAGAGCGAGGACCTGTGCGTTGCACCAGAGTCCCAGCACCAGACAGTTCATTCAGGAGTGGTGGGCAATGGTTCCGCAGGGTCATGGTACTGCGGTTCCGCTTGCTGCTTGCATGGCCCTCCTAAAGGCCTCACCGAGGGTTGTTTGGCTTCCTCCTCACGGAGGACACAGGCTGGGGCGCTAACCCATACTGCTCACCCGGTTGCCGTCTACATTCCGGCTGTCACCCGTCTCTCCGGTGGTCACCAGACTATACCTGGTTGTCACATAGTCTAACCATTCCTATGAGTCACTATAAATAGCTAAACTATAACAAAAAACATCGCATGGATGCACCTGGGACGTATCCTCAGTGATGTATCCTGAGGTCAACGGGGTTTCGGGTCTCGCAACATCATACCCCTCACTGGCGACCCAGCCGGGAGTGATCAAGTCCCGACTTACGTCCCAGTAGCTACCCTCAATCCCTCAATACATCGGTTACCATAATCAATTGATAAGGTTATCGATTACCAATTATGAATGGATAAATTGCATGCCTAGTAATGAGCTTGCAGATTAGCTACTTTGTAAACAGAGCTTAATGTTTTAAATCATAGCATTCCTTTCCTTTCTCGTGCAACACTATACATCTCATAATGATTCTCACTGAAAGCCCCTGGAAGCTATGTGCCATTCATCCAGTTCTCGAGAAATCCATTTCAGTTATTACCAATGAGAGAAAGCTAACAGCAAATCAAAACTGTGTCTATATTGACAGACAGGCAGAAATAGAAATAAATCGATATGGAGCTCCCTAGCCCATTCTGACCGGGCACCCATTTTGGTGTTAGCATCATGTTATGCTTTATCTATTGAAAAATAGCAGATCTACAAGCTCATATCGCGCCACCGAGTGGCGCGATACGAGCTTGTAGGTCTGCTATTTTTGAAAAATCGAAGAACGACTGACATTTTTAGAATCTGATCTCAGGTCAGAATGGGTTCATCAGGACCAGCGTGTGTCCAGTGGAAACCTCGTATGAATCTGATCTCAGGTCAGAATGGGCTAGAGTAATGGCAGGCAGGCCGGATACCAGAAGTTTGGATCTTCGGGTACAACTTGTACTTACGGTAACCATAGAAACAGAGAGACCTATACTAGCAGAGCTGATGCTGCAAATCACCATACTGTATGTGGGAGAGGCTCACTTTAGTTTAGTTTAGAAGGATGGATGGATGTCTGGATGGATGGATGGATGGATGGATGGATGGATGGATGGATGGATGTCTGGATGGGTGGATGGGTGGGTGGGTGGGTGGGTGGGTGGGTGACTGGGTGAGTGTGTGTGGGTCTGGGGTGTGCAGTTCAAAGATTTGTGAATTGTGGTCGATCGCCATAACAAAATACTGTGTAACCGGGTATAACCGTTGTTGTATTAAAGATAGTTGCCTAGATAAGGGCACAAGGCTGTGTGTGTGTGTGTGTGTGTGTGTGTGTGTTAAGTGTGGTACCTATACATGTAGTAAGCACACTGTCTAGCAGGGGTTCCTAAACCTTTCAGCTCGAGGCCCAAAAGACAAACTCTTCCATTCTAAAGAACCTACAAGCTCATACAGTAACACGTATTGTGATCTTGTAGATGTGCAATTTTCATTATTTCTTAATGTTTTATGGATTTTCTTTTTAAGATTTATTTTATGACATTCTTTCGATTTTCTTTTTTCCAAAGTAAACTAAACCAGTAAGACGCCTTAGGGCGAGAAGCGACCTCGCCCTAAAGCACCCTGCTGGCCGAGCGCTGGCGTGTTGGCATTGGGGGTCAGATCAACGTGAATTCTGTACTGGCCCCATTATAAGGAGCATGTCTTGAGTGTCCAGGGTTTGATGAGGTCAAATCAACATAAGGAATGTCAGAACAGGTCAGCTCCATACAGTATATGGAGATCTAAGGGTGGCAGCGGGGGACATTATCTTGAGTGTACAGGGTTTGATGAGGGCCCAGGTAGGGCCGGGCCTTCATTTCCGGGCCTGTTGAGAACTCTGGTTTGCACTAATAACTGCACTAATAACTTTGGGGCAGGCCCGTCTAGAGTTTGAAATTTTAATGGACAGGTATAAGTCAAAAGGGAAACATCAATGAGGAAGGGTAGATGGGGAAAGATCAACATTCAACATGGAATGTCATAACAGGTTCTGACATATATCCATATATGGAGATCTAAGGGTCTGAGGTTTGAGTCACATATGTCACATGATGTCACAAGACCTGGGCACCATATATGGTGCCCGGCCAACACACTGATGGTGCCCGACCAACACACTTACTTAGTTAACTGTGAAACTCAGAGACATTTACTAACAAACCATACAAAAATAGACAGCTGAGTGTTGAACTGCCTAAATTGAGCCATTAGGATTGTGGGTGTACACACAGTATGTGATTGGATTGAATGAGCGTGGGACTGGCATGCCTTCTTTGTCTGTCTGAACTACCGCTCCATATTAGTACATACAACACATCCATCTCCATCCTCCAGGCCATTTCTATTATCATGAGGTTATGATCATGAATAGAAGTCAATCAAGCTGCTCACATGCATTGCAGACGTGTGTCAGTTGAATAGCCTTTCATCTTCACCTCATGCATGTTATTGTCATTGATTGTAATAGGCTGCCACGGGCCTCCTCTCCTATAAGTCATAAGAAACTTTAATTATATCCCTTGTGTCGTTAATTGCAGTTGTATTCCTCCCACAGCGTTTCTCTTGCGCACAATTTACCCCATGCTAGGAACAGACGCAGGGAAGGCAAAGACAGCAGCGGTCAGAATTGACACCTCAAGGTATTTCAGGCAAAGAGCACAGCTCTCTGAAAACTTTAACTGAGTCATGGGTCTACCCGCGTAATGTTCAAGTATAGTCCGATGTATACTTAGTCGTACGATAATTCACGGCAAATATAGCTGATCTACAGTCTACACCGCTGACACATTGTATGAGGAGTATAAACTAGGCATAGCTATGACGGGGCTAATATTTCGCCACTTTTTTACTGGTTGAATAAAAACACATAAGCCCTGCAGGACAAAGACTATACGCTCTCCCAGTGGGGGCTTCTCACTGGCAGGTGAAGTCAGTAGGATACAACAGCAGTGATACGTTATCACCGATAACCCACAAATGTGTATGGGAAGAATACATTTAAATTAGCATAACAACACAATTGTAGTTAAGAAATCACACCCATGTGAAGTGAGAGGCGCTCTTATCATCATACATAATCATACATCATCTCATTCCGGCCGATCACAATTTCCTTCCTCACTTTTGTCTTCAATGTTTGTGTTTACACAAACACTCAAAAAGGGCCATTCATTTTCAATGGCCTTTAAAGTTTGTGTTAGGACAATGTTTGTGTTTACACACACCCTCAAAGCTGGACATAGGAGGGGCTAGCGCCCCTCAAAAAATAATAACCTACAGCACTTTTTTTTTTTTAATTGAAAATGTTTTAAAATGTTTGCCTATAATGACATGCCATAACAGGGATGCCAGGTTGAAAGAGCTTTAAGGATTATATGAATACATTCAATCTACAAATGGAGCTACTGTACCATATCTTGTGAAATTGTTTCTCTTTGTTAATGTCCTCCGACATTGTCCTTAAAATGCTCAAAGTAATATTTCATTAATGTTTTCCATTTTTTTTAAGTGCTCCCCTGCTATTCCGGGCGTAATTACACGTCAAGGTTTCTCCACAGTGTATGTGTGTGTGTGTGTGTGTGTGTGTGTGTGTGGGGGGGGGGGGGGGGTCGACATTGAATGGTGTTAATGTCTAACAGGGTCAGTGCTTCAGAGAGGATAAAGCCAGATTTATAGTTCATTGCCAGCGTCGCGTGTCCTAAAAAGCATGTGTACAACCTCCACAGATCAACACGCTGAGCTTGAAGATTTGATATTTTTGGTGCACAACCAGTGTTGCCATGCCCACATAATACATATATATATGCATAATACATATAATATACTGTAAGTGACTTGGGGCTTGTTTTTCTACAAGTTAGTTGCGGGTTGTGGTTGTTTAGCCTTGTTTCTAAAGTGTATAGTTGCTTATTTGGGCTTGCTTTCTATATGTTGCTTAAACCAGTGGTTCCCAAACATTTTCATGTGAAGGACCCCCAAAATAATAATACGTAATTGTCCACGTATCCCCCTCTCATTGTTTTTTTACCAGGGACTTTCCAGATTTCTTGTTTCAAAAATATTTCAAATGTTTCAGTTTTCTTTTTTGTTGTTGAAAATAGCAGATCTACAAGCTTGTAGATGTGCTATTTTCAAATGACCTATGTGTTTGTATATAGGTTTAAAGTTCTTATGTGATAAACACTTCTTTTGGGCTTGTTTTCATATACCTGGTTGCTCATTTATCTCGCAAAATCAGGCAACAAAATATCGCAAGCAACAATCGTTCCTCTTGGGCAGAAAACCTGTATGTTTGTTTTTGTTTTTCCAGAGATCTACAAGCTCACAAATTGTAGATATGCTGATTTGTTTTCTTTTTTTTTTAGTATAGTGGTTAAGTCTGAACATTGAACCGAAGAAAAGTATTAACAAGAGCCATGTGACCAAATAATAACTACTGTACATTGGATCCATTGTAACAGGTTCTTTTTTTTTTTCTTCTGTTTATTAGCTTTGGACATACAAGGTTCCTACCTGACCGTGACAATATGAAGCCTTTGAGGGGAGCTTGAATGTCAGGGATAATCGCCCTCCCACCCCGGGTTATCTACCCCCTTTGAGACTTTCAAAGATGTTCAAACAGCTTTTCTAGATGACATGTCCTCTGTGTGCTCACGTTCAAAAGAGTGACAGTGATGCCCCGCTGTGTTAACTCACAAGCCTAATGCCTAGAGCAAATAGCCTGGGAAAGGCGGAAATGCGTTATATGTGTATGGAAATGTGTCACTTTTGTAACAATATAGTAATATCTCACCCTCTTCCTATAGTTCACTCTGTATGAAGCTGAAAAGATATGATGGAATGTATTATCCCGAATGATGTTCTTGGACACATACAGTATAGCCTATTTTGTATAATTTTGCTTTCATAAATTAATGCCATAATTTACACTTTATCGTATGAGAGTGTCACCAAGCAACGCTATGGGGGTTAGCCTCTGGCTACTCATTTAGGACTTAAATGCTTATGATTATTTTAATAATGCACAGGTGCCCATAGACGATAAGACAATATATGATAAATGAGCATTAACCAGAATTATTTAAAAATAATCCTGAATCCTCCGTTCACGTGCATAAAACATTAATTTGAGGTCACGTTAACCATAATAATAATCCGATTGGCAGTTCACAGCCGCGAGCGACCCCGGCGCGGCAATGGAGGACAATCACGTCCGGTTCGGCCTGATAAATGCTTCTTCTTTTCTGCTTATGTCGTGCATTTCACTGCCCCCCCCCCTATGGAAACCGGCGTTCAAGGAGTTAAACAATTTCAACCTGGCCTCATATTCTAGGCATGTACTGTAAGAAGAAATATGCAGGTAAAAATATTTCTGCCCAACAGTGACCATTTGCATTAGTTGTACTCTATATCCTCGGTGTTAATTGGCCTTTGCAATGTAGTAATAGATGGAGGGTATGAGGTGTTCAGGTCAATTATAATGCACTCTATGCCAAACGGACGAGAAATTATAATACAGAGGACCGCGGTACTGAGGGTTGCCATTTAGCGCGGTGAAATATATTATGCAACACACCCACACAATGTAATTAGAAATGAGCATATAACAGTAGGTTTAATAAAGAACTGACAACATATCAGTTTTATCATTTTGACCTTTCAGTCTATTTTATATTTAACTACGAAAGAGATATAATGACTCTGTGTGTGTGTGTGTGTGTGTGTGTGTGTGTGTGTGTGTGTCTTTGTGCATGAATATGTGTTGTAGTAAAATATTTAAGCCCTGTGCCTGATGTGACTAGTGACTGCACTGTGCGAGTGTGTCTGTGTGAGCCTCTGTGTACGTGTGTGTGTACGTGTGTTCATGCGTGGCGTGGCGTGCGTGCGTACATATGCGTACATATGTGTACATACACAGGCATTTATGCAATGTGCATATGTGCGCATGTGTTTGTAGCTGAGTGAGTGAAGAGCCAATGTGTGTGTGTGTGTGTGTGTGTGTGTGTGTGTGTGTGTGTGCGTGAGTGTGTGTGCACGTGTGTGTGTGTGTGCACGTGTGTGTGTGTGCATGCGTGTGTACGCGTGAGTGCAGGCGTGCGTGCGCCAATGTGCATGTGCACGCCTGGGATCCTTCCGGCGAGTTTATGCATTCCACAACTGTTTGCTGATTAAGGCATTTAGGGAAAATGAGCCTTGCAGCTGGCACAAATCTCTCAGCTCTTCTTTAATAGCTGTTGCAAGTCCCTCATTTCATTTCACATTTGCATATGAAAAGAATCACCTTCGCTTTTCAATATCTCAATATTGCACATTCTGAATTTCAATTTAACTAAACCCAGAACGTGGAAGAAAACAGTTAACTGATATGCAGGCGTGTGTGTGTGTGTGTGTGTGTGTGTGTGTGTGTGTGTGTGTGTGTGTGTGTGTGTGCAATATGATTTGGGATTTGGGATTAGGATGTATAATATAAAAATGCATCTTTGTATTTTGGTATATTTTAAATGTTTGACTTTACTGGACTGATTGCTAAATGGTGACAGGTGTGGTCATCAGGGTGCACTGACTTAAGCAGCCATTTGTCTGTGAGGAAGAGCCTGGTGTCTCCAAACGTCACAGTTAAGAGTGTTTTTTGACGTGTGGACTTTATTTATTTTGGACATTGGAATTCCTTCCTATAGCACTGGACACAGGACAGTCACAGGGACAGACATGGTCCAGGTCACATGGACACAGGACAGTCACAGGGACAGACATGGTCCCGGTCACATGGACACAGGACAGTCACAGGGACAGACATGGTCCCGGTCACATGGACACAGGACAGTCACAGGGACAGACATGGTCCCGGTCACATGGACACAGGACAGTCACAGGGACAGACATGGTCCCGGTCACATGGACACAGAACAGTCACAGGGACAGACATGGTCCCAGTCACATGGACACAGGACAGTCACAGGAGAGGACATGGTCCCAGTCACATGGACACAGGACAGTCACAGGGACAGACATGGTCCCAGTCACATGGACACAGGACAGTCACAGGGACAGACATGGTCCCGGTCACATGGACACAGAACAGTCACAGGGACAGACATGGTCCAGGTCACATGGACCTTCTACAACTCATTCTGAGTGCCAACCACAATGAGGAATGCCCTGACAGGCTGACACCATCCGTTAAAAGATGTAAATCACTGGTTTCTTTCAAAACTGTCCTGAAAAATCACCCATCAGGAAACCACAAGGGGAGACTAATTCAATTTCCCATAGAAAGGAGGTGTCATTCACTGCTGCCGTTCTTCCTTTTTCTCCTCAGTAGGTCTACATATTTATCAATGGAGTGTAAATTCTGCCTCAAATTTTGAGTGTGGGTTTTATCAAGTGATCGTAAACTGATCCTGGCGTTAGATTTGATCAGAGCTTTGATAAATGTCACGGGTGAAACCTACCGTCATTTAAATAACACGCTAATTAAATATTCCTTGAAACGCCCCGATATTACGACATGGTTATACCTATCTCCCAATGTGGTCTCCCTATCGGCACAGTTGACATTTGAGCGTTGTGTCGGGATTTATCCTTAAATGAGGAGATTGCACCGTGACATAACTCCACACAGGCCTACTGTACTGTTACTGTAGGCTACAGTACGGCAAGGGAGACTTCACTCAACACCTCCAGCAGTCTCCAATGTCTCCATCATGAAAATATTCCAGCACAGGCAGCGCTGTTGAAATGCTTTTGACTGATACCTGTCCATTCAGGTCATCGGCCAATCGGGGATTGGCTGATGACGTAACCATGTATGTTTATCTAACAACGGTATGTGGATGACGTAACCAATTTGAGTTTCAATGTTATAGGGAACTTAAATTATAACTTTAACCCATTCTGAACGGGAACCCATTTTGGTGTTGGCATCATGTTGTGCTTTAGCTATTGAAAAATAGCAGATCTACAAGCTCATACGAGCTTGTAGGTCTGCTATTTTTGAAAAAATCGAAGAACGACTGACATTTTTAGAATCTGATCTCAGGTCAGAATGGGTCAATCAGACCGGTGTGTGTCCAGTGGAAACCTCGTATGAATCTGATCTCAGGTCAGAATGGGTTAAAAGTCTGTGGATGCTGATAGTGTCTTTATTTGTTATATTTTATAGAGGGGGGGACGGCAAGTTGACAAGAGTCAGAGATAAGTTGTGCGCTCTGCTCGCGCACAAGTAGGCCATTCATGGCCAACTTGTGTGCAAAGCGCAAGTTGGCAGCTCGACAGAGTGCATTTCTAGTTAGTAGAGTTCTCCACAGGCCCGGCCCTACCTACCTGGGTCCTCATCAAACCCTGTACACTCAAGACACTGCCCCCACTGCCACCCTTAGATCTCCATATGGAGCTGACCTGTTCTGACATTCCATCTGACCTCATTAAACCCCATGTATACTCAAGGCACGCTCCATAAGTACACCTGACCCCCCCCATGCCAAAGCGCCAGCGCTCGCCCAGCAGTCTGCTGTCACCCAGGCATATGCGTGCACGGGACCTCACGTGTTACTGGTATTTGTTGATGACATGTACAGTATTATTGTGATGTTTTTATGCTACAATAATGTTGATGAATTGAATACACAGACCACAATGGAAATAAGTCGTTTTTGTGTTATCTTTTTAGCCTTACTGTCTGGCTGTACCACGTGCTCTACATTTATAACTAATAAAGTATTCAATCAATACAAATAAAAAAAGATCTCACTCTGGCTATGTCGAAGAGATGAAGGAAGCCTTGTGAAGCCCCAAGTGCACTCGGTAGACTTGTTTATCAAGAGAAAAGCAGAGTATCAAAATAGCCAAGCATCAAAGCGAGTAACGTCAACAGAAGAGAGGGCAACACAAAGAGAAGTTTGATAAAGAAGAAGAAGAAGATGATGTAACACAAAAGAAAGAGAATAAGTGTGTTTGTGTGTCTAGAGCTTTATGCTGTGACTGCTGTCTCAGGGTGAGAACGCTGTAAGTAACCTAAATACAATAAAGCGTGAATAATATGTACAGGACGCTCGTGAATACACGCATGGCCCTGTGTGTGTGTGTGTGTGTGTGTGTGTGTGTGCGTGCGTGCGTGCGAGAGAGAGAGAAACAGAGAGAGAGAGAGATGCTGCTGCTGTGACAGGAGAAGGATGCCAAATGGAACCTTAAGGAATACAAACCATATGTGTACACTAGTGTTTATCAAACGTATAAAGCTAACGTATTCTACAGTATATGGATGTATATTGTATATCTCTGACAGAAAATGCTTTTTATAGATTCACAAGATAGTATTACCCAAAGGGTTAACATAACACAGCTCATGCCAATGAAGCTCCTTTGAATTGATCTGAGATGGTGCTCCAGTCCAGTCAGCCAATGATCAAACCAGGGACTTGCTTAGAGGTTTACGGTTGGGATTAGGTTGGGGTTAAAAAATGTAAAATAAATAAAAAATAAGAAACAAAAATAACCATCCTAAAAGACTGCTGTCCTCACAAGTATACTGTATACTAGTAATTCCAACGTGCGTGCGTGTGTGCTTTTGTGTGTGTATGTGTGTGTGTGTGTGTGTGTGTGTGTGTGTGTGCGTGTAACCGTGCATGCGTGTTTGTGTGTGTGCAGGTGCACGTGCGTGCACTACATGCGTGCGCGTGTACGTATGTGACCGTGTGCGTGCGTGTGTGCGGACAGTGTAGCTGTTGTTCCCATGGTCTGGCTGTTATTGATTAGTCATCTCTGTGGGCAATGGGGGCCGTTATCAGAGCTGACATGAAGACAGATGCCAGGGGATGATGCATGGGGCAGCAAAAACCTTCAGACGCACAGATAATGGAGTCGCTTGTGCTCGCTCGCACGGAAACACGGATATGTGAACGAGCACATACAGTACGCACGTCACGCACGCACACACACACACACACACACACACACACACACACACACACACACACACACACACACACAATAGGCTTATTACACAATCTAGTGCAGACGTATTGGCAGGAAAGAAAGATTTGTTCTCAGTAACCACGGACAGAGTACGCTACATCTTAAGCAACACCAGCACGCAAACACGGTGCATCAGTTGCTAATGATTATCTATCTAATGTTATAGCACACAGGGAGTTAAGTATGGACACTGAGTTGTGTGTGTGTGTGTGTGTGTGTGTGTGTGTGTGTGTGTGTGTGTGTGTGTGTGTGTGTGTGTGTGTGTGTGTGTGTGAGAAAGAGACATTAAGAGGGAAATTGTCCTGGTCCTCCCAAGAGATTTTGGGGCGTTAGACTTACAATTAGGAAAATAATTCAGGGTAGAGTTTTCCATATTTTATACTGTGTTGTGCGCTGATGTCACGCACCGGAAAATAGCCTATCTACTAGCTTACAAATCAAGCTCACACCACGTTGCCTAAAGGGCCCCTCAATAGTATAGTAATGTTTGTTTGTTTGTTTGTTTGTTTGTTGTGCGTGCGTGCGTGCGTGTGTGCGTGCGTGCGTGTATGCGTGCGTGCGTGTGTGCGTGCGTGCAGTCTGCCTCCATGGGAAAACAGATGAAGTGGAATGTTGAATCATCAGGACTAATGAGATGTGAGTCCCCGGCTGTACTCACAAAGCTATTGATTCCCGCAGCTGTGTTTGGTGTACTCTCAATCACATGTACTCACCTAGAGAGAGAGAGAGAGAGAGAGAGAGAGAGAGAGAGAGAGAGAGAGAGAGGGGGAGAGAGAGTCAATATATTACACATAGTATGTTTGTAGTGTATACGTGAAAGAGAGACAACAGCAGAGAGAGCACGAAGCCAAGCAGTCAATAACATACATAATGCACAACATGCACTATTAGTGTCTTTGTGTACGCCGGAGGAAGAGATGGAGCCGTTGAAATGTTACACCAGGCAATTTCCTTTTCGATTGATACCGACGTCAGTAATGTCTCATGTACACATGAGGTCTGCAAAAAAGATTATGTACCCATTATAGACGTGCAGACAAATCCATCTCTGAAAACAACTGCATATTCAAATGCAATTAGAATACAACTGAAATACTAGGTATGCACTATGAATTGTGCATCATATTGGTTTTGGCCAGTATTTTACCTTAAAATGTGTTAAGAGTTAAGCTTAAAAGGCATTTTGTGGTGAAGGCAGCAGATTCAATCAGTGTTGTCTGGGGGAAGCTTTCAGATAAAAGCAAATATAAAATGTTGTTGAACGTCCATTTGGCAGGGGCGCCCTCTGGCATAGCGGTCGAGGTGCATGCCACATATAGGCTCTGGTCTGACAGCGTGCTGTGTGTTCGAGTCCCGTTCATGGTGACCGACCGTTGCCCCTTCTCTCTCCCCCTTCCTGTCAGTCTTCACTTGAAATATCAATAAATGGCAGAAAGGCCAAAGACAGATCTTTAAAAAAGGGTCAATTTGTACAGTCTTTGAGTTACAAATGGATAAATGAACACCAAGAATTGTACTCTCCAGCCCCCACAAATAGAGTCTCACACACACACACACACACACACACACACACACACACAGTCTTCCATTATCTGAAATATAACCTCTTGGCATCTCTGTCTGTCCCGTCACTGGGAGATGTGTGAGGTGTGTGTAAATAAATGTCAGCCCGCTGAGCTGGTCAGTCCTACAGAGGCTAGACGAGATGGAGAGATGGGGAGAGAGAGAGAGAGAGAGAGGGAGAGGGAGACGCCCAGGGAATATGCCCAGAGAGCTCAACTGTGCAGCCCACTCTCCCTGCACGGCAACACCTTAGTCTCTCATGTTGTTCCTAGCCAACCGTGAAAACAAACAGGAGGTCAAGACTCCCAGCATGCCCTCTGCTCTCCCCAAGGATTGTGGGCCGGGTCAGCGAGGGCTGTGGACAGACCACACACACGCACACACGCACGCACGCACGCACGCACGCAGACGCGCGCGCCACGCCACGGTGTGCTAAACGCTTGGGGAGGTTGGGCAGTACTTTATCATGAGGTGACTGCAGAAAAGCACAAACCCATGGCCAGCATGTTGAAGGACGGGGGTTGTTTATACTGACTCGTTAGTGCGACAACCTTTTGGCTGTTTGAGAGACGTGAAGAGGAGCGGTCGCACACGGTGAAGAACTTTGTTTTTATGATGAACACTGTTATTTTAATCAAACGGCCTGGTAGAGCAGTGTGTTGGGGGGTGGGGGGGGGGGTGGGGCACTGCAATGTAACCACTTTAGTTACATTGGTTATTCCAAAATAGACGATTTACAAGATTGTATGATTGTCTATTTTTAACATTTTTAACAATTCATTTGGGGGTGCTCGAGTCCTGCATGGGTCAAATTTTCGAAACCCGCACCCGCCCGGCCCGTCAATCATCAGTTCCGCAACCAGCCTGTTAACCGTAATTTATATAAAACTCGAAAACCAGATCCGCCCGCCCGACAATAATTAGACCTGTTACCCGTTCGTATCACAGGCACCGATAGCTATCATTGACTTTATTTCATCCAACACCGCATGTGGTGGTGGTGGTGGTGGGCGGCGGCAGTGTGTTGCACATGGAACGGTAGACATGTAGTTGACTGAGGCTACTGCTGCTTATTATCACAACATTATGCATCTTGGCATAATATATCAACAAGGAGAGGATGATAAAAAAAAAGATTAGCCCGATGAGTCGACCGTCTTGATCCAAGGCTGTTTCAAACATCACTCATCAGGCACTAATCTGAATGCCAAAGCATCCGTGCATTATTGGAATAGCCAAGCACTGAAAATGCCAAAAACAAAACTTAGACTTGGACCATGTGGATAACGATGTTCATCCAACACGGTGCCCACACACCGTTGGTGGTGACTAGCACAAGCCAGACTGGCACCGAGCAACATTGGCACACCACCCAAACCCACAGCACAAAAAAAAACGTACTATATAACTGACAGTTGTGCCTGGACTGGAAAAATACAACAGACGTTTTATGTTTGTCGACGCTGTCCATGTGCAATTATTATAGCTACTCTGGTGAGGAAAAACAAAGCCGGTTTCTTGTCTACTGTCTGCTTGTAACGGGGAACAACTTTCTGCAAACGCTGGCCTGAAATACTGCCCAGAAGACATGTTCAAAAGCTCACAGCACAGCAGCACAGGTGTTCCTGTTGTTTTCCTTAATGAGGGAGAGCCTGTGGGAGGCAACTGAATCCTGATACAAAAGAAAGTCACCTAGAAACGGGAAGCTACAGAGTCAAAACCCTCTGTGATGAATTATCCATTCATAACTCAGAGTGTACACGCGTAACGGAATGGACCCGTCAATTTGAACCCGTAATGGCTTTAACCCATTCTGACCTGAGATCAGATTCTAAAAATGTCAGTCGTTCTTCGATTTTTAAAAAAATAGCAGACCTACAAGCTCGTATCGCGCCACTCGGTGGCGCGATATGAGCTTGTAGATCTGCTATTTTTCAATAGCTAAAGCACGACATGATGCCAACACCAAAATGGGTGCCCGGTCAGAATGGGTTAACTCACGGAGTTAGGGCACCATGAGGTAAAGATGCGAACCACGGCCCTATTTGAATGAATAGAATGTTTCAACGTTTTAAGTACCAACGGAGCGATGCCCGCTGGGAATGCATGCCCCTCGATTATGCAATACCCATTGTAGCCGTTGTCAGACCACTAGGGATCTCCATATAGGCATGAAAGGGAAACATGCCTATATGGACAGACAGTCTATTTGATTACATCTGTACACTCTCAAGAATTACAAACGGATAAACAAAAACACTGAAGATTTTACTGTGTATTTGTATATTTATAGTTGAACAAATGCCAGGCTTGTGTACTCCACTGATGCTCTAGTCACTAGAGTCTAGTGTTACCTTTTCAGCAGGCTACAGGATAGGGTTGTTGTTGTTGCCCGTAGCACTTGCCGTAGCACTTGACCCTAGCCTCGACAACCTTACAGGCGTATGCAAAGGCTCAACTTAGAGAGCATCGTATGTAGACATAGTCTACATAGACTATAGTGAATAATACGCATAGCTTCATTATATAGATATTCCACTGTTAGACGGATGTTAGGTTCTTAGCTTACGTATGATTCTTGGTGACTATATTTTAAGTATTGTTTCATGTATTTGACGTATTACCATGTGTTGTTCTTGCTTACTGTAAATCACATCGCATCTGCCAAATGCCTAAATTGTTGTTGCAGTAGGAGAGGGAGAGAGAGAGAGAGAGAGAGAGAGAGAGAGAGAGCTACAGACTGTGATGAGACGAGAGTAAATAAGTGCTTGGTCATGAACAAAGCCATGGTTGTCTCCATGGATGATTTTACTAGGAAATGTAGCACAGACTGACAAAGACCTGACCCCGCTGAACCTCATTAGAAATACATCAAAGTTATCCAACACAACAAAAACAAGACGCGATCAAAAGATAAGTAAACATTGTAATAACACACATAAATAAATAATAAGCTTATATACATAAAAACTATATTATATACTATATATAAATTATTATATACATACTGTATAGTGTATACACACAGACTGTATGTCTACTATTTTCAACATTCTTTGTATTTACATGCAAATCTCTGTCTTACAAAAAAGGAAAATGTGAGGAGTATTTGGCCAGTGCACAAAAGCACGCACACTCTCACTCTCACACACACACGCACACGCGCCAGGATTGTTGACTCATTGGAGCTTGTAACTAATTCTAGAGCTGTTGACAGTATCACGCCTGATGGTGTGCATGTGTGCCAGTGTGTACGTTATATGTAGTGAGAAATGGGCTGTCCTTACAAGCATAATATTAGTCAAATGAATAGTAGTAGCAAACATATTCTAGAGATGAATCCTTACGAATCCTGTGCTTAATTTGACACCACGGCTATGATTACGCCCAGGGCAGCGCTTCGTGGATTTGTCTATACATATTATGTGTACGAATTAAAGGAAAAACCTGACTAAATGAGAAAAAAAAGTGCAAATGCTTCCATACAGGTGTAAAGCAAAACATCATATCATGCACTGTGGCATGCAATTTCTGATCTACCATAGTTGACTTCGATTTCGGATCAAGGTGGCAAGTGAGAAATAACCTTTTCAGGAAAAGTATTCCAATTGATTCAATGTGGTTATAGTCACAAGCTCTTGTTACTGCGTTTCACTGGTTCAATATCTATGAAATCCACAGACAGGCTTTACAACTTTCACTATTTCATCTAAAATAGGAAAATCTGAAAAATAACAGATCTACTACCTCAAATGCGTTACGATGTGATGCGTTACGATGTGATGCGTTACGATGTGAAGCTTGGAGATTGGCTATTCTCTCTACTTTCTGAGATGTAGTGGAGCAGTATTGAGAAATGGACATACTCAAGTGAAGTACCTCAACATTGTACTCTCAAGTACAGTACTTTAAAGGTACCAAGTGGCTTTATGCCACTGCCTACGCTGCTGCAGACGTAGGTCGTGCTTCTGGTCGCTGGGGGGGGGGGGGGGGCATGTCAAAAAGCACCTTGCCAGTCACAAGGCTTTGATCAGCCGACAGTGACGTGGCATTTACCTTGTTAGGGGATGAGAGAATAAACCCAGGGAGAGGGACGTCAAAGAGGGGAGACAAGGGCTGGTCTAGTTCAGTCAATCATGCCGAGACACACTTGTGGGACGTAAGTGCAGCCACGCATGCAAAACACAAACACATACGTGAGGCATATACACGCACAAGCACACAGATGTATGTTTCATACCCTGAAGAAGGCCGTGCTGGCCGCTATGCTTGGGTTATCCCAGGTTCTAACTTCTTTTATGAACTGCTCCACTTCAATAAAGGCTTTTTTACTTTTTTGTTTTTCACCACAAGAGTGCCTTAATTGGTTTATTTTTTCCTTAGTTACACAAAGATGTGTATGTAAAGTACAAAACAAGTACTGTACAGTCTGTACTCTGTAGCCTATTAAGGACAGTACTTGAGTAAAGCTTTGTCACCCTCCATTCAAGGACAGTAAACACATTGCAGAGTGGCGGTGCCCCTGAACCCTGATGCTGACCCCCGCCCACCGTGGCCTCCCGGCATAATTAATGTGATGCTAATGGGACAGGCTGCACTCGTTCAAAGTCCATTAGCGACGTGTCCCAAGCTAAGAAAACGACAGAATGAAATAAATCAAACACACACAGTGAATTCCTACTCTGATTTCAAAAGCTTTGAATTGCCAAGCGCAAGGTTCATACAGGGTACTGACTGTATGTGCTTTGTGCACATTTTGTTCCAAAAGAAAAAAAGAAGCCCAGAAATAAAATACTAAATATGGGACTGCTGACAAAGGACATTTTTGCAGGAGTAACATAGGGTAACAGGAACAATGCGGAACATACAGTACATTACTGATGCAACTACCTGTAAGCCAACACTCAAGCGCTGAATGTGAGGTACAGGCAACGGTGTTGCCAGATTCAGCGAGAGAAATAAGCAAACTGGTCTATGAAAACGAGCCCAAAAGAAGCGACCACATGAGCACTTTAAAACCTTTACAATTTGAGAATAGTTGTGACAATAGTTTTTCTGCATTGGGGGTCCTTGACATGAAAATTAAGCCCAAAGAAGGAACTATACTTTAAAAGCAAGCCTGTGACTTTTTCTCACCAATATGGGCCATTATTACATTATGAACTTTTATTACATTATGAGCTGCCATGTGTTCGTTCATAACGTAACACGTTTTTTATAGAAAAATCTGTTATTACGTTATGCGCTCATGATTTTATTACATTATGAGCTGATTATTATATTATGAGTTTTTATTACATTTAACTTATTACATTATGAGCCCTTTTGAGCCCTTATTACATTATGAGCAGTTATTACATTATGAGTTGCTACAAAGCCCAACGTCGCTTAGAATAAACAAACATGGCAACGTGGACAGGAAAATGGAAGAGAGAGGAACTCAACGAGCCAATTTCAGTGTAGGATCAGGTCACAAGCTGGCACATTTTGTCTTGTAATAATAGCATGTAGCAGATGACTAGCATAAGGTACCGAACATGCTGTTGGAGAGGAGATGTTGGACTGAGGTTAGTGTCATGATTCCTACGGCGCATTCTTCTGATGGCGCGTTGGTCCGACTCACCCCATTACTAACCCTGTCCCTAACCCTAGCCCTATAACCCTAACTGCACATGATGCCACGTTGTCGGCCTAATGCGCCATCGAGGCCTGGACTGGCCACTTGAAGTACAGGGCATATGCCCTGTGGGCCGTCTAATGAATTGGCCTCCCCCCTTGCTTTAATTTTTTTTGCACATGTTTTTGCAGGATGTTTTTCAGTATAAAAGTGGTGGTATAGGGCTTGTTTGTGTGTGTGTGTGTGTGTGTGTGTGTGTGTGTGTGTGTGTGTGTGTGTGTGTGTGTGTGTGCCTTGATGGAGCGGGGCGGTAGAGTACCTGCTATCTGCTTGCCGGTTGTGGTGGGCCAGTCTGGGCCAAATGTTTTATTTATTTTATTTGTTTTGTCGATATCACATAGCCGAAAAAAGGTATAGATTATTAATCATCGATTATCTTTTAAAATACCGGTAGATTAACTGTGGTAAATGGTAAATGGTGCATTTATATAGTGCCTTTATGGTTATCCAAGGCACATTACATTCACCCATTCACACACACACATTCATACATCGATGGCGGCGGAAACCATGCAAGGCACCAACCAGCACATCAGGAGCAATTAGGGGTTCAGAGTCTTGCTCTGAAGGACACTTGGACACTAACTCTGGGGGAGCCCGGGTTCGAACTGGCAACCTTGCGGTTACCATCCGGCCACTATACCCCTGAGCCACCGCCGCATGTGCAGCCCTAATGAGAAGCAGGAGGAGGAGGAGGAGGAGGAAGATTAGACGTATCTCTCCTCGTGGTTTCACCCTGAGTGATATGGAGACGTCTGAGAGTGATGTTCTGTCCTTATTGCCATGTGTTATTGTCCAGCCACAAATGGTTGCTGTTGAAGTAAGGCTCATCCATAATTCAGGACGTGTGTGTGTGTCTGTGTGTGTGTGTGTGTGTGTGTGTGTGTGTGTGTGTGTGTGTGTGTGTGTGTCTCGCTTGCGTTTATACGTTCGGCTTTATTGATTTTCCCTTCCTTCTTTTTGTCATCTTTACCTCTCTAGCGCACCTTTCTTTTTCTATTTGTTTGTGGACATTTTCCCAGAGTTCACTCTGATGGAAAATGCAATCTTGTCCTGTCTATCCCCCATCCTCCCCCCTTCCCCTCTTCTCCCCATCCCTCTCTCACACTCTGTCTTTTTCTCCATTCCCTTTATGACTAATAGAAATTCTGTTAGTATGTTTGTATGGGCTGAGAGATGAGAGTGATTTTGTGGGAGAGAGAGAGAGAGAGAGAGAGAGATGATAGGAGGATTGGGGGAGCTGGTGCCGATAAAAAGAAAACAGAGAAAAGGAAATCGATGAGAGATGAAGACCTAGAGCAAGGTCAAGAGGATATGATCTCTCACCACAGTCACTGCCTCATCCAGTCCAAGAGAGTCAAGCTTGATTCGTCTGTGGGTGTACTGAAAAATGGCGCCATGAAAATTGGCAAAAATAGCCTACCCGCAACCCCGGCAATGTGTTTCAGAGGCGAGTCATGCGACGAGTTGTGAACGTTCCGATGGGCTAGGTTTGGAATACATTTCTGCAAGAATATATATTTCGGCATAAATGCCGGCATGAACTTCGCCATGAATTAGACAGACAGACAAACCGAAACGCGCCGCGAATGCAACGGCATCACAAGCTTGCAAATCGGACGGCTATTTTGGAAAGACTTTTCCCGCACAAAGTTTGGCATATATTTGGCATATATTTCTCCATAAATGGGGCGAGTGTTTTCCAGTGGGACGATGTCCATTTATCAGACATAGATGCAAAGCATCCTTCTGTGTGTCTTTGTCACCGCGTTGCTTGGGAAAGCAGAGACGAGGCTGACACCACGTCAGGTCCTGGATGGATACACAAAGCTTTGTTTGTACGCTGCTATGTCTTTCATGCATGGCCAAACGCAATGTGCACCACACAAAAGTCATATGAAAAATAAAAAAATAAATACAAAAGTACTATGCAAACTTTTCATTGACTGACACTGAGACATTGGCGTAGAGTCGAATCACAGACAGTCACAGTACAGTACTGTGTGTGTGTGTGTGTGTGTGTCTGTGTCACTTCAGGAGTCCACACACACACACACACACACACACACACACGACTCCATATGTATCGACCATTTAGAGTCCCAGAGCAGCGCCTCCCACAGAGAGAGGTCCAGATAACATCTGTCTACCACTACTTTCCTGCAAACACTCAACCAATTAAAGGGCCATTAGTGCATTAGGGTTACAAGCTGGATGATCAGCTACTGTCTGTCTGTTTGTGTGTGTGTGTGTGCGCGCGCGTGCATGTGTGTGTGTGTGTGTGTGCACGTGCGCTGACGTGCGTGTGTGCGTTCATTCATGCATGCGCACAATCACATTTTCAATTTTCATTATCATGATTGTGTGTGCTGTGCATGCACGTCTTAGAGTCCATGTGGAATTATAATAAAATCTGTATATTTCTGGTTTGTGTGTGTACATATCTTTGTTTACACACACACACACACACACACACACACACACACACACACACACACACACACAGTCATATGCAGACTGCACAGAACCTAGGCACACAATCATGCACAACAAACACAAAAGCTTTGCTTGCCATGGCCTCGCACACAAAGCACACACCACTCCTTAAGCACTGCCTTCCCCGGCCCATGTATCATTCATTAGACGTCCCAGCCGCCATCATACAACTTTAATTCATAATCGGGACAGAAGTAGGTCATTTGACAAACATGCCACATCTGCTCCAACGAAGGTTGCGGCTCCTTTTAGCATTAATGTTTCATGGCTGCTTAACCCATTCTGACCTGAGATCAGATTCATACGAGGTTTCCGCCGGACACACACTGGGTCTGATGAACCCATTCTGACCTGAGATCAGATTCTAAAAATGTCAGTCGTTCTTCGATTTAAAAAAAATAGCAGACCTACAAGCTCGTATCGCGCCACTCGGTGGCGCGATATGAGCTTGTAGATCTGCTATTTTTCAATAGCTAAAGCATAACATGATGCCAATGGTGCCCGTTCAGAATGGGTTAAACATGAGAGCAGAGGCCAGGAGACGCCGCACCTGAACAAAGGGGAGGGGGGCGAGGTGAGGGCGGGGGGGGGAGGAAGTGGTAGTTGTAGCGTGGTGTTGTTTGCTAACAACACAGTGTCGACAGGATGGCAGGATGTCTGCCTGCTAAAATACCCGCCGGAGATTGTTATCGTTACAGACACCGCCGTCTCGTCCTCGGGTATAGCTCTTTCCTTGGCACTTAGCGGGGCTTTATGTGCAATTATGATGAAGGTTGAAGGGTTATGTGGCGTTGAGCTATAGGAGACGTCTTCATTATGCAACCGCGGCTACGTTCGGTACAACCTTCAGCGTTATCGGGCCCATGAGGGGGTCCATACACAACACGTTCATTGAATTGACCCCGTTTTAATACTTCACCTTATGATGGTGGGTGAACACTGTGGGTATAGAGTGTCGCAGTCCCGCCCCCTTGAGAGACCCGGAAAAGAAATCCCCGTTCATTTTCCTCATAGACTTTTCAGAAAGTATTTATTTAAAGACGTTTACGCCGCGGACAAAGCCAACTCTTGTCGTGACAAATCTTGACAAAGTTTTTTCTTTTTCAAAATATTTTGTGTGTTGTCATGATTTGTCACGACAAGAGTTGGCTTCGTACGACGCTTAAAATGTCTTTAAATGAATACGTTTTGAAATGTCTATGGGAAAAATGCATTGAGATTAATTTCCTGGGCCTGGCGTCATCATGAAAGGGGGCGGGACTGCGACGCTCTATAGGCGTCACAAACACAACATCCGGATTTGATTGGATGGGCAAATTCCATGTGACATAGTGCTCTGATCAGCACTAATGTTTCCAGGACATGAAGTGACCTGAAACTGAAAGCAGACTTTTTTGCCATAACAACAGTCACTGTAAAGGTCACAGTAAAACTTTATGGTGGCGTCCATCTTTGAAATATGCAAAGTAGGGGTCCAGAGTTGACACACCCAATCATAAAGATAAGTATTCCATTGAGTTTCTCATGCTCATACATTATGAAAGAGACACCAAGTTTGCATTACATAGTGAACTGGACTACAATATGAAGACGTCCTGAACATCTACTATAATGAATGACATGTGCAAAGGGGCATCTTGAGCTAAATTTTCACAGAAATGTGCACTTGTTTGAAGATATTTCATTCACGTGTACTGGCTTTTCTGATCGAGCAGTCAGTTCCCCTTTGTGTGATACTTGCTGTTAAAAGTTTGACTTTTGCACTTGACTTTGGCATTAGCACATGGAATGAGAAACAAAACACCAATGAACACCCCTGGATACATATCAAGGTGGCATTTAAAGCGAGAGCGAGGAGGTGAGTTAAACAAAGAGGAGGGTCAGAGGAGGCCTGGGCAGGACTAACAGTGGCCCTGTCGCCCCCCCGTCTGGATGTCCAACCTCTACAGACGGCTCCCCTTAAGACATCAGATTGACAGTAGGGCGGGGCGGTATGACTTCAAATCTATTTCACCATTATTTCAAACGTTTGCCTCCATCATGATTAATGAACAATTATTAAAATTAAAAAAAAAGATAGAAAATGAATACACTAAATGAAGTATAATACAAGTTAATCAGACTAATCGATTTGGTCATATTTGGAATATTAAATTGTTTCTGTTTTGATTCTTTGATATACATTATATATATATATATAATATATATGCTCATGCATTCGTTTTCACAGACGGAGGCGCGCCGTCTGAAGGTTGACTTGAGCAGGGTTAATTTTGTCGACTAAATGTTGCAATTTTTTTGTCGACTACACTAAGCTATGATGACTAAAACTATGACTAAATATATTGAGAATTTCTTCAACAAATAAAAACTAGACAAAAAAAATGAGAGAGGGGCTAGTGGAGAAGAGATCCAGTAGAACAAAAAGACAAGTAATTTCATGTTTGGTTGCTCTCTGAAAATACCAGTGCGGTGCGTTGTTGTGAGCTTGTAAATCGGCTATTTTCAGCATGCAACAAAATGTAAAATTATGCTGCCGTCAAGGCCTGTCAAAATATTATTTTGTCGACAAAATAAATATTGGTCTAAACTATAAAACTAGACAAAAACTAAAACTTTTCAGATGACTAAAATATGACTAAAACTAACTGAAATGTTATTCAAATGGCTATGACTAAAACTAAATCAAAATTTGCTGTCAAAATTAACACTGGTCTTGTGTCACGAGAGGCACCGCTTCTCGATTATTCAATAAACCTACATGGTCGATATGAAGTTGTAGGTTCGAAATGTCATTGACGACATATTTTCAGTTAATTGCCCAACCCTATACCGGACAGAGAGCCTTCCTTTGGTGTCTCCGATATATTGGCAAGTAACCGTCAATATAATAGAATAATAATGTTGCATTGGTCCAGTTTGGAAAGCAGCCAGTCAGAGATAATTACCACTCCAAACTGTCAGAGCTATAGAACCGTTCAACCATTAAAACACTTTAGGTGTATAATGAAATCCATTTCTGTACACACTGCAATGTCTGTGTGTGTGTGTGTGTGTGTGTGTGTGTGTGTGTGTGTGTGTGGTAGTTGGGGTATAGTGCTTCTCAGCCAACGGAACCCAAAACGGTAGTCTTGGGGGCAGACGATTGGGCCCTCCGCCTATACCCACACGTGTGGATGAAATCTAGTGGCTTAGAGAAGGACAGTCTTGATTCTCAAACTTTTTCATGTCAAGGTTGTCACGGGGCAGCCCACAAGACTCTCAAACTATAGCCCCCCTTGACTCTGAGATGGAAGCAAATATACCCTTATGCAGGTCAACTTGGTTTCATTTAAAGGGGCGGCCCTTGGTTCATCAATGCTATTATTTCTTTATTTTATCTCAGGATTATTGCCACCCTGTTTTAGTAACTTCACTGAATTTAGATGTCACCAGTAGGGCCGGGACTAATTGCGATTAATTTAGATTAATTAACTACAGAATTAACTACAGATAAATTAATCGCATCTTTTTTTTCACCGCGGAACGTTTCTCACTGGGCGCTTTTCTATAGTACTGAAAACTGGAAATAATAAAAAGTCACCCCAAAAAACAGTAACAATATGAAGTAAGTACAGCTTTGTGATGTCACTGAGATGTACTTGTTACTGTTACTATTTTTTTTTTCAGACCTCCAGTTCTAGGCAACACAGAATGGGGTGACTTTTTATTATTATTTCCACAACAGGTATATTAATGACAGTAAAATGTTGAAAATGAGTGGTATCCTGTAGTCACTATTCATTGATTCACTGGGATACCAAAAAACATTAAAAAAAAAGGTTTCTCGCTGTTCTCGGGTTGAATATTGATATGCGATTAAAATGCGATTAATCTAGATTAATTAATCGCAAAGCCTCTGATTAATTAGATTAATTTTTTTAATCGAGTCCCAGCTCTAGTCACCAGATATCGGTAGGAGGAGCTGTCTCATCATCTAACGACGTAGGACTACCCAAACGTGGGTAGTTTCTCACAGTGTCGCAGACAAACCTTCTTATGAAAGAAGAGGTCGTGTACTTTGTGCTCGTCACAAAATCTATCCGGTCCCAATTGTAAAGCAGTTCACAGTCACAGTAAATTAGAATTGGAGGACAGGACAAATCTGTTTATTCTGCCCTACCTTTGAGCTTATTTCCATTCCATTTTCTATTATCACTTCCTATTGTGTTGTAATTGTGTATGGGGTTCCTTTAATGAATAATGGAAATCCCTTGCGAGTCTTGTGTTGGCCCATACGCAGTGGCAGGCTGGCAGCCATTGTTAAAGTCTGTCTTCATACAGTCCACTTATCATGCATCTATTCTGCATTCCACTCAGCAGAGAATTATTTCTGGTGTCCTTAGCAAGTAAAAAAAAAAAAGAAATAAAAAAAAACATTCTAATGTCTCTTGTAATTTTGGTGACACTAACATTGTTTATTTTAAACGTGTATACTGTACCTCCAAATGTTTTGCAAATGTTTGGCAAAAAATAAGTTAAACTTATGTAAGATACCACTTAACTGAATATACAGTAGATCACACACTAGCACTTCCAGTGATTATTTCATCTGTACATTTTTAATCAGCTTCTCATAAGGCATTAGATGACATGTCACTCTTTTTCTAAGTGTAATTAAACATAATACTGCTGCAGAAAAGCACATAATACGTATGCTCTATAATGCTGACCCTAAGGAAACACTATTTTTACACTAGCTAGCTAGGCCTATATAATGAGAGGAGAGGAGATCAGAGGAGAGGAGAGGAGCAGTTACACTCAGACAACTTCTGTCTCTTCCACTTACTGTAGCAAGTGGAATATTTATTCACGCCTCAGTGCCCAAGGAGAAAACAATGTAAACCCTCCTCTTTCTCCCCTCCCATTCTAGTGCTCACTCTCTCCCCGTCTCTCCATCCCTTTCCCTCTGTCTATGAAGTATGAACGCACGGACTCACAGACTCACGCATGCACGCACACGTGTACACACACACACGAACACATACGTGTACACACACAAACACATACACATTACACATACACACACACACACCACACACACACACACACACACACACACACACACACACACAAAGAAGTGACCTGGAAATTGAGTCAGGCCTTGCAGAGGGACAAATAGTGTGAGGCTGTGTGTACTGTGAGCCCTTCCGGTGGCTTGCCAGCCAGCATCACCCTCATCCCTCGTTCCAAACAAAACAACAAGTTACGTAAAACTGTCCTGACTGCTCGCTTGGGCTGGTGGATGGAGGGCTGGGCATTATGGAACAAAATCTATACGGTATATTTTCCTTACAGTTCCAATATAAATGCTGAAGGGGTAAAACAACACTGGCACGGCAACTGCATAGTAAGCCATTATTGTTCTCTCACTGTACATGCATTATGGGTTATAATGTGTCCTGTCACATAGCACAGGGGTATTTTAAGAACATGTATTCTGGCAAACTGCAATTATAGAAAAACGGAACCATGTCCATATACATAAGTACTCAGTGATGGCTGTCAGCCCATGTTTTTTCTCACAAATGTAAATATGATTGTACCGTCGTGTCCAGTGTCCACTCATATTTCGCGACACAACTGTGTCACGTGCTAAAAACAGCCGATCCGTCCACTTGGGCATATGATATTTTCTGTGCGTGAGCGCGACACTGACGTACTGACGGAGTATAAGTTGCGCATAAACTCCTCACGCCACTCCGTTTGTGTTATCTCCGCACGCACATGTTAATTGGCGGTTTAGTGGTCATAAAAGTACCATTAAGTCCAACCCTCATAGCGCCGTGCTTATCAAGCATTTGCAAAGCAGAAAACAAAACAATTAGTTTGCCCCTCGATGACAGTGACTGGGATTAGGAGTGCTAATGAGTGCAACGATGAAGAATGTCCTCCACTCTGTGTGTCTGTCTGTGTGTGTGTGTGTGTGTGTGTGTGTGTGTGTGTGTGTGTGTGTGTGTGTGTGTGTGTGACTCCATCTGCAATTGCGTATATGCAGTATTATCTCTTAATAATATGTGCCTGCACGAAGCCCTATCTCGAGCACAAATGTTACGGAATGCTATTTAAATCAGTGATTCTCGACCTTTTCGATTTCAAGGACCCCCAGTTTGATATGCATTAGGCCAACAGACCTCCATTTGACATGATTAGATTTTTCCTCCGGCACCCAATCTCCACTTTAAAATCCTCATTGTTCACTGAGAGAGAGTAGAAATGGAACCAAATCGACCTGTAAGGGTCCACTATTTGGACCTCTGGTGGTCCCCCGGAACCCACATTGAGAACCAGTGAGTTAGATACTCTGTACTGTTTGCATTTCTGTCTAATAAGGCATTCACTCAATCAACCAATCAATTAAAGATAGCAATGTTGTTTAGACAGGAGCCAGGTTTGATCATTCTTGCTTACCGGTACTGTGTCACACTTCTAAGTTGCTCTGGAAAAGAGCTTCTGCTAAATGCCTAAATCAATTTTCTGGCCCACTTGAACATCTTGAAGGCATTCACAGCCAGTCCACCCATCTGACAACTTGGCAACCAATAGGCTCAGGTGGTCAGATGGGTCACGGAAAGAAAGACATTTTTAAAGGCTACAGTAAAGCATGTTATCAAAAATCCAGCCTGACTATAAGATCCTCTTATAGTGAGGAATGTTACGGTACGGTCCCCAGGGAAGGGGTATAGGGGGGATGGCGAGTGTCATGCTCAAGGGCACTTTGTATAAGACTGGAGGAGCCGAGGGTCGAACCCGTGCCCTTCCGATTCCCAGGCGGCTTTTCTACGCACTCAGATACAGCCCCAAATAATATCTTTATATCACGCAGATCTAATTGAATCACGGGTATCTAATTGAATTAACCCATATGAACAAGATAGAATACTAATGTGGGTGTGCTGCGTGCAAACACTTCCCCCTGTGCATGCTCCCAGGGGGGAGGGGAGGTACACCATAGATCAGCGATTCCCAACCTGTGAGTCCGTACATGCATTTTGAGCAAAGTCACAGACTGCCAAAGGCGAGTTTGGACGAGTTCATAGGTTATTATTAATTATGAAAGATTTCCGTCTTCATTATCATCTGGTTAGCTCCTGTGTGCTATAGCTAGCACTAAACAGGCACTTCCCCAGACCCCCGTTTGACAACCACTGTGTGTTGGTCATGTTTTACGGTGGAAAATAATCACGGCACCCCATCTTTATATTCATGCAATAAAACAATGGGAGTTCACGGCCTAATGCATACCTAGACTATGGATCCTTGAAAATAAAGAGGTTGAGAATCAATCAGTGCACCTCACTCTCCCACCGCTATCACAGCACACACCCTCATGAGCGGACATGTTAAGATACACGAGAGACATTCAGAAAGATTGAACTGGTCCATCACTCCTGGGGAACGCGTGACTTTAGTCCTCCACTCGTGGCGGTGTCAAGACAGCCGTTGTAAAAGCCAAGTCGATTTGACAGAGACACAGTCTTGATGAGGTGGCGTCTTGAGTGTGCATTAGTGGTCACGCCTATCCACTCAGGACGATATGACACGTACAGTCCATCACATTCATCACTCACATCAATCAGTCGGGATATGCAGCAATGGTTTACATGGACTACAGTATATACTGTAGAGTTGTGTGAGTATATATCGTTGCCGTTGGTGGAAACCTTGTTATGTCCAAAACGTATATCAACATGTCACATTGAGAGCTTGTTGTGAGCTTGTAGATTGGCTATTTTAGCTACTTTTGTGTTGCACAACATTTTATGACGTATTAGGGCAATAGTAAAATAAAAACTAAAAGTTGAAATAAGGTTTCTGCCCCACCGGAAATTCTTGGGTAATGCATTTTTACGGTCTGTGTGTGTATATAATATATAAATTCTCTGTATGTTTTATTACTTTTGTCTGTTTCGAGGCAAGCACTATTTCTTTTGCTTTCCTCATTTATTCACCATTTGCTTTCGGAATCGCTTCATTCACAAATATTAGGTTAGCGCTCGCACGTGCATTTGGCTTGTTTTCAGATCTTTTATTCCCACACATTTTTTTAATTCATTCATACTGCACTTCATCACTGTTGGAACATATTAACTCAAGCAGGTTTACGTTACTGCTAACCTAAATAGATCACACTCAAAGAGCAAGAACAACCGTAACATACCAGCGACATGTATAATTCTCTCCCAAAACGCTACCGAAGCAATCCCTCTGCTCCGCTCTCCTCTTTGTTCCCCGTTTAGTAATGACAAGCCCAGACAGTGGAGGGAGGTGCGTAGAGGAAAGGGAGCTGGCCGTGGCCTATTTGTAGCGGTTGCCAGACTCCATCAAGTCCCCCTGCAGTTGCAGGAGGATGTGTCGCCCACCCACTGACAGCCTCCTCGGCTCTGCACACACGCTGTGTCGCCGGTGGGAGATAGTGGGCAGAGATACTCAGCCCAGCTGTCTTAATCCTGTTACACAGCTATGCACATACAGTACAGTACCACATGTTCACCTAACATACAATATATACATATAACTCTGAGAGTGTACACATATTACGTTATGTTACATTTGTACACTCTCACAGTTGGATAAAGTAAAACAGCCTTATTTTTACTGTGTAGTGTGTATGCGTGCTTGAATCTCAGTGGTCTGAGAGTGTACACATATTACATTATGTTACATTTGTACACTCTCAGAGTTGGATAAATTAAAACAGCCTTCTTTTTACTGTGTAGTGTGTATGCATGCTTGAATTTGAGTGATTTGCCACAGGTGTTATCCATTGATTATGGGCCCTGGACACTCTTTGGACCATATACTGTATAACCCATTCTGACCGGGCACCCATTTTGGTGTTAGCATCATGTTATGCTTTATCTATTGAAAAATAGCAGATCTACAAGCTCATATCGCGCCACCGAGTGGCGCGATACGAGCTTGTAGGTCTGCTATTTTTTGTAAAAAATCGAAGAACGACTGACATTTTTAGAATCTGATCTCAGGTCAGAATGGGTTGATCAGACCAGTGTGTGTCCGGCGGAAACCTCGTATGAATCTGATCTCAGGTCAGAATGGGATAAAGTATATGCCAACTCAACTATTATCCTTTTATGTACCTATGCTAACATGCTGTCTTCATCAGTGTAGTGTATTGTCAAACTCACAGATGTTATAGTTCAATTCCAAAGTGATCAAATTATTTTGTGCAATTAAATGGTCAGCAAGATCAGGGGGTCTCAGCGTTTTTGGCTGGGGACCCCCGGACCCCTCCCCCAATACAAACTGAATGCAAAAATAACCTTAATAATAAGAGAAAATATATCATAAATGAATACTGAAACTAGATATAATCATTAAGGAAAGTGTATGCATGTACTATGTTTACTATGTAAACTATTCTTAATTTCCATTTTTCCAGCCATTCACTTGCAAAAAAGAAAAAAAAAAAAATTTGGGAACACCCCAAAATAATTTGGCGACCCCCCGAGGGTTTGCGACCCACAAGTTGAGAACCCCTGAGCTAGATAATGATAAAAAGGTGAGTACGGTATGCCAATACCAATGATAAGTAGGCCTACCATTTCAGGATGTTTACTAATGAATGACATTGTTTCGGTATGTTTAAACTTTTAGCATTCCTACTTTCTCTAGTGTTAACTCTAAACAACTATCCTCTCTCTCTCTCTCAATTCAATGCAATTAAGGTGAAGTAAAGGTAAAATGCACTAAATCCCTGCGAATTGGTAAACCGGCGAGTTCTCCGGACACCAGTCGAAACATCGTTGATTAGCTTTAATCCAGTTTTGTGCAATCTTCGAGATTGTGTACCGATACATTCTGTGCTTCCTATACACTCATAAATCACACGGCGGAAATGTCCTGCAGGCAGCTTGTTTCGCACAAAGTGTTGCAAAGCCTTTTTCACGTCATTTACATTTGTACATTCTGACACTTTTATGTTTGCATTATGAGCATGAGGCTTTTTTAATCTTCATGGGTTTTCTATCTTAATAATGCAAGACAATTATTGTTGCTCTCTGAGATGAAGATTAGTTGCCACATTATAGTTTTATAGTTAAATAAAGTCATGTTGTTTTGAGCGAGCCCGCATTACCACAACCCCATTCATCATTCCAAATGGATGATTCTGATGCAAATAGATCAATCTCTCGGAAATTATGTCTGCTTGATTAAGAAAAACACCAATTAATATTCAGAAGTGGTCTTCCTCTGAAACCTGCAATGTATTCAGCCCTCTTGAAATTGGCTGCGAGATGAGTCAGACATTAATATTCTTCAAGCACGTGTTATTATATTGAAAAAGAATGAAGTCTATTTAGAAAACCAAGTGAGTTGGAAACAAAAAATTAATAGGGGGAGACTGACCATCCACATTCAATGAATTTCAATTACCACATTAGCGCACTTTGCTGGCTAAGCTGAGATGCAGCCTCTCGTCACACACAGGGGAGGCGGCACATAGGTTGGTGAACCAATAGGGAGCCAGCGTCCCTTTCCAGCGCTGGTTTGATCCGCCCCTCTATGCCAAGAAAAGCTGGGGAATTGTCAGACTAGTCAAAAACAGACTGAATACCACCTCCGATTGCTAAAACTGGGTGGACACCATGAAATTAACCCAATATTTAGCCAATATTTAGAACCAACATCTGAATTACTCTTGCTTATGTTGTTTACTCAAATAAACAAAAAGCAGGTTTCTTTCTTAATGATTTATTTTACAAGATGAATCAAGATGAAAAGGTTCTAATAATGTTTTTCTCCATAATGGTTTTCAACTGGTGGTCTGTGAAGGTATTGCATGCTCCCTGACCATTAAAGTAATGTAGGAAATTGAAGATTAATGTTCTTATCGACCACTAGTTGGAAAACAGAGCACTAAATGACCTGGTGATGTATGATGATGACTCATGTTGTCAGTTACTGGGAAGTCGGATGTCAATAACTTCCACAGAAAAGGGAGTTAGAATTTCAAGGGAAAGTGCACCAGATTGAATGGTTGAGTCAACAACCAGTTATTAGGAAATGTGCCCATATAATCGCATGTGTCTGGTTCATACATAAGTTGCAATGAATCAGAATAAGGGCGACTATGGGAAAGGAATAGATCAGTGGTTGAGCTCTGGACCACTAGCATATGTTAGTTAAATAATGACTGCTTGATTTAATTCACCTCAAATTAACATATTCAACGAAGCCCTTATAACTGTCAATATTTAATTTAAAGTTTTTCGTTTAGTTGGTGACATAAATCAGCTTCCAAAGCAGTGGGTGTAGCTTTGTTAACATCTGTTCTGACTGCTGCTGTTCCAGCAAGTACATTGAACTAGGTGTGACCCAACCTATCGGAAGGCTGGCATCTGCCATCGTCTTGCAATGTGAGACAGCAGTGCTGCTAAAGTAAAGGGTGTTTCGCAACCATGGAAAATGATACAATCCAGCTACAATCTGATGTTTACAAAGAAAGTTGGAGGTAGTACAGTCCAGCCAGCCATTGGTATGATGACATATGTGTTATAGAATCTGTATAAACGGCAAATAAACAGCATATCATCAAGTTTAGTTATATTAATGTACAAAATAATCAATGAATGTAAATAATTTAGAATGTATGTAAGAAGTATCTCTATGTTGTGTGACCTCTGGGAGACGATTCTGGGAACATTACGCATGGATTACCAATTTGCCAATATGCTGCTATCTACTCGCAGTTCCATTCCGATCTGAAAGGTATAGGTGGGTCTGTTCTTTTGAGGCATAAAGGTGATAGCATGCAGTGCAATAGGAATAATTAACCCAAATGTGACAAAGGCATGTCATGTTTTCTATGGTGCCATCCTGAAGAAATGTAATACCACGATCCCCAAAGGGCGCATTCCGTATGTGACATCAGCTGACTGGTAAAGAGAATAGTACGGACATGTTGATTGGGTACGTCTCAAACACTCCTTAAACACTCCCATGACTAATTCACGGCCGTTTTGCGCACTCCACGGGGTGTCGAAAGCGCTTCTTACCATGCCCATAATTGTTATATGACATTCCACACGCCCCCACCTCTTAAAACTGTAATATTATATGTAATATTGTTCCACTTGCATAATCGACCCCACAGTCTCCATGTATGACAGACAGTAACAAAGTACATTTACTACCTATGAGTTAGCACTTAAGCTCTACTTCCAATAGTGAAAATGTCCTAAAAGCTCACAATATGTCACAATATTTGCCTCTGAGATGTAGTGGAGTAGCAGAATATTATTTTTATCCCCAATAAAATCTGGATCTCAAAGAGATTGGCTGCTCTGAATCGCCACTTCACTGTGTTTACAATGTTTATTATCAACTAAACAGTGTACATAAACATGGTACATATAAAGCAAATAAACAGCATACAGTATGCCATTTACTTGCGGTATATTTTCAAAATGTACCAGTATCATGTTTATTTGTTGTACTAAATGTGCAAGAGAATATACTTTAATCGCAAGGCCGTCAATCTTGGCTAGCAAGCTTTTTAGTTTTTTAATCCAACAAAATCAACTCAAAGAAGACCCAACAACGTTGTAGCACATTTACAGGAAGCAAGAATAGGAGGCCACCTTGTCCTTCTTAGCCATTAGCAGTGGATGGTACACAGACGATGTAGGCTCCCTGTCACTCTGTCAGCTAGCCAAGTGTCCCCAGTGCATGTTAACATGCAAGTCCCTATCCAGTTAGCATTAACATGCAGGGCCAGCAGCCGCTAGGTGGGCCAGAGCAGAGCCCAAGGCAGGTGGCAGATAGTCGATGTGCATGCTCCTAAATCATTTATGGAGCTGCATGGAGGGGATCGTGTACATGTGTGTGTGTGTGTGTGTGTGTGTGTGTGTGTGTGTGTGTGTGTGTGTGTGTGTGTGTGTGTGTGTGTGTGTGTGTGTGTGTCTGTGTGCGTGTCTGTGTGTGCTATGGGGTTCTATTGATGGCACAACACTGGAACAGAACAAGCTAGAAGAGGAACACAGTGTTAGCCCTGGCAGGCTAGTATACAGAGAGCATGGATGAAACGATATTCCACAGCCTTGGTGGGAACTCCTTCGGGGGACGTGATTAATTTGTATATTCCACATTAACAGCACATGGGGCCCCCGGGGACCCCGGGCAGAGGGAAGAGAAGGGAGGGGGAAATAAGAAAAGTGGAAGATGAAATAGAGTGGGAAGCGAAAAAGGAGAAAAGGAAGGAGGGAACTGGGGAGGAGGGGATAATGAAAGGATTTAACGTAGCTAGAGGAAGAAGAGGAAGTGGATGAGAAAGGGAGAGAGGGAGAGAGAGAGAGAGGGGGGGGGGGGGGGGAAGGTGAGAGCGAAGGTCTGGGGGAGGGGAACGTGGGGCAGAGCGGTGTTAATGAATTAGCATTCATTGTAGGAAGGCGTACAATGACCTGGAGACAGCAGAGTGAAACCAACACTAAGTCCACAAATTATTACCTTTTCATTATGGAAATTACGTCTTCCGTCTTGTATCTCTCTCTCTCTCTCTCTCTCTCTCTCTCTCTCTCTCTCACACACTCTCTCCGTGTCTGTCACTCTCTCTCTCTCTCTCTCTCTCTCTCTCTCTCTCTCTCTGTGTCACTCGCTTGCTCGCTCAATCTCCTCCCTTCCCCCTCTTTGTTTCTCGCTTATCTCTCTCTCTCTCTCTTCTCTCTCTCTCTTCCGTCACTCTCCGCTACAGGGAGGAAGAGCCATGTTGACTAAGGAAAGCAATTACCTGTCATTTACCTGTCTCTCTATCCCGCTTTCATAATGAATTTCGAGTGAGTGGCGAAATAATTATCTTTTTTTCCCTCGCAGCGTCAGTGCTGCTGTTGGTAGGGCTCCTGTGACAATATGTGGCATGTCGACCCATTAAACCCATATATACCTTCTGTTCTGTTGTATGAATGAACAGCCAAATTAAAAAGATCATATTATGCTCAAAATAGAGACAGCAGGATTAAAGAGGTCAGGAAGATTGGCCATAACACACACACACACACACACACACACACACACACACACACGCATGTGCACAGACACAAACATGCATGTGCACACATGCAGACACACATGGAAGTACACAAGGCCATGCATGCACTAACAGAGCCAAAAGCTGCACAGTTTTCCCACATGTATTCCTGCAGCACAAATACACACAGATGCACAAATAGGCATACTGTACTGTACACGTTGCCTCCTACACCTAGTGTGTGTAGGAGGAGTATGCCTAGTACACACTAGGTGTGAATGTTTTGGTATTTGATTTGTTTTTCAATTCAAAATGATGCCCGATTCTCCTGATGTTAAGAAAGGCAGTGTGGTAAATTAGTACGTTATGAAAGCAGAGTAAAGTGTGTATAAGAGCATGTAGTTATGTATAGGTTGGCAGTTGGCACATAGATAGTGTGTACACACAAAGGCAAACTAAAGACAAAATGTTAACATTTTGTATGCTTAACTACTAAACATGTTTTAGTACTGCAACTGTATAAAAAATAATTGATATGTCACATAAATAAGATGGGCAGGCTTAGGCTAGCTATAGAGAAGAAAGTTGAAACAAAAAATATATATTTTTTCAATCAATGTAAGTTGTGAATCGGTTCAAAATCATATGACATTAAAAAAACAAAACTTTAAAGTTGGTCACAAAAAAGATCATCTGACATTTGTGCATGACTAGAATTTCCCCACTCCTGACACACACGTGCACACTCGCACACACACACGCATGCACACACACACAGTCTACACACCGACTCAGTAGATGAAAATGATGATAACACAGCCCCCCGAGGCACAGATGTTCTCATACTAACACACAGTCTCACACACACACACACACACACACACACACACACACACACACACAGTGTGTATGCGAGTGTTGCTCGGAAAAATAGATTAGCATAGGAAAACATGTAAATGTTCCAGTTGTGACGGTTAGGAGAGCAGTGCAGTGCAGGTACATAGCTATGGAATACACCCAGCCCATCTGCTCCATTAATGTTTATTTCATGGAGGATTACATTTTTCAGTCTCCAACCCAGCTAATAGCATGTGACAGCTGAACACGAGCTCCAGATTTATGAAGGAAACTGTAAATGGTGGTGGGTATAATATTACACCACGGGCATTTGACCTGACAATGAGTAAGCAAGCAGACCACGTTCTGTTTTCTGCATAAGGACATTGAGCCTGATGCATGGTGGGGAGGTGCGTGGGATGGAACCTAAACACACATTCACGCTGTAAGCTAAAATGTATGCGACTAAATCGTGTGTGTGTGTGTGTGTGTGTGTGTGTGTGTGTGTGTGCGTGCGTGTGTGTGTGTACACGTGCGTGTGTGTGTGGGAAGCAACTTTATGTTTTGTTTTTGTAACAGATGTACTTTTAGTCCTTGTCTGCATGGTGAAAGGAGCAGAGCAGAAGAACAGCTCTGCGTTCTCCAGACAGGCGGGGGCAGGGAGGTCATTTCAATTTGGGTTATTCATAGGGGGAGGTTATGACGAGTGGAAAGCTTTTGGGGTCTGAAAATGTCAAAGGGAGCTTTAAAGACTACAATTTTGTGCGATTACCCTGAATGAATGAGTCAGCGAGCATTTATAGGAAATACAGAGGACTGCAGAGTACGTCTGAGCTCCTTTTCTGAGCTTGTGTTCCGAAAGCAACATGAAGGTTTGATCAATTAGGAATGTGACTAATCAGAGAGTGGCGGGCAGACGACGCGTTGTTTCCACATGTGAGTATACTGCAAGACAGCAAAGTCATGGAAGACATCAAAGTCATGGTTTAACTTAATGTGTTTTTTAATTACTGCAGCATGACTGTGGCCTTCTATATAACCCATTCTGAACGGGCACCCATTTTGGTATCAGCATCATGTTCTGCTTTAGCTATTGAAAAATAGCAGATCTACAAGCTCATATCGCGCCACCGAGTGGCGCGATACGAGCTTGTAGGTCTGCTATTTTTTGAAAAATCGAAGAACGACTGACATTTCTAGAATCTGATCTCAGGTCAGAATGGGTCGATCAGACCAGTGTGTGTCCAGTGGAAACCTCGTATGAATCTGATCTCAGGTCAGAATGGGATAATGTTGAAGTTGTCCGTGGGTTTGTTCGTCTGGGTTCCCGGATTATGCCCATTTACGGACATGGCGGACGCCCATATGATGGCCATGCCTGACGTGGATATGCCGATAAATGGAGAGATGGTTGTCTGTGACTTCAGACCAGAGCTGATCAGAAAGAGAGAAGGGGGGGTGTTGGGGCATGGAGAGAGATGCAAAATCCTCTGTAGTGGGAGCCTATTTGACTCATGCAATTACCCGACCGACACAGAGTAATGAAACCTGAACATGCTGATTGACGCGTTGACATGTGTTGTCAGAGCAGTAATAAACCCATGCAATGCCAGGCCAGCTGATCAGCTCGGATTTGAATAATCTCCAGTGATGATATTCCACAGCCTCTATAATTGTTGCTGTCAACAAAGCACCAACCTCACTAAATCAAATTCCTTGTAGAGACTATAGCAGTGTTAATTTAACACTGAGTGTACAAATGGAACTAAATGGACCCGCAATGAAGCACAATAAGCGCCGCCTCGCAAAACCACACACAGGCAACCTGTTTGTTTTTCCTGCATCTTAGGAAATGGGAATAGCCATTTGATTGGCAGCGAGTGCTGCTGGGGATTCAAATATGAAAACCAAGCATGTTTTCGTTCCGCGGTTGAGTGAATATTGCAAAATGAACGGAGTGTACAGTAACTGTACACAGACGTGTATACAGCTCACTGTACCACAGAGTCAGCATTAACCAGACCATAATGTAACTACACGGTTGTGCTGCTGAGTAATATGGATACATATTTATGTCGTACAAACACATTTTCCCCTCATGGCTTCCTCGCATCCTGGCGGCTGCACTCCAAGACTGACACAGCTCTGGGTATAGGTAACCCGGCCTGGTACTTTCTAGTTAATGCATATGCCTTATGTAGGCTACAATAGCTACATCTAGTTGCGCTCTTTAGTATTTGCACTGTATGCATTTGTGTATCTTTGTGTGTTTTAACTTGTGCATGTGAGTAGCGTATATTTGTGTATGTGCATCTACAGTACGATCTACAGGCACCGCAAGGCATGATGCCTCTGTTGATATCCAGTCCGTGTGAAATTCCATATTCTGATCTACGAACCAAACCCAGCGATTTCTGAGCATTTTATCTCTCTCTTAAGAGGCCTTCACTAGGCCACAGTTTTCCAAAGGGCACTTGGAAAGGAGGAGGGAGCATTACACATACATACTTACTGTGTGTAGTGTATATTATATTATATAGTTCAACCACTTCAGAGCATTACACATACATACAGTGTGTATATTATACAATATAGTTCAACCACTTCAAACCTGGCTTCCCTATTTTGGGTAAGTCATTATTGTCAAAACAATCTTCAAGTTCAGCCAAGCGTTTTAGAGACCGACTTGTGAGTCTAAACAAAATGTGCTCGCTAATAAGCTTTCTGGTCTTTCAACACTCATCATGAGTGACAAAGTACCAGAGCAAACACACACAGCCTTCTTTAATTTAGACTTCAACTGGGGCGTATAATCCCCTAATTTAAAACCCCCAGTTCACTGAGCCGCACCAACCAGGTATTCACTCTAAAACACAGATCTGTATTATTAAACCATCATTATTGTCATACTCTAGTCTGATCTTCAGATCAGAACTCTAAGCCATTCGCATTGATGTAAATGCTGTCAAGCAAGGTACCCCAATGCAAGGAAAGGGCATTCACTGCCATTTATGAGCATATAGTTGGCTCATATTAGCTCTGACTAAGCATTTACACGTTGTAGCGGTAGATGGCTGAAAAGATGGAGAAAGACATTATTAGCAGTTCTAGGCCGCAACTTCTGGGAGGTTTTGATTAATCATAAAGCTGATAGAGGCTACAAATACCCTTGTCATACAGATGATATTCACATAAGCGCGTGCACGCACGCACACACACACACACACACACACACACACACTCCACAAGAATTGAGATAACGATTCTCACACGATTCTCATTTTTGCCATGAAAATATTTAGTCTGTAGTCGCTGAACATTACTACTGTACATAAAAAATGTGGCACCTGAGCCAACTGTGGCTCAGGTGTCATTTCTTGACTTAAAGTCTCTCTCTTGTAGCAAAAACATAAGCGTAACTAAAATGAGTGCTGCACGATTCTTGCTCAAATTTAGAAATGAGATTGCATAGTTGTCTGAATCAAGAAGATCGCAATCTTTTTTCGATTAATCGTGCAGCACTGTGTGTGTGTGTGTGTGTGTGTGTGTGTGTGTGTGTGCGCGTGCGTGCGTGTGACAGTAGCTCTCTGAATACATGCGTGTAGATGCTCTGATTAACACGGGGGAGGCTCCTGTAGGAGTGATCATTCAGTCTGCCTATCTCACACAGCTCTCTCCCATTCTTTCTCCTCAAACTCCCCCACTTACTTCACACAATGCCACGTGTTCTCTCTCTCTCTCTCTCTCTCTCTCTCGTCGTTCCCTGCTCCTGCCCCACTTATTTGTAGCGGGCAAAACTTGATGTTATGCAAATGCTCAGTGATGCTAATGTTTGAAGGCTGGCGGAGGCCCTATTTGCATACGGCAGCACACTCCGCCAGTGGAACAGCGTGACATGCTGACCCCCGTCAGGTTGCCACAGAAACAACTCCCCACCCCCTCACGCTCCCACCTCCACCCGCTTTAGTCACACTCATACGCACGCACGCACGCACGCACGCACTTTTACTTTTACTGAAAGTAGTGCTGGCGCGAAGTGCATCCATGCATTAGGAAATACACTGTTGTTGATGTATGACGCAGTCATGTGATGTGATTATTAATCAGGGTCATCGTGTGGCCTGGGGTGGATACTTGTAATGTGGACACAGGCAGCCAGACAGTCAGAGATCTCTGCCAACTGAAACGTCTGCTGACATCCAAATTCAGTGACTGGGATAAAACTGGGTGGAAACAATTCAGTGATTAGAAAAATAACAGCATCGCAGCACTATCTGTCCTTCATATTGCAACGGTAGTAGGCGTAGGTTTGTTAGCACTGGTTTTCATCGCGTCCATGCCATCCAAGCCCATACAATAATATAGTTTTCCCCAGACGTGTCAGTAGGCAGAGATCTCTGATCCTCTGGCCAAAGAAGACTACTATAGCATACAAAGCCAGCACTAACAAAGCCAGCACAGTTGTCACAGCTAGAAGGTCCTGGGTTCGATTCCCGCTGAGGACGCTGTGGGCGTGTTCCCTCCTCCGCGTCATCAGTGCCCATACCCGAGGCGGGGGTTGGCGATAGGGCCTTTCTGTGTGGAGTTTGCATGTTCTTCCCGTGTCCCCTAGGGTAGATACCCTCACAAAAACATGCCGTAATCGTGGTCTCTAAAACTACCTCCCCCTGGCCAGCCGGGGCGCCTGATGGAAGGGAAAGGAACTGGTCGGAATAACATGTCCCTTCAACGCGCTACGTCCGGCCGGGGAAATTCCCCTCTGTCAGGTGAAAAGAAGCAGCTTGGACTCCTCATGCATAGAAGGAGGCATGAGGTCAGTCCACTGCCCCCCCAGGTTGGCAGAGGAAGTGTAGCGTCCAGGATTACATTAGATAATTGGCACTGGGTGAAAAGAAAACTGGGTTACAAAATCGTGGGATAAAAAATGTAATGAAAATAAAAAATAAAGAAAAAGAAAACCAGTCTTGATACGAAAGACCGCCTTAAAGCCTTTGCGTTTGATTTGTTCATAATTGTTGTCCACCCAGTTGCATCGCATTCATTTAATTTAGATGTCACTAGACGTATCAATGAGCGGAGCTCTCTGTTGGTCTGGTTATGTGAGACGAGTGGTAATAATGGGCTGCTTCTGTCCATGACTGCCACTCATCTGTGCCTGTGAAAACAGTTGGATTACTCACAACAATGGACTCAGGGTCCGTTTGGTTAATTTTACAATGGAACCGATTGAGGAACTATGCTAAGCTCCTCTTCCTCTCCCTAACATCTAAATAAAGGTTTATTTCCATGTGTCAAAAGGGGGATTATTCTGGGGATGCAGAGACATGCGCGAGCACACAACACGCACACACACACACACACAAACACACAAACACACAAACAGACACATACACATACACATACACATACACATACGCATACGCATACGCATACGCATACGCATACGCATACACATACACATACACATACGGTACACATACACGTGCGTGTGTGCACATGCACACACCCACACACACATACTCTTGGATACACGCATGGTTGAGGCCATCAATTACTGTGACAGTGATACTGTACAATTTCTGTCAGGAAAAGATGTGTTGGAATCCAGCTGTGGAAGGAGTATGCCAATGGGTCTTCTTGCTATAGGATAAGCCCACAAGACGTCGCCTGTTGAAGAGAGAACTGTCCCATTGACAGCACCCACAACAACACACAGAGTAGCATTTGTGCATGCCTGACGTCTGAGGAAAAAAACGAGGGAGAAATGGAAGACGTCAGTATACGGTAATGTCTACAGCTACTGTACCATCATTTATGAGAGAGAGAGAGAGAGAGAGGTCTCTGGGTACTATGGTGGGTGACACTACCAGCTGCATCTTCACTGTTCCTTCCTTGTTTATAAGTTAACTGCCAAAGTCGAACGCTGGGTTTACCTCAGTTTTCAGTTCTTCACTCACAATTGAGGCCTATATAATCATTGTTTTCAACTCTGCGACTGGAGTGATGAAAATCCATATTGCATGCAGTGTGCGCGTTCCAGTGAACACTGAAAGAGTGGACACCAAGTTGTAGTAAGCTCTTCAGCACAGGCTTTAACTACTTAAACCCAATATTATTTGTTGACCAGGGTCCACCAGGGGTCTTTACTAGGCCCCCTCCTTTTTTGCCTCTACACCTAATCTGTTGGCCAAAAATAGCCTAAACTAAATCTATAAGCTCACAATTGCATTGTGAGCTAGTAGATTTCAAGACTCAGTTTTACATTTGTTTTGCCTGGTTAAATAAAGATAAATCACTGCTATTTTCACTGAATGTTCACCTATTATGACCCAGAATAGGGATGCTAAGAGGCGGGCAGAAATCGCGTCCAGTCCACTTAAAGGTATATTCAGTGATTTCACTTAATTCAAATATCACTTATTTTTTTGTTTTGTTGTGATAATCCTCCCTACTATAGAGTGTGCTGGCCATATAAGGAGTTCCTCCCTGTCCCCAGTTAACCCCTGGGGGTCAAAAAACCTTAGGTTTCGTTTTTGACTCTCTATCCTGATTGGACGAAAGGCTGGGTCCCACAGCCAAAAACGAAACCTAAGGTTTTTTGAGTGAAATCACTGAATATACCTTTAATGTCTTATTGAATAAACTGATGGAACAGTGAAAGTGTACTGAACAGCTATCCACCTCGGACCTCATGCTCGAGTTTAAAACATTATTGCATTCAGTTCATTAGCTTTCTGTAAGTCATATAATACCAATATGTATTTTACTTGTTTCCATATTGGTAATGTCTTTCATAGAATAGAATAGTTCATAGTAGTAATACCATATTATTGTTCCATGAAGTCCTCAACCCCGTCCTTATTACTAAATGCTGCCTTTATCCTATTAATGCAGTCCTTTAGTCCTTTAGTTCTATACAGTTATGTCCTTTTTGTGAGTAGCATACGTTGTCCTGTACAGAATTTAATAAAACCCGTTGTCATCTCTGTTGCCCCATGAATGATTCAAAATATCCCATATCCCCAATATCACAGACAACACACTTTCAGGTTTTCTATGTCAACCTCTGACCACACAGGGAACGTGGCTTGCTGCGTTTCATGGTTGTACATGTGGGAGTTACTGGTGCTTTGATCAAAATGTAGCCTGGGGGGGTTGAATGTGACAACAAAGGCCTATTTGAAATTCATGTATAGCACTTATCTATAGTTCTAAATGTGTCATGTTCCACACTTAAAGGTATATTCAGTGATTTCACTTAATTCATATATCACTTATTTTTTTGTTTTGTTGTGATAATCCTCCCTACTATAGAGTGTGCTGGCCATATAAGGAGTTCCTCCCTGTCCCCAGTTAACACCTGGGGGTCAAAAAACCTTAGGTTTTGTTTTTGACTCTCTATCCTGATTGGACGAAAGGCTGGGTCCCACAGCCAAAAACGAAACCTATGGTTTTTTGAGTGAAATCACTGAATATACCTTTAACAGATTGTTCAAACCCAGGCAATGACAATTCAAATGGTTAAAATCACCTTGACTAAATGGCCAATGTATGGATGTAATCGCTGATGAACACAGCCTGCAATGTGGGATGCTGCTCTGCGCATGCTGCCTCCCTGCTGGGATTGACATGAACATCACAAACAACAACGCTACCAAACTCCAGCAGATTGTTTCTCAACTATCTCTGACTGTGCATCAGCTCTTTGCACCAGTCATTACTATGGGTACCACAAATCTACGATTTAATTAGTGGTGGGCATAGATATATTTTTTTAATATGGATTAATCTCACTGCAATCCTGGTGTTAATCTAGATTAATCTAGATTAAAAATGGCTCATTTGAACTCTGCCGAAGGCATTCAAAATATGTGTGTGCTACCTCAGGCCAGGTGGCCCATTAGACCAGGAGCCCTAATTATGGATATTAACAATAAACTAGCCTTTAATAATAGTAATACCTTATATTTCATATTGTGAGTTTGTAGAACTGTTCACAGTGTTGCCAAGTCTAGTCATTATAAGCTACTTTGGACCCGTTTATCTGTAAAGTTTCTTTAAAATATTGGTGGTCCTTGACATGAAAATGTTTGAGAACCACTGCTTTATGGATGAGTGGACTATGAATTTATCCAGGATATGGACTCTTTCTTTTCTAGTAAGAAAAGCTGTGGAACTTTAACGTGTTGCTGACTTGCAGTTTACCGTCCCTCTCACAGAGTGGACTCCGTACAGACGTTGCAGTGCTCTGCCTCTTCTCACACACACACACACACACACATACACACTTATACACACACACACACACACACACACACACGCACAGTCACACGCTCGCACACACACACACACACACACACACACACACACACGGCCCGCCTCCTGGCTGCTATGCAGACCCAGCTCCCAGACCCAATTTTGGGAATAGATTAACGGCGATATTTCTTTTATCGCGCGATTAGTCTCGCACATTAACGCCGATAACAGCCCAGCAGTAGATTTAATACAAATAATTTTAAAGTCATTATTCAATTTAAACTTGTTTAATCACACTGTCGTAAAGAAGAAGACAATTAAAATACTGGTGGCTTTTTTGCAGCAGAGGACTCAAGCTGATGTGGCACTGTACCCATCTGCCATATAGTGGCAGATGGGTACAGTGCCACATCAGCTTTTCTTTCTTTTAGTGAGTCAGGGATACTGAGTGAGTGAGGGAGTGAGTGAGTGAGTGAGTGAGTGAGTGAGTGAGTGAGTGAGTGAGTGAGTGAGTAATAAGTACAGTACATCCTGCTACATGCATATTCATTCATTGCATATTCATTTACCGTTATTTATGGTTTATTTTTTGTCTGACGAATTTGTTGGGAGGAAAGAATGTGCTATGCCTGCCTGACAAGATCAAGGAATCCCATTGACAGGATTCAGCCCGACATTTTCAACAATACTGTACCTCATTTAGGAAAATGTCTGAAACCCCTTTTCTTTCAATAAAAAATGGCAGCCTCTTAGAAAATGAATTCGCAATGTAATGTGTAGCGCTAATAATGCATAGTTTTCTCTGTTTCTGTTCTTTGATCAGCTTTCCCCCCATCCACTTTGTTCTCTGCCTCTCCTACCATGTCACATGCAATGATAGCCACTGCGGAAGTCCCTCTTTGTACATTTATCCTTCATCTCCTGCATTAGTGCTGCAGAGAGTTCACTCTGGATTGTTACAAAGTACAGCAGCACTGTAGAGCCACAAAACTCCGGCAACTCACTAAACTCTAAACTTGCTACAACACTGTCGTGATCCGGTGATGAAAAGGGAGCAAAACTTGACTGTCCAAACAATTCCAGTCGGGAACGAAGCCCCCTGCGGGTTCACAGAACTGCTGAATTTCATTCCAACCATTAAGTACTGCAGGTAAAACCTACTCGTTTAAGAAGCTTGATGTGACGACAAAAAAAAGCTTCACATCTTTTATGTCGCACCAAATCGGTCTTCATGGTTTACAAAGAAGCTGGATGGTGCCTCTCTACCATTGTTGAATAGGATTAGGATGCAAGCTGTTTAGAGGATTAAGCCCCTGTGGCGTTTGAGTGCCGTTATATATGACCTGCAATGGCATTTGAACTGGCACCGCTGAAGCAATGCACTGTAGCCGTGCATTAATTTGCACCGACTATTTACATAATGTACCGTGGGCATGCAAATGACCAGCTCTGAGACACCGCCTGCATTAATGTGTTAATTCCCAGGCTAATCCTAATGAAAAGGGGGGGTGGGGGGGGGGGGACTGATAATACAAAAAAAGGGTCTGGTAATATAGCTTTTTCATGCAAATTACATCTTGAAAACTCCCCTCTCTAAATGTCAGCATAGTCTTTTTTTTTATTATACATGAAACCCTGTGTTTTTACAGCAATAATAATGACTAGAAGTTTACAGGGTTCTCAAGTTACTGGTACCTATTTATCAACATGTAAATATGAAATTGAGTTTTGAGGACTTACAGTACCCGTGCATTTGGCCAATTCTATAGCCTGTAGGCCCACCATTGCCAATGGTGCAAGGACCTGCTCACCTGTAGTTCCAACTGTACATTTCTGAAAGTACTTTCTTGAAACTGCACGACAACAAATGTCAATGAAATGTTTTGATTAGCCTATCTCGACTCAAGCACTCCCGAGGTTTCACCCAGTTTCAAATATTCCGTCATGACTTAACATCGGTGAATGCCATGCCAGCAGAGGAAAAGATGGCAAACTTTCAAAACCTGTCAAGGTTATGAGCACCTAAATCTGCTCTCCAAGAAACCACTGGCATTTGCTTTATCTGCAGTGTAATTGATTGGTGCCACTGCCAGTGCCTTTTCCCTGGACGGGCGTTTGAGGGGTAAGATACCAAGGACCCTGAACTATCAGGCTATCAGGGGTGCACATTACAACCATGTGCACCACGTTCACCGATGTCTATTAAATACTGTACTGTGGGTCCAGTGTGACACTGTAGGTTACCGTGAGGCCCTAGAATTAGCATCATCTCTTACTGCGAAAATCTAAATAGCTCACAACGTGATGCATTGTGAGCTTGTAGATCTGCTATTTTCAGCGAAAGTGTAGTGAAATCAGGAGGGGGGCTATTACAGAGCCCTTGGGGGACTCCAGTAAACCAAGTACATATGGGCTTATAAGGTGGTTAAAGTTACAGAGACTGTGCACTGTGGTAAATAACCCATTCTGACCGGGCACCCATTTTGGTGTTGGCATCATGTTATGCTTTAGCTATTGAAAAATAGCAGATCTACAAGCTCATATCGCGCCACCGAGTGGCGCGATACGAGCTTGTAGGTCTGCTATTTTTGAAAAAAATCGAAGAACGACTGACATTTTTAGAATCTGATCTCAGGTCAGAATGGGTTCGTCAGACCAGCGTGTGTCCAGTGGAAACCTCGTATGAATCTGATCTCAGGTCAGAATGGGATAAGTCAACTACAGTAATTAGGTGTCATAGCAGTCGTAGGCATGAAACACATGTGCATTGCGATGCGTTGTGAGCTTGTAGATCTGCTATTGTTTGGCTAATGTTCCCCTCAGAATATAGGATGCTACAGTTCAAATGGTCCAAAACAATACATCGGTCTGGTTTAAGTTAACATAAGGTTATAGCATAGTTGTGTAGCTATAACTAAAACGCAATACAAATAATAAAGATAGAAATCATAATGTAACCATTGTTTTGGTATATTTGTTCTTCTTTTCTGCATCTCGTCTGAGTCATACACAAGTTTGCAGCGTTTGCACTATTTTCATTATTTTTAACTCCTCGTCTCGTTTATGAGTTTGTCTTTATTAGAGTTGTTTTTTAATTACTGCAGCCTCTATCTTTATTGCCTTGCTTTTTTTAATAAAGCACTTCTTTGATAGTTTTATAAGTTGCATCAGTGGCTGTGTGCTAAGCAGATTAATAGGAGAATAATGCCATTAAAATGGTAATGCATAGACTTGGGCGAGATGCTGAAAACAATAATACTCTGCTTGATTAATGGCATCCTGAAAGCACGAGTATGCACAAAAATGCCGGCAAATACACACACACAATGTACAGTAACTAACTGGTGACTGCAGCTACTCCTGATATTAAAGTTAGTTTAGATGGGCTAAGGTCTACTGTACATATTCACGCACGCGTGCAGTCGTGCACGCACACACGCACACGCACACACACACACACACACACACACACACACACACACACACACACACACACACACACACACACACACAAAATACAAAACAAGCCACAACCATAACACGTGGATATGGAAATGCCATTATGCAGTGTTATTGTGTAAGGTTCTCTAATGAACCCTGGTGCTGCTCTCTGTCTGCCATGTGGAGCTCACAGTTTCCAACCACAGAGTGGCTGAGAATAAAATGTGAGGGTATAAGGAACGAGAAGTACAAGGGCAGTCAGTCAGAGGAGGAAGAGGGAACGAGGAGGAGGTGTTAGTAAATAGAAAAGGGTAAACGCCGATCGAGAATGGGAGAGTTTTCTGTCACAGAAAACAGTCAGGTGTGATGTACTGCTCATTCAATAGAAAGTGATTTGCTCTTGTAGGGGAAAAGGTACAGTACCACGCACGCACGCACGCACGCACGCACGCACAGTCGCACACACACACACACACACACACACACACACACACACACACACACACACACACACACACACACACACACACACACACACACACACACACACACACACACACACACTTTGTCGTTCATTTTCCAGAGCCATTTGTTTGATACGAGGCTCCCTTCCCACAAGATGTTCACAACGTGTCCTTGTAACACCTCTTTCCTTCCCCGAGACAGCTCATCGACCGCGAAGTAAGTAAACTTACCGCTAAGACAGGGGCCCGTCACACCTCCTCATTACCTCCACAACTATTTAATCCAGGCCACTACGCCAAGGGCAGCCGTGGCTCGGGAGCTAGAGCGGCCATCTGGGAACCAGAAGGTTCCCGGTTCCATCTATGGCTCCTCCTGGTTTGGTGACCTTGTGCAAGACATTGAGCGGCTAACTGCTCCTGATGAGCAGGATGGTGCCATGCATGGTTGCCTCCACCGTCATTGAGTGAGTGCAGGTGAATGTAATGCACACTGTAAAGTACTTTGGTTTGATTTTTTTCTGTGCTGTAGAAATGCAGACCGAGTAGCATCGACCGTCAAATGGTCTGCCGTGAACAGCCACCTTAGTTTAGGGACTTTATATTAATCTCTAAAAGCAATTTAGCGATTATTTTGGATGCGCGGAGAAGTTAAGGGTCTCTGACACAAGCGGACGCGGTCCCATTAAATGGGTGGCTACACTGGCTAGAGACAGCTTTTTGTCTTCACGATACGCGGCCCGCGCCCCCACATGTGCAGACGTGTTGCTGATCCAGGCGAGAACTGCCTGCGTTGCTCGCTCCCAGTCTAAAACGTCCTTTACACTCCCTGACTGTATACCGCTCCGCACTCATCAAATTATTGATTATGTTTATTAATTATTGGTAGCCTATGTTTAGGTTACATACTGTAGGTTAGCAGTAGGGCCATGGTTGTGTTTAGGGCAGGGGCGGCGATATAGGCGAGGCAGGCGAGGCAGTCGCCTCAGGGCCCGGGGGGGGGGGGGGGGGGGGGGGCTCCGATGCGTGGTAGTAAACTGTATACTCTCTCTCTCTCACTCTCTCTCTCTGGCTCTCTCTCCACAAACACGCTGTTAAGTTACCGCAACTAAGACTACATTTCCTGTCAATAATAAGCAGTGTAAAATGTAGTTCATTGGGAGTTAAAGGGTGACGCTTTATTGTGAAGGGCCCTGCACGGCGCAGGCAGGAAATAGAAGGTTTAAACTGGGCTGCTTGGCTGCACGTTAGAGTACTAGAGTAGATGGATTTGCTCCGGTATGTCCGCTGTCACGCTGTGTCTGTATACAGTTGTTAGCCCTGCACTGCAATCGCCTGATAAAGTTGAGTTTTGATTATTTGAACAGTCATAAACAAGACATAAAATTACCACAGGCAAAAGAGGGCAAGATAGATGGAGTAAGGTGGAATACAAACACAACAGCAGCAGCTCCATCCACATGCACTGGAGGTGAGTGAAGTCGCAATGAAAGGAATACCAAGACAACAACAGTAGCCTAATCATACAGATGGACGGACATGCCCACGTGAACTTTATCACTTTAATTGAAACATTAAGAGACTATTTAATCAACTTTCCCGAATCCCGAAGCTGTCCCATTCATCACAGCCATGTACAGTAGCCTACAGACGGCAGGCACAAGTGAGTAGCAGCCCTACACCCTCCAGTATTTGATTACCTCCGTCAGGAATTAATGGTTATGGACATTTCAACATGTAACGTGATTTTCAATATGCAACCTGTGTATTCATTGCGGGTCTGCTGCAACTGAGCCACATTTAGCCAGGGGTTTAGTCCGAAGTGGTATTATTTACGGTCCCGTTCGGCGTTCGGTGGTGGCGCGCGCGGGGGGGGGGGGGGGGGGGGGGGGGGGGGGGTTAGGGCCCGGGCTGTCAATCTCGCCTCGGGGCCCGTGGGACCTTCCAACCGCCACTGGTTTAGGGTAGGCCAATCCTACCAAGGTCTTCCAGCTTGACAGGAAGAAGACCATGGCCGCTCAGCCGACACAGGTATTGTTCTGTTCAATTACAAAATGTCATTTCAATATACTTAAAATAATAATACTGAACATGGATTTAGCCACTCAACATATATATTTGCTGATGCTGGTTGAATAGAAAACGAGTGGACTATACAGCAAACAAAATGATGACAATGTGGTTTTCAGGCCTCCCAACAATGGTTCTGCCCAGAGCAGCCTCACCCTCAGCACCTTCACCAATAGCCGTCACCTCCTTGAGTGCCACGGCCACTCCTGGCCAAGCCGAGTGAGTGAGTTGCTCCAGAGCAAAGGAGTTGGTTTTGGTTTCTATGGTTATTGAAAAGGAAGGAGATCCAAGGGAAATGGATTGAAAGCCGTTTGTTTCACTCGTGGCTAACTCGCTTGGCCACGAGTGGCACTTTCCCCTGTCAAAGTCTTGCCGCCTAGTGTGGTGTTGTGAGTGACTCCGTGGTTGAGACTTTATGCAACCAATCCAGAAGTGTAATGTGGTGACTAGAAGTGACCACTGTTTAACCACTCCATCCTGGAGTCCCTATTCTGGTCACGGAAAAAGCTTTTCAAAAATAACTGCTCTTCGAGCTTGTCATGATGGGATGCATTGAACTTTTACACTTCTTTTACACAAGAAAAAACATATTGAAAATAGGGCTTCCGTAGTTGACAAGCTTGATGGGCAGACTTGTTATTTAGACAGAGGCCAAGATTGATGTTGACAGAAAAGTTGAAACTTGTGCACTTGAATGATGGTGGTGATGGATGGTGAACTCAGAGGGGGGTGTTCTAGGTGAAGGCCTGGTGTTCCACCGACAGACCACCCGTTTCTTTGCTTCTTTTCGACAGCGGTCTACAGTCACAGTAAAGCTGCCTTTACAGTGGTGGCTTCTTTATTGTCCATCTGCCTGGTTGGTTAAAGCTGCTCAGTTAGTGGTTTTCTTGAAGTAGAGGAGGTTTTCTCAAGTGTACTAGGCCTGCAACTATTGATTATTTTTCTGAGAAGCAAGAACATTTTTGAAAATGTTTTAACTTCCCCAAAATGTATTATTTTTATGAAAATTGGGTGGGTCCTGACGAGGACAGGCATTTGCCTGGCCCCGGCCTCATGTCTCATGTACAATTTGAAATAGCTTGAGCAACTGTTTATCATACAGCAAAGTGCCATAGGGCTTAAGTGGATAAAGCACTTCTTAAAGCTGGATATTTCTATTGTACTAAGTTTTACAGAATTCATTAATTTGTTTCATAAGCTCTGAAAAGCCCTTTGCAAACTGTATTTTTCAAAAGTAATTATTATTATGAACAATTTAGGCACAGTCAATTCACCGTTTGAGAGGTTTGGAGAAGCAGAGAAGCTGATAAAGGCTAAAAAATATATACTGTATGTTTCTGGCTCTACCTAGAGATGCCTCGCCGCGGAATTAATGTTGATCACTGCAACCCTGACGTCCCCTGCCACTGCCAGGTTGACCCGCAGCCATAAACACATCCATTAACTGAATGCCTGCGTGAGAACGCCTGGCAGGAGTCATGGAGAGGGAGAGAGAGAGAGAGAGAGAGACAGAGACAGAGAGCACTGCACGCCGCTAGGAAGTACTAGCAAACAATGCCGCTGCCTGGTTCACAACGATGGCTTTGCCCGCAGGCAGTGTCTTGTGTGTCCTTAGCCCATTCTGACCTGAGATCAGATTCATACGAGGTTTTCCGCCGGACACACACTGGTCTGATGAACCCATTCTGACCTGAGATCAGATTCTAAAAATGTCAGTCGTTCTTCGATTTTTCAAAAAATAGCAGACCTACAAGCTCGTATCGCGCCACTCGGTGGCGCGCTATGAGCTTGTAGATCTGCTATTTTTCAATAGCTAAAGCATAACATGATGCTAACACCAAAATGGGTGCCCGGTCAGAATGGGTTAAGTGTGTTTGTGCCAACGTACCAGTGTGTGTGTGTGTGTGTGTGTGTGTGCCTGCCTGTCTGTCTGTCTCTCTGCGCACTTATAACCCTGTATGCGATCCATGATGTGAAAGCCGTTGGTGAGTGGTCAGATAATGACCGTCGGTGGCAGAGACAGAGGGATTTGGGGGACTGAATCCAATTGGCTGTTTTTTTCCACAGCTTCTCAGCATGCGAACAGAGATCCACACAGCGATACTGTCTCAAAACAGCTCCGCGGGAATAAATCTAGCTGCCTCTTCACTATAGACACTCTAGAACAGACAAAAGGTCCCCACAAACCCATGCGGAGTCACACCCGTGTACACAGCCACCAAAAGCCCCCCCCCCAAAAAAACACACACACACACACACACACACACTCACACTCACACACCCCTGAAGATAGTACACAGATAACAGTGATTTTAGTCCATGTGCATAATGAATGCATCCACACACAATAGCATGCACACCATTAACAAATCCATCCACACACACACACACACACCTCTGGGCGAGTGTCCAGCAGGGATTGTGGGGCCCCTCAGCCAGAGTGGCCACACACAATAGCATGCACACCATTAACAAATCCACACACACACACACACACACACACACACACACACACACACACACACACACACACACACACACACACACACACCTCTGGGCGAGTGTCCAGCAGGGAGTTGTGGGGCCCCTCAGCCAGAGTGGCGTCGGGGGAACTCAAGTCTGTCATCGTTTAATAACCCTGGCCCCTGACAGCCAGGCAGCCACTCGGCTCGTCAGCCTGTCACGAGGCAGGGGCTGACCCCACGGAGCAATTTGGAGTGGGTA
>NC_139697.1:57361027-57528527 GCF_964188405.1 Protomyctophum parallelum
ATAATTGAAAACCGGTAGGAAAGCAGTTGGTGACCCAGCGATGGAGTGTGGGAGATGCAGGAAGAGCTGTGGTTAGAAACAGCAGCGGTAGGTAGGTTAGGTAGTACATGTGGTTACAACCGCTCATGCCAAATTGATGCTCTGTTGCACGGCGGCGGCATGCGCCAAAAACAGTAGACCTACCTACAAGCCACAACGCATTGCGGATGCGACACGTTGTGAGCTTACAGTACTGTAGGTTTTAGGCACGCAGCACTATTGTGCGACTCACTATAAATCAGGCTTCACTCTGCCATGATTGGGAATCAGCCAGACCTTTGCACAAGACATAGAGTAAAGGATCAGTGCAGTTCATGAGCTTAGAAAGAAAGGAAGAGAAGCAGTGGCTCAGGATGTAAAACGACCGTCCACAAACTGGAAGGTGCCCAGTTCGATTCCCCGCCCCTCCCGGCATTGTGTCAATTTGTCCTTGACACTCCTTGACATAAGCAAGTTGTTGGCAGGTTGCAGGCTTCCCTCGTCACTGTGTGAATGACTGTTTGAATCGGTGAATGAATGCAACAAACTTGTGTACTTTTGACAAAGACACTATAAAGGATTATGGAAGAAATAACCTCAAATAGCAGAGTCTTTTCCTTTCGGCTTTTCCCTTCAGGGGTCGCCACAGCGTATCATCTGCCTCCAGCTCACCCTGTCCTCTGCCTCCTCTTCTCTCACACCAACTAACTTCAAGTCCTCTTTCACTACATCCATACATCTTCTCTTTGGTCTTCCTCTAGGCCTCCTGCCTGGCAGTTCCAACCTCAACATCCTTCTACCGATATACTCACTATCCCTTCTCTGTATACGTGTCCTAACCATCTCAGTCTGGTCTCTCTGGCTCTATCTCCAAAACATCTGACATGCGCTGTCCCTCTGGTGTACTCGTTCCTGATCCTATCCATCATTGTTACTCCCAGAGAGAACCTCAACATTTTAGTCTCTGCTACCTCCAGCTCTGCTTCCTTTCTTTTCCTCAGTGCGACTGTCTCTAAACCACATACAACATAGCTGGTCTCACCACCGTCTTGTACACCTTCCCTTTCATTCTTGCCGATACCTTCACATCACACATGAACTCATTTCTTCACCTCTTTTCCACACTCTCCATTGAAATGTTGACCCTAAGTACTTAAAGTCCTCCACCTTCTTCACGTATACTCCCTGTAACCTCACTGTTCCACTTGGGTACCTCTCATTCACACACATATATTCTGTCTTGCTGCGGCTAACCTTCATTCCTCTCCTTTCCAGGGCATATCTCCACCTCTCTAGATTTTCCTCTACCTGCTCACTGCTCTCACTACGGATCACAATGTCATCTGCAAGTGCAAACATCATGGTCCATGGGGATTCCTTTCTAACCTAATCTGTCAGCCTGTCCATCACCATGGCGAACAAGAAGGGGCTCAGTGCTGATCCTTGATGCAGACACACTTCCACCTTGAACTCCACACAGCCATAGCACACCGTCTTACAACTTTCATACATATCCTGCACAACTCTAACATACCTCTCTGTCACTCCAGACTTCCTCATACAATACCACAGTTGCTCTCTTGGCACCATATCATATGCTTTCTCCAGATCTACAAAGACACAATGCAGCTCCCTCTGACCTTCTCTGTCAACATCCTCAAAGCAAATATTGCATCTGTAGTACTCTTCCTTGGCATGAAACCATACTGCTGCTCAGAAATGCTCACCTCTGCCCTTAGTCTAGCTTCCACTACTCTTTCCCATAACTTCATTGTATGGCTCATCAGCTTTATTCCTCTGTAGTTTCCACAACTCTGCACGTCACCCTTGTTCTTAAAAATCGCCACCAGCACACTTCTCCATTCCTCAGGCATCCACTCATTCTCTAAATTCCTGTCGAACAACCTAGTCAAACATTGTACTGCCACCTCTCCTAGACACTTCATCAGGACCAACTGCTTTTCCACACTTCATTCTCTTCCTCTTTGTCCTCACTATCTTTGCAACCTCCTGGTTCGCCATGGTTACCTCTTTTACTCTTTGTTCTATCTCATTTTCCTTGTTCATTAACTCGTCAAAGTATTCTTTCCATCTTGCCATCACACTTCGGGCACCTGTCAATACATTAACCTCAATTATCTGAGTGACTGATGGATTTCATAGAAGTTGCCTATGCGGGATACACAACACAAGCTTCCCTACTAGAAGAGGGAGCAAAAAACTAGGTGAGGGAGAGAGAGGGAGGTGAAAGATGATCGATGAGAGTCTTTAGATCCGTGCAGTGGTTTGATAGCTTCCAGTCTATGAATCAACGTCTGCGTTGAAAGTTTTATGCCATCTCATCACATGTGAATGTGTGTCTGGGTTTCACCTGTGGAGTCCAATGAGGCACACCACACGCTGCAATGACTGCCACTGAATAGAGCCACTTAATTCCTCAGCATTGACTTAGCGCTGTCCGTTTCGTCCTTACTCATACCCTGACTTTTGATGACTTTGTTCCAATGGCATTCACTGCCAAGGACGAATTTGACGACTTTTTTTGTTGTTGTCAGCAAACAGCACCGGAGTTTCAGTCCCACAGGAAACGGAACTTAGACGCAATCACAAAATCACATCGTGATACGCTCAACGTTTATTTTCTTCACATAAATTGATTTATCTCTAGTGTTTTTTTTCCACAGTGTGCTGTGGCATGCTGTTTTCAAACTCGGTCCAAATGGAATATGTTTTTACTCCGTGAACACAGCACATCGACCGGGGGAGCGAAATAAGAAAAAAAAGAACGCTAAGCGCAGCATGTCTTGAAAAGTTAAGATAAACGAAAAAAGCCTGGCAATGGGAGAACAGGGGGAGAAATAAAATTGGCAGTCAATGAGTTCAATAATTGAAGCCTCGGAACAAGGCCATCACTTTAACGAGGGGTTAGCGTGCCGTGTACATGGCCTTACTGGCCACCCTATCCTTATCCTCCATTTCTTCCTGTAATCTCTTTCCCTGTCTTCTCACTTCCCCTCCCAGCCCCCTCCCCCCCTTCCGTTAAATCCCCCGCCTGGCCCTCTACACCCCCACCAACCACCACAACCAGTTAAATTAAAGGCAACAGCCGAGTAGCACGGTGCCCTGCAGTTGCTTGTGACCTTGCCCTATTTCAGCATCCACTTCCTAGTGTCAAATGGCCAGGTATGAAAAGACTGATGTTTTCACTCAGCAAAGTTGCACCGGCATGACCTTTTCATTCAGCCGAATTTGGCTGATGTTGAGATTAAATCAAACCTCTCGTTTAGGTACAAGACAGAGAGAGACAGAGACAGAGGGTGGGAAGGGAGGGAGAGATAAGAGTAAAAAGGACAAGAGCAGAGACTATGAAAAGGGAGAGAAGAATGTAGCTTGCTAGCGTAACAGTTTCATCAGTGCAGCCCGAGTGCGTTCTGATGGAACCAGAGTACTGTACATTTCTTTCTGAGGAGAGGAAATGATATGTCATGGTCTATAAAACCCGTGCTTCATATACTTAGGGAGACAGTATCCTTGTGGCTTAGATCAGTGTACAGTGAATGTACAAAACCTCCCCCGATTCGGTACACTGACACTGTCATCTGCTTAGGCCCTCAACACGTTCCTCTATCAGGCCTGCCCTGCAGGCTATAGACAATGAAAAGAATGAACCACTTAAAAGGATGCTACATAATATTCTCACCAGTATGGGGGAGTGAGATGGTTGAAAGATAATTTTATATATATAGAACAATTTAGTCTGTTTTTGGAAGGCGTCATGCCCTTAGGGATGGGTATCGTTAGGACTTTTTCGAGTCCGGTACCGATTCCGGTTCTGCTTATCGATTCCGGTTCTTAACGGTTCCCTATTTCGGTTCCAAAATGGTATAAAATAACTTAAATAAGAGGTCAAATGTTTATTTAACAAAAAAGCTCAATGTCAATTTGAGTATATATATAATGTACAATGAATAGTGTAACATCCTCTCCTTTATTGAGCCATTTGTGGATAATATAGTGATTATTTTAAATATAATATATCTATTCTGTATTTACCCAGGGCAATAGTGTTGTAGGCTACTTCTCTTACTACTAACTACTGACAATGACAAATAAAAGCATGTCTGAGATCTGAGAGCAACACACACACACACACACACACACAAATTAGCATCGCTAATGGGGGGGGCATCTCCAGCCGATAGGTGAGAACGGATTTTGCCGACGTGCGAATGGTGGGATCATTGAAAACAAAGGCGGCTTGCATGCTGTGGTTTGCTAACAGAAATGTGCATGCTGCCAGAGTAGTAGGGCTGACCCAAAAAAATCGATTAATCGATGTTCAATCGATATGCACGGGAATCGATTTATAAAATTTGAATCGAATAGTCATTAAAAAAAAAGCGGGCGCTTTTGGTCCGCGAGACGGCCCCATTTGGTCCGCGAGCCATGCTCGCGCCTCGCAGCACCGCAACGCCTCCTCCCCTCTCCCCCTCACTACTCGTGGTAACAACAAGGAAGTCAACACACACACAGCAGCCTGCCCTGCACTCATGCCGCCACAAAATAAATCTAAAGTGTGGTTGCATTTTAGAATATGCAAGGAGAACAAAGAACAAGTGGTGTACAGTGTCAACTATGTGACAAGAAATTGGCGTATCACATACGGGATGGCCCGAATGGGGCGAAAAATCGCTTTGATTATAGGCTATATATATTATTTTTTTTAGAGGTAATGCCTGCGTCAGGCAGTTGACTTGTTACGGTCGGATGTTTTATTAAGCCTAATTATTTGTGAGTCACTGGCTGCTTTCATGAAGGCTGCAACAGTTGTTGCTTCAATGCTTATCGTTTTAAATAAATGAGACCAATCCAAGCATGCCTTTCTCTCCGCTATTGTTTAAGGTGCGCGCACCTCGTATCGCAACCCCCCCCCCCCCCCCCCCCCGTTGGGTTTCGAAGCGTCGACGATCGAAACAAATTTATATCGAAGCGTCGATCATCAAAAACGTAATCGAAGGACAGCCCTACAGAGGCTATCATTTGTTGTTTTTCTTGTTTTTTCGCCACCTCTCTTCGACAGTTTGACTGCAAGTTCTAAAGTTAATTAGAGTTTAATTTAATTAATTTAGAGTCTAAACTAATTGAGCCTCTGGACCCTACGCCGTGATCACACACACACACACACACACAGGCACGCATCCGAGGTGGGTTGATGTTGATTCAATGCTGTGCAGCGCACATGCATGATCATGCAGTGAGGCAACTCAGGCAGCAGGGCACAAGACTCCTGTCCCCTCTCTTAAAAGTTTCCTCCCATAAACTTCACTTGAAAATTACGTTTAAGAAACTTTAATAATTATGTTGCTTCAATGCTTCTCTACACAGCGCGTCTCTCTGTCTCTACACTCCTCGACAACTCCATGCAGAGAAATAGCCCCGCCTCTGCAAGCCACAAGCCCACAACGCGTCGCTGATGCAACGCGGTGTAGGCTTGTAGATCAGCTCTGTTCCCTGCGCTTCTATTAAAAGGGTAGAAAATAAATAAATAGCGTGTGACCGCGTGTGTGTGGGAACCGATAGAGAGAACCGAAAATTGAATTATTGTAATGGGTACCCGGTACCCAGGCACGTTCGGTTCGGTACATACTTGGTCCCGAGGTTCGGGACCCACCCCTACATGCCCTGGCAAAGGGATTTATCGATGACAGTTTAGGCTTTTCCACATGGGTGCCCCTATCCAGAGTGACTTACTCAAATGCAACATATGATTGGAATTCAGCACTACAAGCATTTTGTCAAACAACAATTGGGCAAGTGATCAAAGGGTTTATGTATCGGACGGTGCATCAGTTTACATGAAGCCTAATGTATTCTGTGTGAGCCAAGCCATGGCTCATGGATCATAGCTACAATAGTATCTGCAGTAGTACAGAGCTGTGAGCCATGCGACACAAGCCATGGATTGGCTCACACAATATATTGTAAATTAGACTTAATGTTTCTGAACATCAATCTCAACAGCTGATCTCCCGCTCTCAGCATGCCCCGACAACCAGGCCGTATGGTCTTCCAGGACCCATATTAGGCCTCATTACGTAAACGTCTTGTAGTACAATATTTGTTTCATTTATTGGTTTATTTGTTGTAGCCTTTTTATTTTTATTTTTTTGTAGTTGATTATCACTTCTTCCCTGTGCAACTTTTGCTTATAAACTCTAAAAAGGCAAACAATTAAATAACTAGAAAAGTCGCAATTTTGGAAATATTGCTACGTGTGGTTGCCGCAATCGCTTATATAGGCCCCTCCCACTAATTTTGCTAGCCAATTACAACGTCGCGTCATCCCTGTGATCATATGTAAGTAATTTGGAGGGGATTTATCCGCCCCGAAATCAAGCAAACGCAATCAAATAATTAATCGCAATTATTTCTATGACAATTAAGGCTCCTCCGTTCGGTAGATGGACTGTACATATGTCACTAGCCACATGCTGGCCTTGCTAATGTGACCTCCCGACAGATGCTCAGGTTCCTTGGTTACCGCAGAAATATCTGCTGGGTGGTTCTGCTCACATACATTCATCTGCTGATAGATTAATGGATGGATGGCCATTGTGGCCTCCCCTCCTCTTCCTCTCTGCTCATCACCCACTCCATCTTCCTGCTGCTGGCTGCGTGCCCTGGCCTATTGTCCAGCATCCAGACACAGCCCAGGTATAGCCTTTAGAGGAGGACGAAGGGACACAATGTACAGTGCACAAAGCGGCTGAGCGGTGAATTAATGGCACCCGCCGCAGTGACAACTGGGCTCGGCTAACGCAAGAAAATGACTTTTTACTAAATCCTAGTCAATGAATGAGCGTGCCTGTGTGAGATAAATGCAAGCATAGTTAGTAGTTTCAGTCCTAAAATGGTCCTCACCCACTCGCTCGCACAGCCTTGGACCTTGGCGTTTGGGAGTCCGGAAACGGCACTGCCAAACTTTCCCTGCAGGAGATGAGGATAGGCCTACGGTTCAGTATCTCCGCCACAGCTTCTTGGTTTTCTCATTTAGATCACAGGATCTGTGAAGCCATTTGTATGCCTCCCTGGGCAATATAATGATATTGTGATTGAGACTAGATCTTTTCTGGGATTTTGGAAAACGCAATATCGTGATATGGCATGAGTGTAAGCCTTATTCATATACACCTTATTTATCCTTACTATAAAATAGTGAAAATGGCCGATCAACACGCTGTGAGCTTGCGATTAAAGAAATCTTTACAGTGATATGTTATCGTTACAAACAAGGTCAAATATTGATATTTGATTGTCTACTGTACATTGCCAGCCCTAACACACACACACACACACCTCAGCAGTGCTTGTTAAACACTTTTCATATCCGTGCAAGTGGAATGAATGGTGTCTGACAAGGGCTCTTGTCGGCCAATTGGAGTGCTCTCATAAAGGGAAGTACCTTGCCCAGATGAAAGCCCCAGGTGACGATGGAGCGAGAGGTGTCGGCTATGAGAGAAAATGAGAGAAACGGACAGATACTGGGCGAGAGAGAGCGGAGCGATGGAGCCAGACAAGGAGAGAAGCTAGACAAAACATGTGCCGTTCGGCAGTGCAGTTTAGGTAAGGGGAGAGAGGTAGAGAGAGATGCACCGACTATAAAAACAATGAAAGACTAGTTTTCGCTTGGAGGCAGAAAGCATGTCGGCAGATACGGAATGTTCTAGAAGGCCATCTGCGTTTCTGTCTGCGGGCAAATCCAATCACACACTTGTTTGTTCCAGAGTGCGTGCGTGCATGTTTTCGTGTTCCACTTCAATTTCTTCTTTGCAAGCGCACAACTAATTACCAAATCACCAAATAATGTAAAATATCATGCAAAGCATCATCTTCGGCATTTTTACCATTCACATTGAATAATGAATGCTACGTTGTAAATTATTCAAAAGTACGTTCACATATACTATATAGTCTTCCTATTTGCAAGAGTGTGTGTGTGTGTGTGTGTGTGTGTGTGTGTGTGTGTGTGTGTGCGCCCTCACACTCGTGCGTGAGTGAGTGCAGCATACTGTATACAGGAGCTGTATCAAGGCTCATTTCCTGAATTTCTCATGCGTGGCTGCCGTTCTTTTTTTAGCTCTAGTCATTTTTTTCCCTTTCACTCCGTTCTGTTTCCACTCGATTCTTCTCGTTAATCTGTGTCTGCTCCAAATTCCCGTCTGCATGTGGTGTAGTAACAGATGTGATATAGGAACTCCAATCTCCCTTCCCCCGATCACCTCCCTCTCTCTCTCTCTCTCTCTCTCCATTACTCTCATTCTCTCAACCACGCCACCCCCTTTGCCCTCAACCCATTACCACCGCCGCGGCAACACACGGACACACAGACACAGAGACAGACAGACAGGAACATGCCTGCTTCGCTGCTGGCCTTCCCTCCCGTCCCATCGCATTCCATCTCAGCAGGACCGCCGGGCAGTCCAGGCACAGCGAGGACCAATGAGTGTTCTGGATGTGACAGTTAGCTAGTCAGGAAGCGGGGCTCAGGCCATGGGCAGAATGTAGCAGGCACAGGCAGGCATGCACCCCCTCTGTTATAGCCCTCTTCATCCCCCTCGTTCTCCCTGTTATTGCTCTCTCTCCCATCTGTCTGTTGCTCACGCATTCGAACCAGAGAGAGAGAGAGAGAGAGAGAGAGAGAGGAGAACACAACCTCCCCTGGTAATATAGTTCTAATTCCTGTACAGCAGAGTGAAGCAGGGGCTAAACGTTGGGCGCCCTAGATGAGAAGCTATAGCTGTCTGCGTCTTCATTTTCCACATTATCACACACCAGAAGGAGGAGAAAATGCTGAGGCTTCAGAGATTACACGCGGCCAATGTTAATTTTGCTGATGAGGCTCGCGAAGTGATGAAAGAAGTGCGGGAGATGAAAGCGATATTTCTCTTATGGGTACAATATCATCATCTTTTTCTCTGTGGGTACAATATCATCATCTTTTAGGGGATTAGAGTTTGATATCACATGCCCTGGAAAAGGAGCTGAGGAGATGTGAACTAAAGTGGTGAAACATGTACAGACAGAGACAGACACACACACGTGTCCTTTTCTCTACAATTTAAAGACGGGGTGAAATGGTTAATTTGGGCACTTTATTTAGAAGTTTCAGCTTGAAACGCTGGCTCTCAGTTCAGTTCCTGAACCAACCAGAGCACCCTTCAGGCGATGGGACGGTAGCTCTGCTACACGGACACAGCACGCACGACGAATGGAGTGTGTTTGTTTACAAGTCAGATAGTCGGCCAGCTGTACCAGTTTACTGCTATGTGGCTTATTTCTACCCTATAATGTTTTCAGATACATATTTTAGCATGATGATTAAGTTTAAACCGAGTAATACACTGTCTGGATGTCATCTTGAATGGGATTAAAAACGGAGTAGTTTGTAATCAAAAGCACCTGTTTGGAGGACGATGCAGCAATGGGAATCAAACGGGTGAGATTCATTTTTATTTGATTTATTGATGTGGGCCTCGACACGTCATCACGCAGTACGTTTTCAGGAAGTAATTAAAATTCAGTTTTAGGGACTTTTTATATAAAAATAAAAAAAACTTTTCCCATTTTTTGGCATCCATTGTTAGGTATGCTCATATTATGATGACCACGGATGTTGTCTAAAAGTGCGAAAAACTTGTTTTTCATTTCACTACGTCTTTAAGAAAAATAAAGAGCAGTGCAGGAGTTGTACACGTTCCAGGTTGAAGTTCACACAAACAAGTCTCCACAGTTCCTCAATCTTGTATTCTCCAATACCCATTTCCAGATCCATCCTGATCATTTCTCTAGTCAAAATCTAAAATAAAGTATTATTACGTCTCGGACCCCATTCCAAAAAAATATTGAAAACTGCAAAACAAATGGTATTTATTAAATACATATAATGAAATATTAAAAACGTTATGGTCATGATTCACCAAGATCCTGGATGGCTTCATTCTAGGTTTAAATCTCTATGTGGAAAAAGTGAATGGGGTCTGCAACGATGGAACCAGAAAATGTCCGCCACTGCTATGCCCTATTTGGGATGTTATTAAAGGTGGACCTTTTTACATTTATGTTGAAAGTAGATTGGCTATTTTCGCAATTTGTCGTAAGACAAAGTACATAGGGGTTTAAACAGTTAATCTCACCATTTCAAATTCAAGAACTGAAATGGGATTCGGCAAACAAATCAAGATTCAATTTAACCAGCCACAGCAGGGAGTGGACCATAATGCCAATTGTGGTCAAAGGTGACTCCAGGATTACATGCCGTGAAGGTCACCGCGCCTCACATCTCTCCCAACGAGCAGGACTCTGACTAGTTGTATTGAGGGTCTCCTGGGGGTTTTACAATATCGCAGTAATTTGCAGGAGCCTGGGATCAGTTTTAACAAGGTCAGGATTAGGGCAATGACCGCATTATTGTGGGGGGGGAGGGGTTATAGGAACAGCACTTAGCAGAGCGAAGGATATCTTTAACATTGCAGAGTAAATGTGGTTAACACTACTAGCACAATGTGGTTAGAGATTATGTGCGTATTATGTGTATTCCGCGGTTGCCTCTGACATCCTCTCGCATTGTCGTGCGTTTATGTGATCAAACTAACCATGCAAAAGTTTTATTGACAAAAAGGTAAAACATTTATTCAGATCATAATTTTATTGCAAAACATATTCTGTGTGAAGACAGTTTTGGAATGCAAATCCCATGACTGCAACTTGATGTTGGCATATGGAAGTCCCAGGAAATTCACACTGTTACTGTTTAATCAAAACCAAAACTGCCACAGATTTAAGCCCCTCCGACATGTTAAAATACTAGAGTGAGATACATTACATGTCTGTTGCCACCTCAACACATATGTTTCAAAGCACTCCATCTATAATCAGCACTTTAAATCTGTATGTTCACTTTCGAACAGCACTGATGTCAAAATGCTGGGTCTATGAACTGTGCTGTGCTGACAAGACAATAAATGGAGTTTAATTAAAACAAGATAGGGTTTATTAACAGCGTGGCATCCCGGTAGGTGTGGGGCTCCACCTAGGCAATCCATCTCCCTGGTCGTCTAACACATTGAAAAGGGGACAGACAGGCCCGGGCCAGCCTAGCGGTAAGGGCACCTAGGCTCTAATCCATTCCAGCTTGACAGCGTGTCCCGAGTTCGACTCCCGATCCCGACGACCTTTGCTGGGTGTCACTCCCATCTCTGTCCCCCCCAGTGTCAGCTTTACTGTACACTATCAAATAAAAGCAGAAAAAACCCAAAGAATATATATATATATAAAAATAAAAAAACAGGTCAATCTACAGGATCACAACGCGCTGTGCCGTAGCCACTAGTCAGTATAAGACTGACATTCATCTATGAGAGCAAGGTTTCATCCCGGTCAGTCTGCCATTGACTACCATTATACATTTTAAATAAATCAAGAAATATTTAACTTTTTCGAGTCTGGAGTTGTCCCGTCCATGATAGACTGACTAATGAATTTATTTATTTTTTTACCGTGCAAACTATGTCGATAAAATAGCTTTGGCATTTGGATTGGTGGGCCCTCTAGTGGACAGAACGTGCATACAAAACTTGATATTCTGTGAGGTGTTTTTCAGTAGGCTATAATGAGCTAAAATTAATGATGTACATTTTCGAATATTAAAAATAATAAAGCAATGAAATTCGAATGGGATTATAGAGGTAAACTGACAGCCCTACATACACTGAGTCCGCTTGATTTAGGAACGGTCAGTAAAAACAACACACCTTCCCTGTGGAGGAGGTACTGCATTGTCGCTTCGCTCCTCCCTGTAACAATTATGTTCATACATTTTCAAACGTTTAAAAAATGTGTGGAAATTGCAGATCTACAAGCTCGCAATGTGACGCTTTGTGAGCTTGTAGATTGTATTTTTAATAATGTATAAAGTTATGAAATGTGTCAGCCATATCCGCATTGTGCAACAGCAAACAGAATGTACTTTTTGTATTCATATATTCCAGTGTTCAACGATGGAAACAATTAAATCGTTAATTGCAATTTATTTGAGTGACAATTAATCGTTAGGTGAACGTTCATAATCGTGACAGCCCTACTCCTCCGTGCCTGCCGCCTGTATTTAGTTTTCCTGGCAGTATAGCTCTCGTCTCATCTTCTGACTCATCTATAAGTAACGTAATTTACTACGCATTTAACCTCATAGCAATTACCTTTTCCACCATTGTGGTTTTCATCAGTGTTCAGAGTCAACGCACTGGACAAGCTGGCTTCAGACTAGGGTAATTTTACACTCAGTGAACCTATAGGGCACATTGCACTCAGTGAACCTAGGGCGCATTGCATTCAGTGCACCTAGGGCGCATTGCACTCAGTGCACCTAGGGCGCATTGCATTCAGTGCACCTAGGGCGCATTGCACTCAGTGCACCTAGGGCGCATTGCATTCAGTGCACCTAGGGCGCATTGCATTCAGTGCACCTAGGGCGCATTGCATTCAGTGCACCTAGGGCGCATTGCACTCAGTGCACCTAGGGCGCATTGCATTCAGTGCACATAGGGCGCATTGCACTCAGTGCACCTAGGGCGCATTGCATTCAGTGCACCTAGGGCGCATTGCATTCAGTGCACCTAGGGCGCATTGCACTCAGTGCACCTAGGGCGCATTGCATGCAGTGCACCTAGGGCGCATTGCACTCAGTGAACCTAGGGCGCATTGCATTCAGTGCACCTAGGGCGCATTGCACTCAGTGAACCTAGGGCGCATTGCATTCAGTGAACCTAGGGCGCATTGCATTCAGTGAACCTAGGGCGCATTGCACTCAGTGAACCTAGGGCGCATTGCATTCAGTGCACCTAGGGCGCATTGCACTCAGTGAACCTAGGGCGCATTGCACTCAGTGAACCTAGGGCGCATTGCATTCAGTGAACCTAGGGCGCATTGCACTCAGTGCACCTAGGGCGCATTGCACTCAGTGAACCTAGGGCGCATTGCATTCAGTGAACCTAGGGCGCATTGCACTCAGTGCACCTAGGGCGCATTGCACTCAGTGCACCTAGGGCGCATTGCACTCAGTGCACCTAGGGCGCATTGCATTCAGTGAACCTAGGGCGCATTGCACTCAGTGCACCTAGGGCGCATTGCATTCAGTGAACCTAGGGCGCATTGCATTCAGTGAACCTAGGGCGCATTGCACTCAGTGAACCTAGGGCGCATTGCATTCAGTGCACCTAGGGCGCATTGCACTCAGTGAACCTAGGGCGCATTGCATTCAGTGAACCTAGGGCGCATTGCACTCAGTGAACCTAGGGCGCATTGCATTCAGTGAACCTAGGGCGCATTGCATTCAGTGAACCTAGGGCGCATTGCACTCAGTGAACCTAGGGCGCATTGCATTCAGTGCACCTAGGGCGCATTGCACTCAGTGCACCTAGGGCGCAGGGCACATTGCACTCAGTGCACCTAGGGCGCATTGCACTCAGTGCACCTATAGGGCGCAGGGCACATTGCACTCAGTGAACCTAGGGCGCATTGCACTCACTGACGCCAACGCACACACCACTCTGAATATGAACATCAGGAAGCACTCCACTGTTCTCAGTGCGTGTTTTGGAACGCACCCCAAAATTAATCACATTAACCGTGGTTTCCCCATTTGGGGCATTTCATTATAGGCAAACAAAATAAAAGAAACACTTAAAACTAAAACAAATACAGTGATTCAAATAGCCTGCATCCTGCATTCTTAGACTCACTAAATTGAGAAATCATGTCACCCTCCTGGGATGCAATAACTCATAAAATGTCCCTGGGACCTAAAAGACCACCCCTGGGTCCCAGGACCTATTACATTGAAAACCTATTTACATCACTGCAAATATGAGACAATTTGTCATGAAAAGTATACTGGGCATAAATGGTCACCGGTAACTGGGTTAAATATCGTAACCATTTCCCTCTACAAGAGGGGAATAGCAAGGAGAGAAATAAGAATTAGGCATCATTATTAGTAAATAATCCAAAGAAATTAATCCATCTCTCGGTTGTCTGTTGTTTTTCTAAAGTACAACCCTTTGCTCTGCTCAACCACGACAGTGAGAAAAAAACAAATAGCTTTAAGATAGGCGGTGAAAATTAGTGGTAATAGGCTATTTAAAAACATAATAACTTCTCTGTCTCCTCAGCGGGTGGGCAAACAGCTGTTTGCCCACTGGTAACAGCTTTTTGATTAGCACTAAAACCCATTGAGCTCATTGTGTGTGTGTGTGTGTGTGTGTGTGTGTGTGTGTGTGTGTGTGTGTGTGTGTGTGTGTGTGTGTGTGTGTGTGTGTGTGTGTGTGTGTGTACACAAAATACAAAGGAACATTTTAGATGATGATCATGCTTGGTGATGTGCTATTTCCAAGGAAAGTTAAAAAGTTGAAGATATCAAACACAGTATTTGCACAAAGCTGCAGTAAATGGAATGAAGCCATTTTTTCCTCTGTAAACTCCTTCAATAATTAATCTCTTGTACCGTGCAGATCGACAGTGTGGGGACGTGTTTTTCTATTTTATGATCCTCTCTGTAAACTCAACAGTTCTGATAGCAATTCAAATCCATCCCTTTTGGAAATGCACTTCCATGTGACATGCATGAGGTGAAATACTGCAATTAGGGGTTGCAAGTGCAACAGGTAATAGAACCGATTGATTTAATCCAAAATAATGTACTTTAACTTTAAATGTTCAAAGTGAAAAAAGCAGATCTGCAAGCTCAGAATGTGCCGTGGTTTGGGCTTGTACATTGAATAGAACTTTGTTTTTGCAATACTGTTGTTCACTCAAGCATAAAATAGGGCTAAAGTGGTCCGTTATTCAGACTAATCGATTTAGTTCATTATAATTTAAAAAATCACACCCGTGTGAACTGAGTGGTGAACTGAGTGGTGCAACTCACATGTAAATGTTTTTACTCTGTAGCACTTTGGGATTTGTTTTGAAGAAAATAAATAATGGATAGAGCTGCAGCCCTAATTGCAATGTGTATGATAATACAGTGGAAGTCAGCTTGTGTGTGAGTTGCTGTGATAGGAGAAGGATATCAAATGGAACACAACCACCCTAAAGACTAATCATTGTGTATATTCCTGCACTATACCTGCATTGAGTGATCTTGGTACATAGAATTTGATCTATTGAAGATTCGGACCTTCAAATGTACATCATTTTTGTTTTGATTGTATTGCTGTATTGTTGTATTGTTCTTTCTGCTTTGGCAATGTAAACGTATGTTTTCTCATGCCAATAAAGCCCTGTGTGTGTGTGTGTGTGTGTGTGAGTGTGAGTGTGAGTGCGTGCGTGTGTGCGTGCGTGCGTGCGTGCGTGCGTGCGTGCGTGCCATTTAAACATTGGGGGGAATAATGTTGTCAGGCATATAATGGATTTGCATTGTGGCAAAGAAAGACAGATGGCAAAGAGGGGGTTGTTTGTGTGTTTCTGCTTGCTACCCTGGACACACTCCTGCACTCACGTCCACGGTGCACGCACGCACACACACACACACAAACACGCTCGGGAGGGAGGGAAAACAGAGCGACACATGCCGTACAGTGCAGCAGTACAACAGCTCAGTGTGGAGAAGAGATCCCTAAGGCACATTATGAATGTGGCCGCTCGCTCACCCACGCCGGGGTCTCAGTTCATTTGCTTTTTAACTGTTATAAATTGTCTCACTTGACTCCATGTTCCCTCCCCGCTACCAGAGCCCTGGAGCAACCGGGCCCACAGTGGCACGGACGACCGGACTCTGAGCCCGGAGCTGGCAGAACGACACACTCTCACACACATCCGTATGGAATACTGGGGCTGTCAATATCCATGAAGGACTGCAGGCACACAAGTAGAGGAGACCAACCTCAATTAGAGGTAACACATGACACCTGCACTGTAGCATCTATTCTGGTCAAAGTGCTGAAACTAGCAGATATAAACCTCACAACACATTGAATTTGTGTTGTCCCGTACACAGTATTCCTACTGTACACATTGATGTTTGGTGGTGTGTGTGTGTGTGTGTGTGTGTGTGTGTGTGTGTGTGTGTGTGTGTGTGTGTGTGTTTGTTTGTGTCCGTGCGTGCGTGTGTTTGTTGTGTGTGTGTGTGGTGGGAAACAGTTTTAATAGGATGGAATTTCACACCTGCAGTTTTGAAAAGCAATCAATTAATTACAACCTTTGAACACAATATGCGCGACTCAGTGACTCAATTTCTCTCTCTGTCCGCAGACACGCCCACACACACAATATATAAATGTTTGACCCACTCTCACACAACCCATTGGTCCGTAATTAAACACTTAAACCCCTCTATACTCAGTAAGAGTAAACTAATGCTTATTGTCACTCCCCATACACACACACGCACACGCACACACACACACGCACACACGCACACACACACACACACACACACACACACGCCAAAATCTCTTTCCCTGCAGAAATAGATGCTATAGGGTAGGGTAGTGGTAAAAGACAGAGCAACATATCATTTGAAATACTGGAAATGGAGCTAAACAAAAATTTAATTAAAAACGAAAGCTATGATGAGACGAATTATATTGACGTTAGGGAGGAATTAGTGCAAAAGAGATGCAGTATAACTAAAATACAAGTCATTTTATAATGTTTGATTGTGCTCGGGTGTTAAAAGAGCAGATCTACAAGCAGCGTGACAACGCTGTGACCTTGTAGATCGCCTATTTTCAGCATGCAACCAAGTGTAAAATATGACATTAATTTACGACGCCATTAAGGCCTGCCAAAATACATTTTAGTCGACTAAATCAACTGTAGATTTACCAGCTAATTATAATTGAGTATTCTCATAAAGACAAATATTAAATACACACACACACACACACACACACACACACACACACACACACACACACACACACACACAAGGTCAATTAACATGAACACTTTACCGGGGGAATTCCATTTCAATTAACATTAAGCTAGTTGTTGGGCCCCTGTGAGAATATGAGGCTAAAACAAGTACACAGATATGTATTTATGAAAGGCGCAAATCACACTTTGGCACGATGCCACGACTGTGTATCGCTGTTCTGTGCAGGACAGTGACACGTAGTCATGGCAACAAATGGCAACAAACAACAACAACATTTTGGGACCAGTACACATGGTCGTGTGTATGTGAATTTACAATTCCACGTCGTGAAGCACTTTTAATATCAAATGATGTAAAAGCATACACATAATTTATAATTATTGGAATGATGCAACAGCCCTCAGGGGACTGCTGACGATGGCCATTTAACACAGAAAGCCACTCAATTTATGAATTATTTAAGCAATATTCCTATCGTCTACTGTACGAATGTCCAATCAATATGTGTTGAGCAGCTCCAGACATCATGTCTGACTTTGACTATTTGGCTGCATGCCAACCCACTAGAAAGATTGATTCATACTTAGTTGCGTTCCGAAAAATGGTCGATCTACAAGCTCACAACATGTCACACTGCGACTCGTTGTGAGCTTGTAGATTGACTATTTTCTGTGTGCGACACCATAAACCAGGCTTAACGCCTGCCCTTGGCCTCTGTCACGTTGCCCTCGGAGATACATCATAAACAGCCACTGCTTGATGAGGAGAATTGTGGAGACGCATGCGATGTGTTGTGAGCCTGCCTGCACTGTACATCAGCAGCTATTTTAGGCATGGTCTTCGGGCACTGGCCTACTTGCGGACCACACCGTTATGCAATACCCCTTCCCTTATACCTGTTGTCAAAGTACTCTGTGTACCCAGTGTGGAGAACCCGTTGACGAGCACCCAATAAAGCACCTTTTACCAAACTACTAATAATATTACATATTAACCCATTCTGACCTGAGATCAGATTCATACGAGGTTTCCGCCGGACACACACTGGTCTGATGAACCCATTCTGACCTGAGATCAGATTCTAAAAATGTCAGTTGTTCTTCGATTTTTTTCAAAAATAGCAGACCTACAAGCTCGTATCGCGCCACTCGGTGGCGCGATATGAGCTTGTAGATCTGCTATTTTTAAATAGCTAAAGCATAACATGATGCCAACACCAAAATGGGTGCCCGTTCAGAATGGGTTAAAGTCAGAGTGATTAAACAGGCAGCGGCCTACTTGGGAACAATGCAAGTTGGGAGAAATGCAAGTTGGGAATTCACACCCCAGTGACCCCACCCATTTACGCAATACCAGAGTGCCTGTTGTACCCGTTGCCAGTGCCCACTGTGGTACTCCCTACCATACGTGATACGACTGATCAACTGAATATTGAGATATGGGATTCCCTGATGTTGTCAGAAACTGCTGACATCGTGTGCATGTGGTGGTTTGCAGACATGTTGAGTCCCTCTGCCCTCAGTGTTGTTCTTGGAAACTACACTTACTTGCAGGCTATTGAAATAGAACACACACAACTTCTGGTTTCAAACAGGAATTCCCCTGAGGTTGGCCTCAAAGATTAGGGGAAGTTCATTTATATTCACTCTGCTGCCGCATGTATATGTACAGTACATAATGTATACTCATTTATATTCTGTATATCCTTTTCCCATTATATTATCCCTCTGGCTGCAGCATGCCCTACCTCAGTAACCCAGAGATGAGAGGATGAAGCAAATCTCTGTAAATTGTCTGTGTGCAAAAAGAACAGTAGCAATAGAGGGTATGTGCATGCATGAAGTGAATGGCAAAGTGAGTTTAACGTTGTTTAATGAATTCAGATTGACTTCAGGTGGAGTATGCTTTCACGTTGCCCAACCGGGCACGTACTCGTTTTTGAGGGGACGCAAGAGAACAGTCTATAAACACAACATGAGATATGTCTAAACACCTGAACGTCTGTCTGGTCTGTGGAATGTAAAATAAGCAGTTTTCACTGTTAATACACTTTAAAACAAGTGTGAACCCATAGTCATATTCATAGCTATGTAGGTATTAGGTTTTTTCTTTTTTATAATGGACGATAATTTTTTCGGGCAAGTGGGCATGACCTTTGGGCAAGTAGAACATGACCTGCCCGACGGGCAAGTGCCTCTGAGACTTAGTGTGAACCCCTGTGTGGGCTGTCAAGGCCAGAAGGTTGTGTTTTGCTACTCAAGTAGGCATAACCGCATAACTTCTGGGTATGATGATGATGTCACGCGCATACCCTCAATATGTACAAATTATACACTTAAACACTGTATAGAATTGATACTGTACAACTTTCACTGTATTACATTATAAGTATACTGCTAATTGTTCTAAAGTCTTTGTCCTATATATATATATATACTGTATATATACACACATACATACAACACATACGGTACATACACACATATCTCACTGCACATGTACTGTATGTGTGTGTATGCGTGAATAACGCACTTAATGGTGAATATAGTGGATTGAAATGCAGACAGTTTGAGTGCTCTGGTTTCTGAAGACAGTGGTTGAAGCCTTATCTCGATGGTTCAGTTCAGCTGAATCTAGACCATCAGGCTGTCCATTTCAACAATTTTCAACATAATCTCCCTGTATTCACACTCTTCTATCTCCCTGTATCCACTCTTCTTCTATCTCTTAGCTTCATTCCATTTCGATCAGGTCTATACTGTCAGAATAACCTTGGTCCTGGAGGAATGCAGGTATCAGTTCTCATCAATTTTCACACCGGCAAATCTTGCCTTTGCTGTGTGTGTGTGTGTGTGTGTGTGTGTGTGTGTGTGTGTGTGTGTGTGTGTGTGTGTGTGTGTGTGTGTGTGTGTTTTTATAGTGTACACACATAGATGTGTGTATGAGGGTCTGTACACTATGTGCCACTTTGCTTTGGGTTGAGTTTATTTCTGTCAAGCGCCAAAGCAGAGTCCCCAAACAATATCACCATTGAGCCGAGGGACCTAGTACAGTGTCATGGTCGGCCATATCTTTATCTTCTAAACAGGATTATTACACACACACACACACACACGCACACCACTCTCCATTCAGTCTACAGAACAGGGAATCGTGGCCTCTATATCTACCAGACTACGTCTGTCTCTTAGCTAATAGTTAAATACTGTATGCATTGCACATGCTACTACACTTTGTCTTTTAGCCACCCAAGTATAATTTGGTCATCTGTCTCCCACTCTGTTCCCAAACAATACTGTATGTATGGTCATCTGTCTCCCACTCTGATCCCAAACAATACTGTATGGTCATCTGTCTCCCACTCTGATCCAAAACAATACTGTATGGTCATCTGTCTCCCACTCTGATCCCAAACAATACTGTATGTGTGGTCATCTGTCTCCCACTCTGTTCCCAAACAATACTGTATGGTCATCTGTCTCCCACTCTGTTCCCAAACAATACTGTATGGTCATCTGTCTCCCACTCTGTTCCCAAACAATACTCGAATATTAGGACAGCTATACTTTGCTGTATTGCACTCCCATAGTCTCTTCCCGTTTCCTGTCTCTCTCTACTGTACTGTCAAATGAAGGCAGAAAACCAAAGGCCCAAAATATATATTAAAATTCACACCGGTTACTCTTCTTCAGTATGTGCCAGGCATGGTCTTATACAGTTTAAAATATTACACAGGTTACATTTGTCAAAGGAAAAACTCAACAGAATGTATCCAAATGTGAATCCAGCCTGCGACAGATGTGGCCAGTCGCTGGCCACTCTAGCTCATATGTGACCAGTGCCAGTGATTTGAACCACAACTCGGCAATAGCATATAGCAATAGAATCTAAAAATAGATTCTTTATTTTTTTTTGGTGGTTTTCGTTTTTAGCCACATAAAAACAGTTGGAATGTTAAAGAATGTTTTTATTCCATCAGAAAGTCATTTAAGTGTCATTAAGTCATTGTAATTGCGTAAACAAGTCACTATGTTTAATGTTTAAACCATTGAGTTAAGCAATGCTAACCAATGCTAATCAGAAAATCAGCTTTACCTTCAAAGTATGCAAATTCCGCTAAAATTCCGCTTTTTGTACACAATCGTTTTTGAAGATAATACTAGTCTTTCACTAACTGGCTAACAGAAATAGCAGAGAAAGAAGTATTAACAGTCGTATTTTGTAAAAAGTGTGCTTATTTTCGGTCCTCCTAAAGCTAATTCATGCTAATGTTTTAGCTAGGGGCACTGGTCATCACAACAATGGAACATGGCTTCTTATTTCCAATAGCAGAGAAGAAGAAGAAGAAGACTCTAGCATGTATTGTAAACATTGTAACATTATGTCACCATAACGTGGTTCTTATTAGTTACTTTGGAATGTACCTGCCATGAAAATTAAGGTCATAATAATGCAGATCACATCGATATGTAATATAACGCGATAATGTACTTGTTTTAGCTACAGGATTGACGATTGATATCAATATATAATGCTAAATGAAGCTAACGGCTATTTTTTTGCAGGGTTGCCAGGTTCTGCGAGAGAAACAAGCAACCCGTATATGAAAACAAGCCCAAAATAAGCAAAAATAGCCGATCTACAAGCATAACAAAACCAATCTTGTCCCTGGCATACATTATTTTCAGATGGGGGTTCTGCAGACAAATAAAAATAATAACAGGCTAATATAGCTATCTTATTTGTACTCATCTGGACCATTTACATAAGCCTAATTTTCTGCCACTGTTTTTTGCCCTTTTTTCATAGTACAAAATGGCAAATAAATGCAGTAGCCTATTTAAAAAAGGAGAGATAATAGGCAAACTATCAATTATAACAACATTCTCTAATTGTGAAGACTTATTGGTACAGTAGGCCTATGCATTCTTTTTCTTTAGAAACATGGCCAACTAATTATAATAAGCAGACATGGCAACACTGCTGGTTGGCTAATGGAGGAATGAAGGGAAAACAGCGCCCCCTAAAGTGACAGATCACTGCTGATATCTTTGAAGGGGGAATTCTCCAATTTGACATTTCTGGTTCAACAAGTTTCAAATGGTCATATCTTCTTCATTTCCCCCCCAATTTCAATGATCAATGCATCATATGAAAGGTTACTGTGTGCAGTTTCATAATATGTAAAGAACTGAAAAATTACCATGGCCCCCTTGTATATCAAACTACTGGCACTGGTCACATATGTTCTGGCATTGCACTAAACTAACATCATATTGGCAAAGTATATTTAAATCACTGTCAGACATTGTTGAAAGACCTTTTGACCCGGATCCACTGACAGCAGTTATGGGAGTCAGGGGGCCCGGGGTCAAACTGTCTACTTTCCAATATAACATGGTAAAATATGTGACTCTACTGGCTCGCAGACTGATACTGTTGAATTGGAAACAAGCACAGGTTCCGACTCACACTTCGCTTATGAGAGATGTTATGTTGAATTGAGAGGGACTGAAGATAGATTCTACCAGACATGGCAACCCTTCATTGAATATTTCAATAGGTGCACGCTAACCCCTCCTACACAATAGATAAAATTAAAAATAAAAAAAATAAAAAAGGAACAGAGTTTTTTTTCTTTATTTTAGCAAGAGTGTCTGTCCTGTTGTCTGTTTTGTTTGTCTGTTCACACTTGTCATTGTTTAACTGTTTTTAGTTTTTTCATGTTTATCACATTTATATGTCTTTTTTATTATGTATTGTATGTGGAACATTTACATTGCCTGTTATTTTTTTCATTTTTATAACTGAACTACTCATTATCATTGTCGATAATATTCTGATGTCATACAAAAAATGCCTAATAAAATCAGTATTAAAAAAAAGAAAATCACACCGGTTGGCCTGGGCCATGGCTCAATGGTCCAGGCACCTTGACTGGTAATCCAGTCTGGCAGTGTGCCGCGGGTTCGACTCCCGATCCCGACGGCCTTTACTGCATGTCTTCCCCCCCATCTCTCTCCCCATTTCCTGTCACATTTGACATTTGACAAATTTCTCCTTTCATTGTCGATGGCAAATATGAGACGTGTGGGGAAAAGATGACGTACATTTTCCCTTCATTGTCAATGGCATTTAATGTTTGTGTTGAGGACATTTTACATCATATTTGGTGGACATTTTACCTAATTTCTCCTTTCATTGTCGATGGCAAATATGAGACGTGCGGTAAATGGGACATTTATATAGTGCTTTACATAGATTGTGCATTACATTCACCCATTCACACAGTACACACACACATTCACACACCGATGACAGGGGAAGCCATGCAAGGCACCAACCTGCACATCGGGAGCAATTTGGGATTCAGTGTCTTGCTCAAGGACACTTCGACACCAACTCTGAGGGAGCCCGGGTTTGATCTGGCAACCTTGCGGTTACCATCCGGCCACTCTACCCCTGAGCTGTATATACAGTAGGAGTCCTCAGAAAACGAATAAGGGTGCGTTCGGAAATGCGCACCGGGAGCACACTCGCCTATTAGTTTGCATTGCACAGTGCGCTCAGTGCGCCATTTCCGAACGCGCCCTAAATAAATGTCTTAACCCATTAAAACATGAGGCCGAATCTACAAATGTCATCTAAACAGTTTTCTGAAAAACTATGGTGCTCAATCTTTTTTCGTGTCAAGGGCCACACGAAATCATATGTATTGTGCCGCCGGCCTTCTCCATCTCAAGATATTTTGTTCCAGGGACCCCAGAAGCAAAGATTTGAGTTAGAAACAGACTGTCGGCCCAGGCCGTAGCGTAACGGTCTGGGCACCGGACTGGTGATCCAGTCGCGGTGTGCCGCGGGTTCGACTCCCGAACCCGACACGGTCTTTACCGCATGTCATCCCCCCATCTCTCTCCCGTTTCCTGTCAGCCTACTATCTGTCCCTTAAAAAATCAATAAAAGGCGTAAGCCGCAAAAAAAAAGAAAAAAAAAAAAAGAAACAGACTGTCCATTGTCTGTTTTTGCAAGTTTCTGACAGTGTGCGGGTCCTCTTATTTGTCATTTAGAGATCCAATATTTTGCCCATTAAAATATAGCCTATGTGTCATTTTGGAGAACGATATATTATACAATACAGAGCATCTGTTAATACTGTATATCAATTTGTAACAATAAGCATGTAAAAATATGTGTACACTCAGGGGGATTCTAGAGGGTCCTCAGCTAGATGATTGATTAGAATGGAACCAAATGGACCCTATATGAGTCCATATTTTGCTTCCATTTATACATTGTCATCGTTAAATGAACACAGAGGATTTCACTGTGCACTGTCCCAGCCCTATTGAATAGGCTTATACTAGAGTACAACAACTCTGTCAGGAAGTGTTTTTAATCTGGGAGGCGATTGTCTGTGTCTCACTTTATTCCATGGTGTATGAGATTAGTGACACACGGTTGGTCAAAGACTGGAGCTTCAGATTAGCCTCAGACTAATCCTCTAGAATTCAGCACTAATAATACAGACATCACATAGACACGCAAGCACTCACGCGCACACGCGCACACACACACACACACACACACACATGCATACACACACTCACACACGCACACACACAACCACATAGAAATGCATGCTGTATGTGCATACATATAGTACATACTGTACATACAGACGTGTATGTATGAGACCGTGACGGAGGTCTGCTGTCACTTGCTACAAAGTGCTCTTATTATTAAAACCTCATTTTGCATGTGTGAACATATTGGACACCAGGGGGAAAGATTTACTATAATGTCTGCTATGAAATTAATAAACCACTGATGGTGTTAGCTGCATGTGCGCTAGTAATTGTGATTAGCACATTAGCATAGAAATGCCCTCTCGAGATCATTATTTAGTTCTGGGGTACCAGCAGCATTTACTTTTATTTTTAAATCGATTTTTAATTACATGACTTAATATAAATATATCCCAAAAGAAATACATCTGACCAAAAAAAGCAGACATAAAACATATCCCCACCGTTGATAACAAAATAAACTAGAAAGGTCTCCACCAGGATAGGAATGTAGGACATTGCAGCTTGCCTTCATCTGGTGGTTGGATAAAAGGGCAACAAAAGTAAATAATATAACATCTAACAGTATATTAATAATGCTTAGTAATGTTATAAAGATGAATGGCATGCATTATACAAATGGCATGTTATGGCCTCTAGGGAGTTGGCATACAAAGTTATCCACAGATCCGTGCAGTTAGAGGTAAAAACACTTTTCGGCCAGTTATAGCGCCACCTTGAGGCTGAGTTGAAATTGTTCATGTGGCATTTCTTCCTCGGCCTAGTGGGAATGTGCGTGGTAAATGGTAAATGGTGCATTTATATAGCGCCTTTATCCAAGGCGCTTTACATAGATTGTGCATTACATTCACCCATTCATACACTGATTGCGGCGGAAGCCATGCAAGGTACCAACCAGCACATCAGGAGCAATTGGGGGTTCAGTGTCTTGCCCAAGGACACTTCGACATGTAGACAGGAGGAGCCGGGATTCGAACCGCCGACCCATGGATCATTGGACGACCTGCTCTACCTCTTGAGCCACAGTCGCCCCCTGCGTGCACAATTTCACGGAAATCACGCGATGTGTTCATGATTTGCAGCATTTTGTTTGAAACTGAGCACTCCTGTGAACTTTGGAAGCCAATCTTAACCAATCAGGATGGAGTCTGAGAAATCTGAAAGACCCGTTTCGTTGAATGGCTCTAGAGAGACTGTGTACCAATTTGCGCGATGTTTGGACAAAATCTGTAGGTGTACTGTGCAAAAACGTGTTTTGCACAAAGCGGCCTCCTGGTGGCGCTATAACAGGCCGTTCTGGAAATTTTGGGGCAGAGGTTCATCGTGAATTACCAACGTGTCTGTAATCACAGAAACGCTGATGCCCTCTAGCTTGTCACAAAAGCTGACATATTGCAGCTCCCCTGTGCCATTTTGCCAGATCACATTAAAATAAATACATGTCCACTAAAACTTTCTAAACTTACTTACGAAAAATTTGAAAAACAGACTTGTCAGACATCTGCATAGAGTTATCAACTGAGTGGAGAGCAACTATAAATAATAAGTGAAACATGACTAAACTTAGGTCGCTTACATTTCATGAGCTTTCATTAGTCAAGTTTCACCTGACAAAAACTGCTCCCTCGTGCCATACTCATTACTCCAGCATCATCCACGTTACCAACATGTTAACAACTCCGGACCTCCAGGAAGGCTTTCATTCACAGGGTTAGGGTAAGGGTTAGGCTCAGCTAATCATCTTCTTAAGATGGGAGGGAGCGAGGTTTTCATTCCATCAAATCACATGTGACTTCACTAATCCGTACCCCACCACTCCCTCTCCCTCTATCTCTCTCTCTCTATCTCTCTCTCTCTCTCTCTCTCTGGGTGTAAATGTAGTAATTAGCTAAATCACCTGGTGTAGAGTTTGGTCAGAATGGAAGCTTTCATACTCTTCAGAAGACTGCTCTGGACCGCTGCTTATTTCCATAAAGCTTCGCCTTGTGCAGTATAATAACGATCTATAATAGAGGTCAGTGCCCCAGGTTTGTTGCTTTTGCTGTGCTGTTCTTTACTGTCAGCTCACAGTATATTGCTTTAGTGCTTTTCTATTTTCAAGAGAAACTCCATAGTGAACTTTTGGCCTCACGGCTGCTTAAGGCTATTCTTTTTCCCTCGCCTGAAGTCAGTTATTGAGGGGGCATTTGAATAGCGGTAGCTCAGATTCAATATTTGGTGTTGTCGTCCACACAAAGGACTTAAACCTAGAGTACTTCACATTACTAACATTATTTTATTATTTTACTACCCAATAGTTGATAATGATATGCTAATTCACTTTGAACAATGAATGGACCTTGGGGTAGACAACCACATGCATCGAAATGCACATTGGAGTCACCAGCCGCTTCTGAGCATAATGTGTGCGGAGGAACATGCTATCTCTCTGCTAAACAGGCACACCAACAAACACGTAGGGGTCGCTATAGTGTGAACCCTGCCGGCTTCACACCCACAAACATGACCAATTGTCCTTGTTGGAGCCCCCAGCCAAGCGCCTGCAGGCACTCCATGCCCATGGAGAGTACTTTTACCCCTGACACTTGGACAACCCAAATGGTTTACTTCCAAGTTATGAGCAATCCCTGAAGTTACTTAGTCATTACATCAGAAGAGATCCAAACAAGTTCCTCACTAAAGTAAGTAAGCCTTGCCGAGCCATGAGGCCCATAGGGCAGGAGCCTATGTCCGGTTTCTGTAGCGTGAGGCAGTTCCTCACTAAGGCCTAAATTATACTCGTACAACAATGTACCATGCCAAAAACATCTGACCTACAAGCTGAAAGCTCACAATGCATCACGATGTGTGACTAAGTATAAATAAGGCTTAAACTTTCAGTATTCATAATGGAAAGTGGAATGATGGTGTTGAGACGCAGGCAGAGCAACTGTGAGTGCAGAACAGTATCGAGTAGGTTGGAAAGTTGGAAACTGGATAATTGTATGACAAATGAAGTCAAAAGTGAGTACAATGTATTCATGAAAGCACTTTTAACAAACAGATCATTGCATAGTCTTTTTCAGGGAACAAAGGAAATGTCAGCGTCACCGTGGAACATTAAGCTGCATTCCCATTAGACACCGTCTTCATATGAATCTATACATACTCAACTAGAGCAGACTCTACCCAGAATGCACTTGTTCTCCGATACAAGAAAGAGGTTTGGGACAGGTGGCAGGTTTGGCGTGGGTGTGTGTGCATGTGTATGTCTCTATCCCTGCGTGGGAGACATAAAAAGAGAGTGCGAGATGGTGTACGAATTCTGAACAGGCAAGATCCCATTCTGCCTTGAGCTGTGAATCCTTCAATCTCTTCCTCAAAAAGCCTCCTCCCTCTTTCTGCTTTAACTTTCTTTAACACCTGGGTGAACAAAAGACGAGCTTTGATCACAGGAAATCCCTTGGCTGAGCATCGATGAACCTATAGTGGAGCGGTGTGTGTGTGTGTGTGTGTGTGTGTGTGTGTGTGTGTGTGTGTGTGTGTGTGTGTGTGTGCAAGTGAGTGAGTGCTTGCGTGTGCCATGAACATCACATGAGCCTAAAGGGTGCTTTTACAGAGGGTTCTGCGGGTGCCTTGTGCATTCACTGCATCAGACAGGATACAGATCAGGGTAGTTCCAGTGTTGGAACTTTTAAAACACACACTGAGAAAAAGGAAAGTCATAGCAAAGAGACGGAACATCTAGTTTGCTCGGGTGTAATCAGCGGTTCAGCAAACAGACACACAAGGCTGCTTGTTATCTGAAGCTTTCCCACGCTGCCGTGCTACAAAGCTCCACACCAGGATGGGAGGATGAGAGGAGGGAGCAATGGAAGGGAGGAAGGAAGGAAAGATAGAGGGATGGAGGGTCAGTCTTCTGCAGCTTAGGCTCACTGCAGGGATAAACACGCCCCTCAGCGGGTGTTTTGTACTTAGACTCGCAAGATCACAGTTCAAAAGACGGATGGACTAACGAGCAGGCGATGTAGACAGAAAGCATGCACGCAGAAGTGCACGGCCACAAAAAAGAACAGGCGGTGGACTGAGTCTGACAAACAACAACAGTGGCGGCTATCGCACACTTCAGTGCCGAGTAGATGGTGCATTACTGGGGGTGTGCATTTGCACACCCACATAATCTCTGCCTCTCTCTCACCGTTTGTCTCTTCTCTGCCTTGCCTTTCGTTCGGTCTTACATAAACAGGCACCATTTGCATAACAGCATGTTTTTTTTTTTTCCTTCCTCCGGCTCCAGGGCGAGCTACGCGAGACACTCTGGCTAATGTGTTAACAACTCGGGCTGGTGGTAAACAACAACAAGCCCCTCGTTCACTACACATCATGTTCACACTCACATGTACGATACAGGTCTGCCTGGTCGATAGACGACGTTCAGCGATCACTGAATCTGCCTCTGCCTGCCAGCTGGCATATAGGATGGCACTAGAGGAGTCCTCTAACAGCTGCCATTTACGGAGCGTGAGGATGCATACACACACACCCACGCACTCGTCTTCAGCGACACAGACATACAGGAGGAAGCTGACCTACCGCTGTGTGGATTCTATACAATAATAGGTTTCACACTAAGTGATGACTGCTCGCATCAAGTAGCCTAGCATTATCCTCTTCAGGGTTAGGCAGAGAGGGAGAGAGAGGCAGAGCAACCAAGTGTGTATTATGACACAAAATAAGCATTCTGTTTTGCTATCATTATCATATTTAGTGCTCTGTATTTGCCACTTCAACCTGCGGCACAAGAGGCGGTATAGAATACAGCTGAGCGTATACAGTACTAAGAAGGTGCACATAAAAAAAACACACATGCTGTATGCGGTGCGAGCACGCACACACACACACACACACACACACACACACACCTCAACATGCAAAAAGTAGCTGCATGGAACATGAGCCCAGGGTGACCCCTGAATGAACCCATGTAGACAAAGTCTAATGCAATGCGAAATTGATGACCTGATATGGACAGGGATAGAATTTAGAGGAGGACGGCTCTGGGAAATTAATGAATGTTTCACTCTGAGCCAGTAGAACTCACTACAGATCAGCTCATTAGTAAGGCCGGGATGGCCTGTGTGTTTATTTAGGACTGCCCAGCCAGTGTAAACGTTCTCTCTTTCTCTCTCTCTCTGTATAACACACACACACACACAATACATACTGTAGCATCATTATTTAACCCTGAGAGTGTAATGTATATATGTAACCATTATGGCTAAATTGTAAGCAAGGAAAGCATCATCCTCTGATCAGAGTCCTCACATAATACTCCAATCATAATGAAATTATAATTATAGGTTTTGTTCAATGTTGCCCCTATTTTGTTTTAATTGGCCGATATCACTTAACCTGACGCTGCCAGATGAGGGCGGTATTGGGTAACCATGTTCCCCAACACAGCACTCATCTGGGATCTCTCAGGCAGTTGAGCTGACAAAAATCCGTTCCGTACCGGACCAATCAGCGTGAGCTAAGGGCGGGACATGGGCGAAACCGGATGTGAAGCTATATAGACACGTCAATATGATTGGTTGTGTTTGCACGCCCACACGGTGATAGACAGACGGTCCCATCCAATCATCTACCAAGTATCTTGAAAAAAAGGAACAGCCCCGTCATCGAATTTGCTTCCGCGATCCCAGATCCCAATAAGCTGTGAAACAAATTTGTGTAGCAAGCTTCTTGGCAGCGTCAGGTTAGATATCACTTGCCTTCTATAGGCCTACATACTGTACATAAATATTTTTTTACGTGACTTAAAATAGCAAGATGATGGGCATCTGAGAGGCACAGGTAAAGTTCCTGTAAAAGTAGCATCAAAATGTACTTAAAGTACCAGAAGTAGAAATTCTACAAGCTTGTAGATCGGCTATTTTCAAATGGCCGAAATGTATTATAGGCCTAAATCTATGTTTTCTTCAAAGTAACTAAAGTTTTAGTTTAGTTTAAGTTTTAGAGTAAAAGTACAATATTTGGATCTGAAATGTAGGCTCGGAAATACTCAAGTAAAGTACAAATACCTCAAAATTGTACTTAAGTACAGTAATTAAAGGACCACTTCACCACTTTTCAACCCGCCTTCATATAATTGGTCCTCACTAATGTTCAGATTAAAATGCCACAATTTCTTTCTACTCGGTCTGTGTCTCATGGGAGGGCTGTGGGCAGTTCAGACACCCGTCCACCAGTGACATCATCGATGGGGAATCTAATAGAAACTGCAGGCTTTCTATTCCTGAAAAGTTGCAATACGATAATGGAAGCCATCGTTCTCATGATAATACAATAAAAATAAAAATTACTTTTTAATCTCGTTTAAAAAAAAGATCTGCCTAACGATGATGTCACTGGTGGACGCGTCTCTGAACTGCCCACAGCCCTCCTATGAGACACAGACTGAGTAGAAAAAAATGGTGGTGAAGATAAGTTGAAAAGTGGTCTTTTAAGTAAGTGTACTAGTTACTTTACACCACTGGTGCACTGCTAACAGAGGAATAGTGTGTTCCTCCGCATATGTTTCCCTGTGGAAATCTGCCATGTCAGGTGAAAATAAGCAGCTTGCATTTTCATTTATGGATATTGGAGGAGAAATGTGGTTGTCAATGTCTACTCAACACCCTCCCACGTTGTGACAGGCACTACACGAGAGGGGGGGGAAACTGGGAATTGGCGTGATGACTACATTGGGAGAAGAGGGGAAAATGCACGATTTGTATTTGACACACTGTGCTGGTTAGTTCAAATAGGGATTACAGCGAATACACATTGAAGTCCCTTGATGTACAGATGAGGTCCAATATCTATTTATATGAAGATATGTAGTCATAATTAATTACACAGCCAATTTTTACACCGATAATCGAATACAATGTTGATGTATTTGTCATTATGCCATACACACACATAGGCTACGCCAATCACTTCTACATTTTAAGCAAAATGTCTTTTGTTTTTGGGGGGGATGTGTAATGCTATTGGTTGACTCAATTGTGTGAAATGAATGCTTTACAAACGTTGTTCCTTGCAACACTTCCGTAGACCAGTGCTTCTCAAAATGGAACCAGTTGGACCCTTATGGGTCTGTAACTCCAGCCCAATCTCACAGAAATACGTAAATATGCACAGAATTGCAGTTCCGTACATACACGCACGCCTAGAAAACCCCAAAATCCTACTGTTTTGACCACGACGGAGGCCTGGCTTTCACTAGTATGGAAGTGCTATTTCACCGTGGATGGGTTGGGCTGGGTGAGTTCGGGTTTGACATTATTTACTGTTCTGTCCATTTTGGGTTAGAACTCGGACGGGGCTGAATCGGCTCTACTGAACATCGCAACGCTCGCCACGGCAACTGGCGTCTCCCGTGGCTCAAGTTCAGTAGAGATGGAGCCCCTCCGTCATTGTCTATAGGGAGGATTTCAGTGTCGTTATGTAGGCCTAGGGATGGTGGGGTTTATAGGCGTGTATGTGCAGCATTGCAATTCCATACGTATTTACGTATTTCTGCGAGACTGGGTAGGTAACTCTGTACAAATGGAACCAAATTGACCCGTTATTGAACAAATAGATGAATAAGCTTGTAATATGGATACGATACCAAATAAGGCATTGTTAATAATAACCGTTATTGTGAATAACTATTAAAGACAGCAGGCGGCACAAATATAGTGACCTTGAAGTTGACCCCTCCTCAACACACTCACTCACTCACATACACACACACACACACACACAGGCCTACTTTTTCAGACACGTGCGCACACACACACACACACACACACACCTCTTCTGCTCACAGTCCTGTAGTGAAGACAGAAGTCACGTCCAGCCCCTCCCGAGCAGTGAGCACAAATAAGCATCCAATCGTATCAATATCACAGTTTCATTAAAATGTATTCAGCTGAGCGGATAACGGATTGCCACTTTCTAAGCCCGAACAAGAAATGTACCCACTGAGTTGGGCGTGAAAAGGAGCTGTAATCCATTTCACAGAACATCGCTGGTGCGTAAATGTAGAAAGTAAATGGGCTAATAGACTACGGCAGTTTCATCTGAAAAGGAAATCAATATATAAACGATCTGCTGCTCTTAGGCTACCATTGGAAAATTGTGGAACTTTATTGGTTGATAATGGATAAGGGACCCTGTCTACAAAGGGGGGAAAAAACAATCCACAACACAACAGGCAGGTGTACCCGTTCCTTTCATTAGATCGACTTGTAGTCTATGGGGATTATCTATCGAGGTTCTCGTCCCACGGCCGGCGACACACACACACGCACGCACACGCGCACACACACACTTGAGGCAACAATGCAGCGCATCAGCCCATGGGCGCTTGTGTCACTGTATCGCCACACCTGAAAATGTCACATGAGTGAAACCATACACTCACTCACGCACACACGCACACGCACACGCACACACACACACCTCGCCGATCAGCATCGGATAAGTCCGGGCGTTAATGCTGCCCTCATCATCTCCGTGACTCATCCAAGTGCAGCAAAACAATAGGACCGTCACCGCGGGGCTGAGGTGTGTCCTCCTCCTCCCATCGCCTCAGTGACAAAACACACGACACATGGCACTATAGGCTGGACAGTGGATGGGCGCGCTGCACTGTGCATGCCCCCAATCATCATCAAATAGTAGGCAGCCGGCATTATCTCTAGTACATCGATCTCCCTCATTCCTAAACGTGAACTCGCAGACAGACAAAGCGAACCCGGCGCGCGTAATAATCTCTCCTATACACGGCTATACACGCGCAATAGTATGCGCACTTTCCCTCTCACACACACACACAGTACACCTGTCCGTGCATGATTGGGATAATTCATTTCAGGGAAACACCGGTGCCTCCCGCTTCGTTGTGCCCCAGGCAGTCCAGCCATGTGTGGCCGCATGTGTCCTGCCCTCCCCCCCCCCCCCCCCCCAGTCTCCATTCACTGCAACCTGCCTCCATGGAACACACAGGAGGCAGTGCACAGTTGCACATGGAAACATACGCACGCTGCTGCTGCTGCTGCTGCATGCCCAACTCATAGGCTACTCACTCGTCCCGGTCTCACCTTTTAGAAGAATCCCATAGATGGTGTAGAGGGTGAAAACCAAATGACGTTTGAGAATCATGCTGTCTTGTCTCCCGTTCCTCCTCTCTCTCGCTGTCGCCTTCTTGTCTTCCGAACTACTTTCTCCTCTTGTTTCTCCGGGGGGGGGGGTTCGAAGTCGAACCGAGCTGGGGGTCGTCGTCGTCTGTCAGCTAGCTATCCAGGTGGGGCAATTGGTGCCGGTGGCAGGTGACGTACGTTTGTCTGTCGTGTGTCTTGTTTAAAAAAAACGCGGCGCAAAATGCAACAAACCCAAACAAAATATTCCCGCTGCTTTCCAAACGAGAGAAAAGCTCCACAAATTCCTATGGCTCAGCCGGAGCTTCTTTTGCAACGGGGCTCGGATAAAGAAAGTGCAGGGGACGGACAACTGGCGGCGGTGTGTGGGTGTGGGTGTGTGTGTGTGTGTGTGTGTGTGTGTGTGTGTGTGGTAGAGAGAGTGACAGAGAGAAGCAGTGCGTGGTCCTGACTCCTCCCGGTAGACAGAGAGAGATGCTCGGTGCTCCGCGTTGGGCTGGCTGGCTGCTGCTCTGGCGCACAGTCAGACAGAATGAATCCACACCACACACACACACAACAGTCCGTCCATGCAACACGAGCGATTGTTTGAATCCCGCCCATGCAGCTTTGACGGACGGAGCTGCGAGCCTATCACGAGCCCCTCCCTAGGGCTATTGTAATTTATGCTCCGACGCGAGACGGTGTCGCTCGCGCGCCGAAGATCTGCAAGCTCACGGGGCGTCAAATGCGACGTGTTGTGCGTTTGTAGATCTGCGATAATTTCGCGCTGTGGTGGTGGGGGGGGGGGGGTATAAATAAAGACAGACAGACAGACAGACAGATAGTGTGGGCACAGAATTCGAAACAGACAACTAATAAAATTAAGGGTAGCCGGGTAGGGCAGACTCAGAGCCAGGCCAGACGTGTGCTTTTTAATGAAATTGCATGCAATGCGAGATTTTATGTGTAGAAGGAAACCCCATGTGCTAGACTGTACAATCCCGTTTTTAATAATTTAATATCAATCTAATAGAGTGTACAGTAAGCTACAATTGTATCAAAATTGTCGAGGATTTTACAATTATTTTAAGGAGGTTGTTTTTTGAGTGGTGCAACCACTCCTACAACCAGCTTGCAATGTCCTCGTACCTGTTTGTGTGTGTGTCTGTGTGAGCACGAGTATGTGACTTAATAATAGCAGTAGGGGGCGCCAGAAACAGTGAGAGGGGTAGTGTCTCTAGTGAGAGAGAGAGAGAGAGAGAGAGAGAGAGAGAGAGAGAGAGAGAGGGAGAGAGGGAGAGAGGGGGGGGGGGGAATTGCACCACTCAGTTCACACGTGTGTGATTTTTTTAACTGAGACTGATCGCTTCACCCATTTCCAAACAATGTATTGGTCCTCACAAAAATGCTCATTGGCACCATTTCTGTCTACTTGGTCTGTCTACTTGGTCTGTCTCTCAGGCGTGATCTATGCTCGGAGGTAGAAATCTCTCAGAGGTGGGCATTCAGAAACCTGCCTATACCAGTGACATCATTGGAAGGTAGGTTTGGTAATTTCACCATTTTTCTTATACCTGTCTGTCTGTGTTACCTTTGTGCCCATATAGAGATGCATCTTTCTGTCTGCCTACATGTGTTCCTTTTATGACCATATATGGAGATATCTGTATCTGTCAGTCCTTGTCCCGTTTATGCCCATATATGGAGATGATCCCTTTTTTTGTGATCAAGTTTTTTATTTTATTTGTTAAAAGAAAGAAAAAGGGGGTTTCCCCCACCCCACCCTCCCACCCCACAGGTTGAACAGCAAAACAGATACAGGGTTACAATACATACAAAATATTCATAATAGTAATAATAATAATAATAATAATAATAATAATAGTAAATAAGGCGAGACAGATATTTTACAATTGGAAAAATCAAATTAAAAAAGGAGAAAACAGTTAGAGACGTTGGCATGATTTAAGTTTTTCTAGTGCTGTGGATAAAACGTCAAGTGTGTTTTCTTGTGCCCCATTGGATCGAGCTATAGAGAGTTCCAGAGAGATCATGTCCATTAATGAGAGGATCCATTGTGAGATCTCATTTTTATGGGGAGGTTTCCATCTTAGGACGAGCAGTTTTTTTGCAGCTGTCAGTCCTAAGAGCATGCAGGGGTCTTCTACATGGCATTGTCAATGTCAACCCAATCGCTGAATCATCATTCAACAGGAAAATATTAGGCAAGAAGGGGAATTCTAGTTCCCATTACCTCAGATAGTACTTCTGAAACTCTAGACCAAAAACTATTGACATCTGGACACTCCCACATCATGTGCATATACGTCCCCAGTTTGTTATTGTTGCATAGGGTGCAAATGGGTGTCGTACAGAGCTGGAGTTGGAACCGTTTTCTTGGAGTCAAATAGAATCTTTGAATAAATTTGAAATTCAACATTTGATAGTTAAAATTTCGTGATGAGAGAGAAATATTTCCCCAAGTTCTTTTCCAATTGGTCGGCCGCTGCCAACTCTTTAAATCGATGATGATGATGAATAGATGATGATCCCTGATGTCATCAATATATATATTATGGTCATACCGGTATATTGGGATATGCCCATATATGGGCGGTTCTGGACAACTGGATATATGAACTATACTCGACAGCGGGCAGTGGGGCACCCAAGAACCAATTCTATGAAGATAAGGTTGAAAATGGGTGAAGTGCTCCTTTAATAACACCAGACACGAATAAGCACACACTGTGACTCCAACCGGATTTAAGGCCTATTCATGCTCCAGTTTTAGGTGATAAGGTGACCACCGAAACAGTGATTGTAAAAACAGAGAGAAATGTTGGGGTGAGCGCGGTGAGTGCATGTCTTATTACCAAGGCGTGACGTCATGTTGTAGTTTTCGGTGGTCACCTCTTCACCGAAAACTAGACTATATGAAGGCCTTTACTCTTCTAGCTTACCAAGTACACTGCGTCAGATCATGTCTATGACTCTTTGCTAGTGGCAAAAAAGCTTAAACCCAACAAAGATATTCCTGATTTGACTTCATCAGCATAATGCTGGTTGCCTGTTTAATTTGTATTTTAGGGCATACAGTATTATACAGATATGATGTGCATTAAAACTACAATCTACCTTGCTTTATGTCTGTTGTCTATCTCTCCCAAAAGAGAGGGATACAAGTTACGATGTCTGAACTACAATAAAAATGGTGGGCGCATGTGTCTATAATCCGGTGCACCGTCTGCTTCAAATAGCTGTATAGACATTTATTGACATTGTCAACAAGTAGATATCATACCCAACACCAGGGTAACCAGTTGGCAATGGAAGAGTAGGGAGACCACCTCCAACCAATGCAGAAGTGCTGCTTATAGGAGAAGTCATGTCTTTCTATAGGAACATTTCTTTATAACGCAGGCACATAAAACACCAAACCAACCCACATAAAATTGTGAATGGGAGATGAGGTGCTCACAGCAGCTATACGCTTCTGTCAGCATGCACATAAACCTCATCACACAATAAACCCAATAAACACATTCCCTTACACATAATAACTAAATAATGAGTACAATAAAACATAACAGACACAGAACCCTGAGGCATGCTGGGAAGATTCCTCTCAATGTGCAATGTCAGATTGATTGGCCGATGGTAGGCTGCCACTACTAGTCCACAATAGAGTACTTGTCTGTACTTGTTTTGTCAGGAACTTGGGAAACATCTTCAGTTCACATCTAGCCAGGTTCAGTCCAAATGTCTGGATGTGAACTTGATCGGCCCATTTTTATCATTTTAGACTTACGCCAACCAGCTGCAATGTCGGAGAAGGACATTTTTCAAATGACATATTTTCTTTATGTGTGAATTTGGTTATTCAAACTTCAAATCTGTGGTAGAACTATACCGGTACTTGAAAATGTGATGTGTTCAGTGATGCGAGCTGGTCCCTCCGTTTTGACTGCACACAAGTCATTAGAGCAGCGAGCTGCAGTGGACAATTACGTGACCTCGAGTACAAGTCTATCTCAAATAAGAAGTATGTGTTCTCTGGTCTGATGAACTTGAGAACGTTCTCTGTCACAGAGTACATTCTTCCAATGGGCATTGGGCACACGTCTGCCCTTTCCATTCTTGGTATTGAGAATATGCCCATGAGTTAGTCCTATAATTGAGCTTATGTCTCTATAAAAATGGCAGTATAGCATTAAGTGTCTTACTAAAGTTGTGCATTAAGCACTGGTGGAATGGATTTTTTTTTTTTTAGGTATTTGTACTGTACTTGACAATTTCCAATTTCCAATACTTTTACTTCTAATTTAACTTTTACCCCACTACAATTATTTGAACTAGTTACTTGTTAGTTATTTGATTACCATTACAAAATATGAACCACTATAGCTCTGTATACATTTAGGGTTAGGCCATTTGAAAAGAGACGATCTACAATTGCGACGCATTGTGAGCTTGTAGATCTGCTAATTTCAAACAAAATATATACATTTGAAAACTTGTTCAATGTGTATTACTTTGAAAATCAACCTGGCTCTGTTAAGGCTCATTAATACTGAGTGTTGAAGGGGGGATAACCGGATGAAACATATCTGTATTTCCGAGCACAAATAAAGGTTATGATGATGATGATTATGATGACCCCTCCAGCGATAAAAATGAATGACCAGAGGGGATATCAAAAGCAGAGACATGGATTCCACCCCATCCTCCCCAGCAAATCCAACCCTGAATACGCCATTACTGGTATATTGCTCACCAACAGCAACCAAATAAGGATCCACAGGATGTTCCTTTTTATTTATGTTGAATGTTTCTTTACCCAGGGCCACTCGCAAGATGAGAGGCCAGAAAACAACTCTTGATCTGCAACTGGTCCACCAGCCCACGCAAGCTTCTGGCTATAAGCATAGCTGTCCTGGACTCCTGGTGCTCCAAATGGCCAATCTGCTTTTGCTGCAAAGCATTATTTGCCTCATCCATCATTTTTCTTTTAATAATACTATACCCATTTAAGTAAGGCTCCAAACTTTTGCTTTATCATCGCATTCTCCTGTGCAATCTAAGTGGTTTAAACTGTACCAAAGATTCACACTTGTGCATGCTTGCATGCCGTATGCGCACACACACACACACACACACACACACACACACACACACACACACACACACACACACACACACACACACACACACACACTTCTCAGAGTTTCAAGTGACCACCACCTGCTCTTAGCTCAGGCTATTGTTCACTGCCACTTAATGTCGGCTGACATATGTTGTCTTGCTCAAGACCAGGCCTATTTGGCTTGGCTGAAAAGCAAAGAGACAGATCATAAATCTACATCTATATTGAAATCTCCCTGCTCTCTTTTATGCAAGTGTGAAGTCTAAAACATCAGGCGCAAGATAGGCTAGGAAATGAAATGCATCATAACATTATCAATATACCCCCTGCTGCAATTTCCTCAATGGCCTCTGTAGCGTTACAGAATATTACACGATGCTCCCCTCCGAGATGTCATCAACGCTTTGATGTTGTTTCATGTTTGTCCGTGAAAATGTAGCCTACCACAGTGTTTGAACTTTTCTTTAGGTTTAGTTCTGTAAGTTCGTAACTATTTCTGGGTGAGTATATATTCTCTATGATGTAAAGTTGCTTAAATCATGTCTGTGTGGCACAGAGGGGTGGTGTAGCAGATGAGCTCTATAAATATGCCCCTTACTGCACGCAAGCTCACATGCACATTTGTTGCCATGACGATCTATGATGGACAAATGCCTTGAACAAATATATAAATTATTCCAACTTCCATCTATTTTGCCTCAAAACACTGTTCCTGTATAAAGTATGGAGAATAATAATTAACCATGTTTACAAGTAGGCTAATTGAGGAAAGAGAACTTTCACTCTGTAGATTAAAAAGGCAATCATTATGAACTGAAGTCTTTCAGTTCATCCTTCATAGTTTAAACAGCTCATAAATCATGTTGTGATGGGTAAATCAGTCAAAAAATAAATATATAATGTCTGGGCCAATTATAAATTACCTGTTGATGCAAAGTCATTAAAAAGTGATTCCTGGAATATGAAAGTGATATCAGTTAGTGATTGATGATTAGCTAGCTACATTTGAAAAATATATTTCACTTAAAAAAAAAACTTTTGGTCATTTCATCGTCTACTCAGGCTTATGTGAACACCCCAGATAGTTTGTAAGTTGCTCGATTCAATATTCTTTTTAGCTGCCCCTTCCTATACAAACCAATTTTAACCATGATAGATTCATCGAAAATATTGAAAATAAATTGAATATCAAATAACTAAAAACTGTCTGAGGAGTAGATTTTTGAAAGTGAAATATCCCTTTAAATAATGATGTCCAGATTCTATACTGAAGCCAAAGTGAAGCTAAAGGGCCAGCTACTAGCAAAGTGATCAGATAAAGTGTTGACGCATGGGGCTAAATTAATATTTTCATGTTCTATAGGCTACATAATGGTCCTGTAGTACAGTGCAACCAATACGCACAGTGCATCATGTAGGCCAGGTTAACAATGTACAGTGGAAAATAATAAATACTCCAGGGAATGTGCACATTCAAAGTATTGGCAGACTTTGAGTTATGTATGGTAAATGCGCAATTGCACATGTTCCTATAACTCAATCTAGCTCCGACATTTACCACACACACACACACACACACACACACACAGAGAAGTTTTTCTACACAGCCGTGAGGCAGGTCATCGCGGACCCCCAGCCGTGGACCATAACCGTGACAGCAGACTCTGTGGCCGTGCATGCATGCTCAGTATATTCTGAACTCCGAATGCCCCTTAATGGCGTTTTGCCCCAAAGTGCCAATTGGCCCTAGAACATTTGACAATGATAATTCATAATTCCACTATGATAATTATAATATAATGTGCTGGCTGACAGTCAGTTTTAGTTTCAGACTAGTGAGAATGTATTGGGGGGGGGACCCCACAAAAAGACCAGCCTAAAAGAACGGAGGTGACAAGCCTTCACAGTGACTGCCCCTACTCTTCCAGAGCCTGGGAAATAGTGTAAGAAAGGGTTAAAAAGGAACCCCATGGGACATTATTTCAGCTTAGTACCTGGCAGAATATTAAAATACACACTTAAGAAACGTGTTACTTTGTGTTACTTTGTGCCTGTATAGTAAGTTGTTTATACCCCCCCCCCCCCCCCCACCCTAATCCTCATCAAGGCATAAGTTTCTCCGATTAGAGAGCTAGGTTCTGTGACACCAAGCAAGGTATATTTAACAGATTAGGAGTTTTATTCTCCATTCACCATGAGCCATGGTTTCTACAAATAAAGCACAGAAATGGAACATTATTAACATCTGACATTCAGACAATATTATGACAGGCTACATTGCAAAGCAAGTCAAGGTGATGGGCTATACAAGCTACATTGAAAAGCAAGTCAAATATGTAAATATTGTAACGGAATAAGGTACAAATAGCACTGGGCACTTAGACACTAGATAGAACATATGAAAGATTTGCATTCATGGCCAAGTACTCCACACATTATGGGAATGTAATAAACATATTGAACCAAAGCACAATACAATCAAAGTCTTAAGCTGCATTCAGACCTGAGATCAGATTAAAAAAATGTCCATTACATCCTGACAGTTTCTTTATTAACCCATTCTGACCTGAGATCAGATTCTAAAAGTGTCTTCGATTTTTCAAAAATAGCAGACCTACAAGCTCGTATCGCGCCACTCGGTGGCGCGATATGAGCTTGTAGATCTGCTATTTTTAAATAGCTAAAGCATAACATGATGCCAACACCAAAATGGGTGCCCGTTCAGAATGGGTTAAGCTGCATTCAGACCTGAATGTATAAATTTGCGCCACGCCCATTTGCTCAATTCTCGTCTTTGCATTGACTTTGTATGAAATCGCGCCGCTCTAACCATCCAAGTCTGAACGCACCTTTTCATAGCTCTAGTACTGTGTTCAAGTGGCTGCCTGGGTATAGGCTGGGTTGGAGTAGTAAAAGACTTTGTGCAAGTCAAAGTCATACGATTTGTCACACACGTTACCGCAGTGAAATGTGTTCTCCGCATTTGACCCATCTCTTGGAGCAGTGAGCCGCAGCCAAGGAGCGGTGAGCTGCAGCCGTGCCGCGCTCGGGAATCATGTGAATAGTATAGATTTGACCCCCAAATCCAACCCTTTGATGCTGAGTGCCAAGCAGGGATAACCTGACGCTGCCAGATCCAAGAAGCTTGCTACACAAATTTGTTTCACAGCTTATTGGGATCTGGGATCGCGGAAGCAAATTCGATGACGGGGCTGAAGATACTTGGTAGATGATTCGATGGGACCGTCTGTCTATCACCGTGTGGGCGTGCAAACACAACCAATCATATTGATGTGTCTATATAGCTTCACATCCGGTTTCGCACATGTCCCGCCCTTAGCTCACGCTGATTGGTTCGGTACGGAACGGATTTTTGTCAGCTCAACTCCCTGAGAGATCCCAGATGAGTGCTGTGTTGGGGAACATGGTTACCCAATACCGCCCTCATCTGGCAGCGTCAGGTTAAAGCAGGGAGGCATTGGGTCCCATTTTTACAGTATTTTGTATGACCCTGCCGGGGATCGGACCCCGACCTCCCAGTTTCAGGGCGGACACTCTAACCACAAGGCCACTGTCTGGTACTAGTACTAGTAGAGTAAGTAGACTCAGTGACAGTGAGCTGCATGTGGCCTGAGTGAAGGCTGGACATTGAGGGAGGGCTGTGGAGTGAGTTGCTGCTTAATGGTTATATAGGGCACACCCAAACTGTGATTGACTAATGAGTTAAGTGGTGTGATGGCAAACACATGTGTCTCATTATGGATGCAGAGCATGGCCTGGAAATGTCCACCAGAGGCTGCCATTTGGACAGCATGGAGATAATTCACATTTCAGAATATGGTCAGCCTAAGGCCTGACTCACACCTTTCGATCTAGCATACAACATTGATGCATGCTAGATGTATGAGACTTGTTTACTGATGCAAGCTCGCAATGCATTTCCAATGGGAGTCACATGGTTTGACACAACATTTTTGTTGTATGAGGGGGAGGGCAGTCGAAAAACACAGCCGAAAGCCGTACAACAAAAATGTTGTGTCAAACCATGTGACTTACATTAGAAATGCATTGGGAGCTTGCATCAGTAAACAAATACATCTAGCATGCATCAATGTTGTATGCTAGATCGAAAGGTCAAGTGAAGCCTAAAGCCCAACATACACCGGCTCGGCGCGACGCTGGAAAATAGAACTGGTTCTATCGGCGCGTCAGGCGAGGCGCCAGCGTGCGTCGGACGCCGCCGCTGTGCGATAGGTTCATTGAAAATAACGGAGGAGGCTGTTTTGACGCGCGGCTTTCGCAGACGGTGTGGGAGGCCCTTAAGTTACCTGTATTACGTTTTTCCCCCTCTTCATGCCCTGCAACTATTCAAATATGCACATGGTCTTTAGAATATACCTAAGGATTCAACCATGCACAAAAATGCTGCCCAAAAATCAACGATTCAAAAACACCCCAAAGCGGAAACTCGTATGAACAATTAAATAACTGGACTGCAAACTCCTCGCTCAAAATGAACAAAGAATTTTACCAAGCACAGGCACTGAAATTATGTTTGCACTGGCTACACGGGGTAGTACATGTTTCCAATATTAAATTAGCCAATTGTGTGTCGACGGACAAAGGTAGCATATTTGGAGATTACCAGGACACTGACATCATAGACTGGCCAGCTGGTCTCCATCAGAGCCGTAGAAGAAGAGAGTCGCAACACGCTCTGATCTCGGAGCAAAGCGGGTGCTATGGGCTATAGTACTACCTGTGAGTGGGGAGTGTTGGCTGATGAATGAATATCAACATCCTAATACATCCTAATACTGGGGGGTCAAATTATGACAGGCAATTCCTGCTGTCAAAATATAACCCCCCAGTCAAAAAACACTTTGTTTAAGAAATCATGATTCTGTAACTCATTGTGGTAAATATCTGCATTATCAATAAATAAATCTTTGTTTGAAATAGACAGGAGTAGGACTAAGGCCCTATACGTCCTCTCTGGGGGGGTAACTACCTGTCAGTGGGGAGTGTTGGCTGGGAGGAGTAGGACCAGAGAGTAGGACTAAGCTAGGCTCTATATGTCCTCTCTGGGGGGGGGGGGGGGGGGGGGTAACTACCTGTCAGTGGGGAGTGGGAGTCAACGCTAGTGTCGTCACTCTCATACTAGATCACGCTGGTCTCCATATTTGGGCATGCCTCACATGGAACTCCATTATGAGAAACAGGAACAGAAAGACAGATACAGAGATCTCCATATGGGCATAAAAGGGACACGTACAAACAGATGTTTTTTGTTTGTCACTCACTCATACAGGTACATACCTGTATTAAGCAATGAAATGTTGGTGTGGCATGTCCACAATACTGCTAGCAACTCAATGTATTATACACAAGATAATAAGATAATATACTACCAGTAAGACACCTGAGGGCGAGAAGCACGCATCCGCCTGGGTGACAGGCAGCAGACTGCTGGGCGAGCACTGGTGCTTTGGAATGGGGGGGGGGGGTCAGATCAACATATATATATATATATATATATATATATATATATATACATATATATATATATACATAATAGTACAGATGTTAAAACCCCAATACAAATTGCTAAAGGAAAGACCCAGTATCAGATTTATAGAATGTACTGAATGCAAACATATACATCAGCAGTTTTGTTTGTAGTCTGTTGCTTCTGTCATCAATCATCCAGGAATGTATTTGTTGTGCGCATCATGGCTACAAAAATGGCTGATCTACAAACTCAGTTGCAGTTGCATTCTGTCCCTCCAAAATGTCTTGGCGATACGTCAGTTATTTATATGCATACTTTATTTTTCAGTTTCAGCACATTTGATAAAGAACGGGAGAAAAGACAAAGGAGCCAGCACTCAGTAATGTCATATCACCATTTTGTCAGCCTCACCAAGAGACACAACAGACGCGTCTCTACTCAGTCAGCTAGCCTTCATCAGCGTTGTTGCCTGTATGTAAATCTGGCCACAAACACATCCCACTAATGCCTACTCCCCACTGACTGCTGACACGTTGTTTTTGTTTATGAATTTATGGAAAAAATACATAAAATGTTGAAATATGGACCGGAGGTATACGGTTACTGCTCGAGGGCGACGATATACTCCTACAGTATACTAAAATCATGATCAATTATCAAAAGTGAAGACTGGGGGTACTACAGGACTTCGGCAAGTCCAGAGAAGGATGCATACGATCATGGCAAGTCAGCGAAAAGATTGGAATTGATTGGGAGTTTCACAACCCAGTGAATATGTCCAAGCTGGAGATGTGCTGCACTGCCAGGCGACATCAAATATAATATCTGGCTAGTGGCTACAACCGAGTTATATATTCTCACTCTGTCACTCTTTGCATACAGTAATTGGCCATTCCTTCAGATTTGTTCCCCAGCTTTAAGAGTCCCAGCAGGCCACACTAACAGTGAGATGATCTGACCACCAGAATCGGAATCCACAATGTTAACTCAACCTCGCCACAGTGACACCAGTGTGGACACAGCTACCAACCTGCCTGTAGCATTCTGGGCTCTGCAGACCAATGATTCCCCTCCATGTTTCTCAACAAGCGGGCAAATACATAGTTATTTTCAATGTATATCCTAATCCTAATATGAATCCAGTTGGAGATGGAGGGCTTGTCTCACGCAGACACACAAGTGGGAAGGATAACATTGATGTTCATGACACAATAACTCCTAATGCAAGCTATTGTATGTGGGTACCTGTGGTGAATGTTGCCCTGGGTAACACCGTTTGATTTGTAGTGCATCAGACACTAAGAGGGGGAGCGTAGGTAAAAATGCGTTGCATGGGTTTCTTAGTAACCAAGGGCAAGATCTAATCCCAGGGTATTATGGGATAGCACAGAGGTTATTTACAGTTGGAGATCCAAGGCTGTATGAGAGTTGGCGTTGTGAAGTAATTTACTCCAGGGTAGGTCGAGTGTGTGGAAGTTTCTGTATGCATATCAATGGCTGTTAGATATTGCCTGAAAAATGCTCTCTGTTCCTGTCTCAGCTCTCCGTTATGTATTGAAATTTCATAGCAGATAGGTGGAGCAACTGAACTTCAGTTTATCGTCACATTACAAGTTTACATTTTTATAAACAAAGTGGGTGAAATACTTTTGTGAGTGAAGAGTGAAATTAAGAGTAAAATATCAGATATCAAATACAGGTATGCATAACATTTCTGAGAATGGAACAGATCGACATGGCCATATAGTGAGTGCATTATACAAATAATACAGGGCTCATAGCTTATATTCAGCCTGGCTGTGGATACTTACCCTTAGTCTGTTCGTTGTGAGTTTGATAGTGTGGTATTGCCTGCCTGACAGCGTGGACATGTAGTGACTGGGTGCTGTGTCTTTAATGATCCACTTAGACTTGGCTGCACACACCACTTGGCATGGTGTGTAGCCTAGAGGGAAAGAAGCTCACCTCCAAACATGTGCTACTGCTCGGCCATTGTCCTTTCTTAATCTTCCTTTAATCACAGGTGGGGAAAACATGGATCATGTGACTGGAACCAATGTGATATAGATCTGGCCTTCAAAAGTAAACAAAATATTTCATAACGCCTGCTGAAGTGTGTGTAGTATGTACACATGTGTTGTAATGGATATTCTAGAATGCCAAATAGATTGCCAAATATATGCATTATTCTGTATTTCTCTGCCTTCCATTCAGTATCTTTGCTCACCAATGTGCTCAGTCTAACTACAGCTGTCAATCTAACAGCTGACTTGACTCCTCCACGCTGTCAGCAAAGGTATACTTATTTGTGTGTTGCCCTTATGTTTAGCACAGATCCTTATATGGACATTCAGTATAACATCTCTGTTAAGACAAGACTATAAGGACTGTCTGAGAATGGGGTTGGGGAGGCTTGCGCCCGGAGGGGCTGCTGGAACAGGCAAGGAGGCCTGTTCCTCACTCTGTATGTTGTTACTCTGCTGAATCTTTTTAATAAATTCTCAATACTTCACCCTGAAGAACTTTGTCATTCCTTCATCTTTGGAAGATTATTTAATCTACAACAGTGTAAGCATACATACATTTGTGTGTGTGTGTGTGTGTGTGTGTGTGTGTGTGTGTGTGTGTGTGTGTACTGTCATAAATTCCCATTTGAAAGGTCAGGGTAATGTTACTGTATGTTTTGCTGGCTGTGAAATGTCACATTATGTCGCAGCAAACCAAGGTTGCTACAGCAATTTCATGGAAAGCACTAAGCAGTATCTGCTCTAGCAGCAACACTGTTGCTTTTGGTTAGGTTTTCATCTAGATTTGCTGATCAAGAGGGACGAATTGGAAAGGAGGTCATTTTTGGACTGGTTACAAGCTTGAATTTCTAGCACTGATCACATGTTACCATCACATACTGTATGGTAACATAGGCCTATCTGCATTTCTCTAAGAAAGAGGTAAATTAATTTATGTAAATTAGATAGCATTTTTGTAGACATAGTTGTAGTCAAGTGTATACCCATAGTTTCATTACCAGTATATATATATATATTCTGTTCTTAGCTGATTCTTGAAGACAATTTTGATGTATTTGATGTAGCATTATCATGTTTTTGTTCTTGCTTACTGTAAATCTGGAGTAAAGGGCCACGTCACCCCTTTTGCAACCAGATCTTATTTTAAGGATGTTTGGGAGACAAGAAACACCTTCCCTGGGGTTTTTATGTGGGTCACTTTGAAATCTAAAAACACGTATTAACCATATAAAAAAACCCAGAAAAGTGTTTCTTGTCTCCCAAACATCATTAAAATAAGATCTGGTTGCAAAAGGGGTGAAGTGGCCCTTTAAGAACGTCTACTAAATGCCTAAATTGTAAGATGAAATGACAGTGTGAAACATTAACCACACAACCCCTATAGAGTCCCTATTTTTGGGCAAACTTAATCGAAAATAGCAGAGCTCACAATGCATGTTGTATAGACCACTGAGGATATTCAGGTCAGCACTGTTTCAGGCTGTTTCTGCTCCCAGCCCTGACTGGCACAAGGCGTGAAGTGTGTCCGTTACGGAAAGGTGGATTCCAAACTAACCTGTACTCCCATTTCAGTGTCTGCCAGTTTGTGTTGTCTCTCTGAATGTCTATTTGTCAAGTCTGTTCATCTGCCCACTTGTCTTCCACCTGTCTCTTCCCTGTCCTGTCACGGGGAAAGGAGGAAGAAGACACCATGGACTCATCTCATCATCTCACTCAGTCAGAGCCAGCACTGGTCTGGTGAGAAGTGACTATTGCTGAATAGACCAACTGTTCCCTGGCAATCAGGGACAGATAATTAGCCAGTCCATTTAAGTTGCATTTCCAAGTTTGATTCCCACATTCAGCTAACCAGCTGCCCAATCAGTATGTGCAAATCCAAGGTCAAGCTTCTGAAATGGTTTCTCGAATCTGCAGAAGTCCAACATAATTGTGTGGTGATTAAATATGAAAGAAGAATCTGATATCTGTCTGAAATAAATGGATTAAAGTGATAAAAGCACTACCGCCTGTGTTCACTCCCTGAAGGGGGTACCTCTGGCTTGGCCAGGCACTCCCATGAACTCTACTGGCAGTGTTTGGGGGTGGAAACTGGGAAGGCTTCAGGGGATTGTGTCCTTGGCACTATCGACCCCTGCTGCTGGTTAGTGAGGTTCTCTGTTCAGTGCAGAGGGCATCTGGGGGAAATGGAAGCTCTGGAAGTGTTACTAAGGTCCTTCAGGTGAATAGAAGTGGGACTTGGCAGGGACAGGCACCACAGTACACATAATTATAATAAGCAATGAGATTGATATGAGAAATCATTTGAAATCAAATTTTGAACAAATAAACAAACAAAAAGTGGTTCTGTGATATAGTACATTTACAACAAACACTCAAATGGGATGTCCAAACAGACACAGGGTAGTATCATTAACAGATTAAAGTGTTCCTTTAAATGTGTCCATCATATCGACCAAAAATATACCCAGGCTTACAAAATGGGGATAAAAAGACAGAAAAGTATGCTGCCTGCTGAATGTTAAGTAATGTTTTGTCCAGAATGGATGCAATGTTGCACAAACCACTCCATATTCAATGGCATGATTGCCAGTCAAAGGGCACTTTTCCTGCTCTGGGCTGAAGATGGTGCACTTGAGCACTGCACAGGCGTTTTACATCAGCAGCTATAGCATCTTTCACACCCACCCTTTCTCTCACACACTCCATCATTTGTAATTTATATGTAATATGAGTGTGACCATCCACAGCTGAGCTATCCGGTTAGGTCACAGTCCAGTTGCTCATGCAGGAACCTACAAAAAACGCTCACATGCACAGTATACAAACGAGCGCAAATGCCGGCCAAAGCCCAACGCTCTCTCACACACACACACTCACATGCCAGCATAGCCTTTAGGTGAGGGAAGACTTTGCGAAATTGAGTTCACGGTGGTCGCTTAGCAATGTTGAGCGGAGGGGTGTGCTATCAGGCCAAATTGTTCCGGTTCCTCTTGGCTCCCCCCAATTCCATCTGAGTGTTCATGGGTGGAACGGTGGCACAGTCATCCAGCGGCACTGACATTTAGAAACAGAGAGAGAGAGATGGGAGGACAAAATAAAAGAGCGAAAGTGAGAGTTTAGTCCTCTATATGAAAGCAACTGGAACACTGGGTGAAAGAAAATGGGGCCAGATGACTTCTCCATTTGAGAGACAGGAAAACCATGCTAAATTAAAGATGATTCTGGAAGTGCACTTGCATCCCTAAAAGTAAAAATGAATCTCACAGATGAACATCTTCATGTATTTTTTGCTATAAAATTTCTTGTTTTTTTATTTAATTATGATGAAAGTTACAACTGAAATGTCATGAGGGTTTTTACGATGTGGCTCCCAGAGGAGGCGAGCCACCTAGAAAAAGGCCTTAATTTCTGTGTCTGTGGCTAATCTCACAAACCTGGACTGATCAGCACCAAATGTACCATGTAACATAAAGATCACCAGGTGTTTCATACACAAGTGAAAACTGCCAGTAGTGTAGGTGTTTTACATGCAACCTGAAGCTATAACATTAACACATATTTAAATGTGTGTTACCCCCCCCCCCACCCCCCCCCCCCCCATACATATGGTATATAATTTAAAAGGTTGTTCATGGAAAATATGACAAAGGGAATTTAACTGAGTATATGAGTTTTCCTTTAAAAGGTGTGCAAAGTGTCCAGAATTTATTCAGTGTGATGAAAGGGATTGTCTATTCCTATTTAATCTCCCAAGGATTTAAACTGTAGTGAAGGGTAATTTCATTATACAATGCAATGTGTGTGGTTGCCTGAACGGGTCCAGGAGGAATTCTCAGGTACTGCACATCAGTGGTCTCAGTATCACTGCTGGCGCTGGTGAAGCCAACATGATCAACTTTAAAGGTGAAGCCAACATGATCAACTTTAAAGGTGAAGCCAACATGATCAACTTTAAAGGTGAAGCCAACATGATCAACTTTAAAGGTGAAGCCAACATGATCAACTTCAAAGGTGTGAATCAAAATAATGTAATTGACTGACACGTTACAGGCTTACATGCAGAGTGATGTTTTGTTTTCGAGTGCACTTCATTTCATCTAGAATATACTTTGGTGCGGCCATTTTGTGGAACACGGACAGTATTTGTTTGTAAAACAAATATATAGGAAAAAGTGGGGACAATAAAGTACACACACACACACACGTCTAAAATAATATAAATATCCATCATCAATCAGCCAGCTGATGTCACAGCGTTCAAGTTCAATGTCAAGGTCAAATGACTGTCATAGCAGGCTGGCATGTACGCAAAGTGCAGTCATATGTCATACTTGTGTCAGCCAGGCTGATGCTATCACAGACAGTCATTGAAATTAGACCACATAATGTCATACGTTATGCCAATGAATCTAGCCAAGTGTTAGGGTAAGGACAAGAACCCTCCTGGCTAAAAACTGGTCTGAACACGTCCATGCTGCCGATATCCAAGGGCATCAAACGGGTTGAATATTTAGGCGACGTTCCATGGACCCTAAGCTGACAATGTTGTCATGGTTTATAGATTCTACTGTTTAATAGATTGTGGGTCCAGTGTGTGACACGTAGTCACACTAGTGCCTAGAATACCAAGTATAGCTCCACTGCTTAAGTCAGTGCACCCATGAGGGAGATCTGAGCTATGTGCAACATGCCAGGCCAGCACCAGTTTGAGGACAGGCAAGGCAAGCCACTTGGAGGGACAGGCAGCATGTTAAGCTATAGGCAGCGGTCAGGATATACATGCCGAGCCGCGAGCATGCTTCTAGCACCGGAGACTAGCAGACCGCTGAAGTGGCCACAGAAAGAGGGAGATGTGGTGATATCAGTGCAGGAACACAGTGGGCAGACACAGAGAGAAATAGTCACAGCTGATTGGTTACGGGGGGACTGCGGGGGAAAGAGCCAAATGGAGGCCCGACAAATCCCTGAAATGAGAGAAAATGCAGGGCAGGGATCTAGAGAGCTGCTGAGACCCCATGCTCTGTCAGCGCCTCATTTAAGCACAGTGCCATCAACTCAGCAATATTGAATTGGGAATTTGAAGCTCCGGCGATTGAGACACCTGCAGGGAGAATGAAAATATCAACGCAAAAGGATGGGAGACAGACTAGCAGTGCAGAAAAGAGATAGGGGGGAAAGGGGGGGGGGCAGTTTATCTATTGAATCAAGGTAATGTGATCATGAAATGAAAAATATGGAGAGATCTGTCATCTCTGGGTAAGAAGTAGCTGCAGCTGGACTCTATATTATGTGGACTATGAGGTATGTGTATTGTGTGGGATTTGTGTGTCTGTATGCATTTGTGTGTCTGCAGATGTCAAGGAAAAGAAGATGCAAAAGGCTGAATATTGGAGGTAAAATCTGTCCAAATTCTGGTCAAAATAGTCAAATAGAAGTAGTCCTTCACGGTCCATTATGAGCAGCACATCCTGTTCAGAGGATCGTGCACATTATGGTCAAGTGCCAAAAAGCTTGTGTGTGTGTGTGTGTGTGTGTGTGTGTGTGTGTGTGTGTGTGTGTGTGTGTGTGTGTGTGTGTGTGTGTGCGTGTGTGTGTGTGCGTGCACGCTTGTAGTTATGTGCTTGTGAGGACAGATGACTACTGGAAAGTGAAGACATGATTTGCGAGAGAAAAAGCTTAGCTTGGACTTAATGTAGTCCTCCTGGCAGACTGCAAGTTCTGACTAAGATCCTCCTGTATCTCATTATATATATACCGTATATCTAGCATTCTGACATTTCTTTAGTGTTCCCATTCAATACATGGAAGCCCAATCTCTATTGTGACATCTCAGAAATTCCTGTGAGATAGATAGGTAATTGTGTTGGATATAAGTCACAATTAAGAGAAAATAACTCAAAATTCTTAGATTCTGCATAAAACCAATCTGACTCCGATCTGGATAGGAAATCAAATTTGGTGCCAGTCTGAACCTGGATTTGAAAAGAACATAATATGCATTTACAGGGCAGCGGTAGGCAACATGCTGCTCTAGTGCCAGGGCACTAGAGCAGCAGTTAGGGCAGCGGTAGGCAACATGCTGCTCTAGTGCCAGGGCACTAGGGCAGCGGTAGGCAACACGCTGCTCTAGTGCCAGGGCACTAGGGCAGCGGTAGGCAACACGCTGCTCTAGTGCCAGGGCACTAGAGCAGCAGTTAGGGCAGCGGTAGGCAACACGCTGCTCTAGTGCCAGGGCACTAGGGCAGCGGTAGGCAACACGCTGCTCTAGTGCCAGGGCACTAGGGCAGCGGTAGGCAACACGCTGCTCTAGTGCCAGGGCACTAGAGCAGCAGTTAGGGCAGCGGTAGGCAACACGCTGCTCTAGTGCCAGGGCACTAGGGCAGCGGTAGGCAACACGCTGCTCTAGTGCCAGGGCACTAGAGCAGCAGTTAGGGCAGCGGTAGGCAACACGCTGCTCTAGTGCCAGGGCACTAGAGCAGCAGTTAGGGCAGCGGTAGGCAACATGCTGCTCTAGTGCCAGGGCACTAGGGCAGCGGTAGGCAACACGCTGCTCTAGTGCCAGGGCACTAGGGCAGCGGTAGGCAACACGCTGCTCTAGTGCCAGGGCACTAGAGCAGCAGTTAGGGCAGCGGTAGGCAACACGCTGCTCTAGTGCCAGGGAACTAGGGCAGCAGTTAGGGCAGCGGTAGGCAACATGCTGCTCTAGTGCCAGGGCACTAGAGCAGCAGTTAGGGCAGCGGTAGGCAACACGCTGCTCTAGTGCCAGGGCACTAGAGCAGCAGTTAGGGCAGCGGTAGGCAACACGCTGCTCTAGTGACAGGGAACTAAAGCAGCAGGCGGATTAGGCCCTAGGCTCTTATAGGCCCTCTCCCGTGGCTCCCAGTTGCCATGGGCAAAGAAGTATGTAAAGGAATAAGAGGTTCTCTTTCTTTTTATAGGGCATCTAATTCTTTACACAACTTTCACTTTATTTTTGCTGATAGATATTGTCTTGTTCAACTCTTTGCTTTGTAAGAAATATGCTATACTAATTCTTGGAAAGGCTTTCTGTGATGTTCTTCTATTCAACATTCTAAACTGGCCAAAGTGTATTTCTGCATTGATATAATCCAAAACAATGCAACTAAAGCTGTAATCCATTTTTTGTATAATTTTTCTCTCCGAACGCCAGAAAGCTAAGGAAATTGTCATGGACTTCTGCAAGAAAAGGCAGGCATCCTACAGTATATGTCACTCTCGAGCGATGGGACACCAGTGGAGAGAGTGAGCAGCTCCATACCTTGATGTGCACGTAAGAATGCACATACTGTTAAGGGCAAAGAACGCAAAGGACAGCTGAGAAAAGTCTGCTACCACCTAGAGCTTAAGAGCAGGTGACATCAAGGTCTGAAATAGCAACTCTTGGGACATTTGAGTCCTTCGGAAGGGTGTTAGAGCCATAAACAAGGACATGGACATGGTAAAAAGAGAACAAAACAAATGAAAAGCATTTTTGCACATTTTCTTTTTAATGTTATGTTGATGTTACTGCTGCTTACGGTATAAAATTCAAAGGAAGTTACTATTGCTGCTATACACAAGTTTTCTGTACCCACATATACGGTATGGCTTATTTGCACATTTACATATACACGTGTCTCTCAACCTTTCTTGTGTTATGCTGATTTTGATACTTTAGGACAAAATGGGAAGCCTTCATTCCCATTTTGTCTGTTTGTTTTATTATTATTATTGTCCTCCTATATTCACATTTCGTTGCTTGTACCCGTATTAGTAGTTTCAAAACAAAATGTTTTAACTTGTATTCCTGCCTCTATATGAGAGGTTTCTCCAGTGGACTGTTCAGTATTTGAATGAGAACAATCCTGAATTGACGGCATTTGAGATGAGGTATGCACTCAACGGTGTGTAAATGCAGTGCACTGAACTACTGCTCAGTGAACTGCCATGTCCTTCTCCCTTCTGCTGTGCTTGCTCTCTCTCTGTCTCGTCACCCTGCTCAGTATAGACAATATGATTAGGTCAGTGGTTCTCAAACTTTAGTCCATACTATCTGATTAAATCAGTGGATCTTAAAACTTTTTATTTTATTTCAAAGGACCCTTAGAGTGTGTGCAAATGGAACCAAATGGGCCCTTACGGGGTCCATTTGGTTCCATTTATACATTCCCTCAAGGAACACTGGACCACACTTTGAGAACCACTGGCATTACATTAATATCAGTTCAAATGACAGCACTGGTCCTCTTCAGAGATGTCAACATGATGTCGCTTCCAATTTTCATTGGTCGATGTCGACCACATGGATACCATTGACCAATGAAATATTTGAAGAAGGCCAATGTGATACATTTTTGTAAATAGCTTAATTGCTACGAGAAGGGAGAAATAATTTGGTCCTAAAGGCGCCGTGCAGTGAACCTCGTCAGGATTCTGTTAAGGAACACTTCAATGGAACAAATGCTGTATTCTGTACGTACAAGGCTAGGTCAGGGTTAAAAGTGGGCCGCCAGAGCGGCTGGACAACGTTTAAGCCGCCCCACCCTACTGGCCAAAGTTGGAACTGCAGGTGGACGGGCAAAATACATGGAGGTTCATGGAGATATTTCGTGACGTGTGACACAAAATGGGTCTCCCAACGTGAGCTAAACCGATTATATCGAGCCAACAGAGGTACTTCCGGCAGACTTCCGGCTGGGTGCTTCAAGCACCACTGAGCAACTTCCATTGAAATGAATAGCTGGGGGGCGGGGCTGTCCACTCTGTAGTTTAGGCCTAACTCTAAAAGGTGCCTTGGGGATTATAGTCCAGGACACTTCCATTTAGAAGATCCATTTGGTTCCATGTGTACTCTCTTATGCGAAACAATGATGAGTGTCGGCTTGTGCATGTTTGCACGACTGTGTACATTATGTCCACATTTGTGTGTACCCATGTTTGCTCCTCCATGAGGACAAATGAACAAGAGAGAGAGAGAGAGAGAGAGAGAGAGAGAGAGAGAGAGCGGATGTGTCACAGCTTGAAAGTAAGAGGATACAGAGGCCATGAAGTACTAAACCCGAGTCTTTCTTCTCTAGTCCCCGGCGGGGTGCTGAAATTAAATTACCTCTTCTCGCAATATCGCCAGCCTGACTCAGCACCACCTTATTGTTCCTTCATTTCAATTTCTCTCCGGTCGCCTTTTGACTATTCCGCTTCTCTCCATGCCTTTTTCCGCTGAACGGTGTGTGGTCAATGAATTCAGCATCAAGTCCATTTCTTACCTACAGTGTCCTGCTCGCTTTCGGCTGTGCTCTCTCTCTCGCACACACGTCATCCGGCTCATCTTTCATGCGCCCCCGCCCACCGCCCCCCCCCGTCACGTTTTAGGTCATTGACGGCTGGACACTGTGGCCACAGTGGAGTCATTAATTCCCAGAGCAAGCGAGGCGGGGAGAGGGTTTGACGCATTCACTGCTGCATATCCCTCTGATCACCTCAGCCAAGAAGACAAATATATCCCTGGGTCACAGAGTGTGTTCCTAATTGACTGTATGTCGGCTACGTGTGTGTAGTATGTGTGCGTGTGCGTGCACTTGTTCCTCTGTCAGGCAGAAAGGGGGGATTAGTTAACGTAAATCACAAGCATTGTACCCACCTGAGCTGGTCCTGAGGCTTAAGCCGACATAAGGCTAAACCTGAATGAAATTATACTCATGGGGAGAAACTGTGTGTTAAGTATTTTCTCGAAAAAAAAATAGTGTGTCACATGCACCTGGGGCCTGTTTCACGAAACTTGGATGAACTAATCCAGGATTTAGGCCAAAGCCAGGCTTTTTAAATCCTGATCTTTACAGCCTGGTTTATTCCGTTCCACTAAAGCCAAGCGAGGCTCAGAATTGGTGGATTTGGCGAGCCGGGATCAGCAAGCCTGGCTTAATAGACAGTCTGGCTTTTTGTCTCTAGACCCATTCTGTAGAACACAGATTTACTGATCCTTCTTCTTCATGGGGTATTACGGCAGTTTGCATCCTTAATAGTTGCATTACAGCCCCCTTCTGTATATCTCATTATCTTTACTAATCTATTCAAGACTTACTGATACAAGGACTTAAGCTTCTAAAATAAATACTGCTGCTGTAATTAAAGAGAGAAGATACTCTCAATAGTGGATAGACTGAATGATTAACTACACCAAAAATATAGTTTACATTTTACCACTACTATTAACTTAAAACAGAATTCTTAATATTGTAAGCATAATGATATTGTCGCATTGTGATATTTGGCCATAACTCCCTCCTCTGAGGGAGCTACCTTTGGGGAAGGGGGTTGTTGTCCAGACAGGGGCCAGACTGGTGAGGGTCATGGGAGCATGCCAAAGTTTGTGCTATTGCCATTGAGAATGCATTGGGCGTTTAAGTTAAATAACTCAGAAACTACAAAACATTTCAAAGTAAAAAGTTCCAGCATGTGTCTCCACAGTAAGCTGAATTTTACAAGTGTGAATGGAGTTTCTAGGTGAAAGTGATTTTTTGAAGTGCCACTATCTGCCTATAAATGTCTCAAATTTGAAAGCACTATATTTCAAAAACTATGAAACATTTCAAAGATTCCTTTTCAGGCACACATGTCCACCGTAGGATGAACCTAAATAGGTTTGAATGGGGTTTCTAGGTGTAAGTATGTAGGACTAGTAGTGGGTGAAACGTTACAATGGTAATATGTTGTAAAACAATGAGTAATGGTAATATTTAGTGGTTTTCACTTTTACAAAAAAAAGATATATATATATAATATAATAATTCTTCTTAACCATGCACTGCACTTGCACGACAGCAAACCTATTCATGGGGAACATTCACCAAAAGCAGTTGATCTACAAGCTCACAAGCTGTCATGATGTTGTGCAGCCTATATATTTTGGTTATTTGATTTTATATAGTGCTTAAATTAGTCCTTTAATGCAGACCGATAGAAATAAGGCAACATAAACCCATAATAATTGAATAAATCTGGAAAACATCATTGGTTTGTGATCAGTTTGACTGCTTAATGAACAGTAAAGACATCAGGATTAGGTTAAACCTGGCTGTTAGCCTGGTCCGGAGCAGGCTAAGTCCAAAGCATTAGTTTCCATGGTAACTAATGTAGCATCACTTTCATGAAACCGAATCAAGCCTCAACATATCCAGGTTAACTGGTTAAATTAATCTGGCAGATCAACCAGCTTTCATGAAACCGGTTAATCACTGATCCAGGATATATTAAGCCAGGATATGTGTTAAAGCCCGGCTTAATCTCTAATCCAAGTTTCGTGGAACGGGCCTCTGGTCTTTTGATGTCTCTGTTTTGTAAATGGGACAAAAAGAATACACAGATTTGTCTACATACCGTAACTTGATTTGTAGACCATAGAGGACATTAGCTTCAGTTCAAAAGTGCTCTGCAATAAGTAGAGAATATCCAATAAAAAAAACATAGAAAAGCTGACAAACAGATAAGTATTAAGTAGGCTTCTATTTTTGAGTGGTGCAACCACTCCCTTACGGAGCTATGTGTGTGTGTGGGTGGCTGGCTGTCTGGGTGGGTGGGTGCGTCTGAGCACGAAAACAGCATGGTTGTTTTTCACCACCTGTGCGCAACCTAACACACACACAAACACACACGTATTAACTGTATATATGATGCTTTCGGGTGTGCCAATATAGTACAGTACAGTAGAGGGTACAGTAGAGGGACCCACACGGTCCCTGTCACACGGTAACTGTCATTTCTCAACCGCTTCGGACGCGGGGCGGCACGCCGGAACCCCCCCCCCCCCCCAGTGGGGGGGGGGGGGGGGGGGGGCAAAGTATACTATGCCGCTGCTGCGTGGACACCTTGTATGTCCAGAACCGTTTATACTTTTTAGGAAATGTAAAAAATAACTTTAGTTTCAACTTAAGCTGTTGTTAATACTTTTTATTGGTTCAATATTTATCACACACACACACACACACACACACACACACACACACACACACGATGCGAGCATTCCCTTTGGAGTCAAGCGCAGTTGTTGACTTACTAGAATTGTCGACCTCTGATTTATCATTTATTTATTTAATTATTATTTTTGTATTGTTTTTATTAAGAAAATGTTTAAATTTAAAAAAGAAAATAATAATAATAATACAAATAGTGCCACTTTAAGTCACCCAGGCCAGCAGTATTGCAGCTGTTCTTACTCACGCTACTCCAAACATGCATAGGGACATACAGACATAGCTGTTCCTACTCCAAACACACATAGGGACATACAGACATAGCTGTTCCTACTCCAAACACACATAGGGACATACAGACATAGCTGTTCCTACTCCAAACACACATAGGGACATACAGACATAGCTGTTCCTACTCCAAACACACGTAGGGACATACAGACATAGCTGTCCTACTCCAAACACACATAGGGACATACAGTACAGACATAGCTGTCCTACTCCAAACACACGTAGGGACATACAGACATAGCTGTTCCTACTCCAAACACACATAGGGACATACAGTACAGACATAGCTGTCCTACTCCAAACACACGTAGGGACATACAGACATAGCTGTTCCTACTCCAAACACACGTAGGGACATACAGACATAGCTGTCCTACTCCAAACACACGTAGGGACATACAGACATAGCTGTTCCTACTCCAAACACACGTAGGGACATACAGACATAGCTGTCCTACTCCAAACACACATAGGGACATACAGACATAGCTGTTCCTACTCCAAACACACATAGGGACATACAGACATAGCTGTTCCTACTCCAAACACACGTAGGGACATACAGACATAGCTGTTCCTACTCCAAACACACATAGGGACATACAGACATAGCTGTTCCTACTCCAAACACACGTAGGGACATACAGACATAGCTGTTCCTACTCCAAACACACATAGGGACATACAGTACAGACATAGCGGTCCTACTCTAAACACACATAGGGACATACAGACATAGCTGTTCCTACTCCAAACACACAAACACACATAGGGACATACAGACATAGCTGTTCCTACTCCAAACACACGTAGGGACATACAGACATAGCTGTTCCTACTCTAAACACACATAGGGACATACAGACATAGCTGTTCCTACTCCACACGCTACACACATATGGACATATGGACACACGAAGCCAGTCACCTGGAGCGGTGTGCACTGTTCAAAGACATTTGAAAAAAGGAGACAGCAAAGCTATGTTAGTGCCACTGGTCCAAAGCCAGAACAGAATCGATTGATCATTAAAATAAACATGCTCTGCCATGATGGGTGGTTTGCGAACGCTTTCAAGATTTTCAAATGGGCCCCGATACAGATTGGGTGGCCTGCAATAGACACACACGCACGAACGCCGGCACACTCACTTTACTGCTAAGTTGTTAACTTTCTCAGGAAAGTACAAGAGCAGCACCAATGCACCATGGATCAGGATTGATAGGATATTAGCCGCAATTTGCAACTCTAGATTTTTTTACCCAGCCCATTGTAAACAAATCTAGAGTTGCAAATTGCGGCTAATAGGATATGACTGATTCATAGAAAAGCTACAAAGTATTATGTGGAACTCAGCACGCTTACAAATATTACAAGTATGGATGCAGGAAAACCAACTAACGATAACCCAGTAGAATAAAAAGCTGTTTGATATTTTTTCTTCTTGAGACAAACTACCAGACATCAATATGGAAGCCAGTGTTCTCATGGAGAAACTTTTCAAAATATCCATGCCTCTAACACATCATCATTCTTATAATAACTGTAAATGTTTATTTTCAAATAATTTAAGCCCTACAGTATTTGTTACTTTCACAATTTCACAAATACACAGATTTACCGACTGCACTGTCTGTTCACGGAGACCTGCTCTGTCGCTTGAGTGTTGGTGAAATGTTTCAAAGATGCATAAAACAGCATTAGGAGACCTTTAAAACACACACACACACACACGCACGCACGCACGCGCGTGCGCACACACACACACACACACACACACACAGGCCTCATAGCCTATCTACTTCTTTCATGTATCATCAGATGGCCTATCTACCATCCATGTGAATTAATCCATCACATTCACATTACTGTCAAATTGCCACTCATTCAAACCTTACTGCAAAAAACAATGTTTACATGACAGCAATAGATTCTAACACCTTTCTGTCTCTGCAAAAGCAAACATATTCAAAGTAACTGCACAGAGTCATGAAAACACAACAAACACATTACCTTGTTCCTGTTCTAGCTGGGTGGTAATTGAACTGTAAATCATTGAAACTTATTTCAGAGCAACATTGTGCTTTTGCCTTTTGCCTTAACTTCCATCTGAATTTGCACTGGAAGTCATGTGACATTCACTTCCTATCATGGCTTCAAAATAAAAGCATTACCATAAATAAAATGGAACCTGATGAAAAGAGAGCTTACAGAGTCCTTCAAAATAAAATAGCCTACCCATAATATAAGAGGCAGTAACCTTGCAGAATTAGCCTGTCGCTAAGTCCCACCCAAGCCCGTTGTTGGCCAATACCACGTTAGCAACGGTTAAGCAGTGTCAATACATATATTTGCTGTACAGCATGTGTGGACCTCAGAAAGAGGGTTTGTTTTCTTACCTGTTATGAGCAAACTAGTCCATTCCATGAATTATTTCGCTCCGTTGTGCAGTTTAATAGTATATATAAAAATAGGCTCTCATTGACTTGAATCTCAAAAGTCAGTTAGCACACACAACAAAAGCTGATTATTCTGACAGTTTATGACATCAGGAAAACTCATGCCGTTTTATTTTTCGTCTTTTGATAGATTTATAAAATAACTATATTGGTTGGAGATATACAGTGAAGCGCCTCCCAGATATTTCTCCTAAAGCATCTCCCTCAAACACGTCCAAAATTGTGTATGGTGTTTCAAAGTAAAAAGTTCCAGCATGTGTCTCCACAGTAAGCTGAATTTTACAAAGTGTGAATGGAGTTTCTAGGTGAAAGTGATTTTTTGAAGTGCCACTATCTGCCTATAAATGTCTCAAATTTGAAAGCACTATATTTCTAAAACTATGAAACATTTCAAAGATTCCTTTTCAGGCACACATGTCCACCGTAGGATGAACCTAAATAGGTTTGAATGGGGTTTCTAGGTGTAAGTATGTAGGACTAGTAGTGGGTGAAACGTTACAATGGTAATATGTTGTAAAACAATGAGTAATGGTAATATTTAGTGGTTTTCACTTTTACAAAAAAATAATAATAATATAATAATTCTTCTTAACCGTGCACTGCACTTGCACGACAGCAAACCTATATTCATGGGGAACATTCACCAAAAGCAGCTGATCTACAAGCTCACAAGCTGTCATGATGTTGTGCAGCCTATATATTTTGGTTATTTGATTTTATATAGTGCTTAAATTAGTCCTTTAACGCAGACCGATACAAATAAGGCAACATGAACCCATAATAATTGAATAAATCTGGAAAACATCATTGGTTTGTGATCAGTTTGACTGCTTAATGAACAGTAAAGACATCAGGATTAGGTTAAACCTGGCTGTTAGCCTGGTCCGGAGCAGGCTAAGTCCAAAGCATTCGTTTCCATGGTAACTAATGTAGCATCACTTTCATGAAACCGAATCAAGCCTCAACATATCCAGGTTAACTGGTTAAGTTAATCTGGCAAAATCAACCAGCTTTCATGAAACCGGTTAATCACTGATCCAGGATATATTAAACCAGGATATGTGTTAAAGCCTGGCTTAATCTCTAATCCAAGTTTCGTGGAACGGGCCCCAGGCCCCTGGGACCGAGGCTACTTCAGGAGTGTGTGTACAGATTTGGACCAATCAGATCGTTTTGTAGGCAAACCGGAACTTCTTTCCACACAAACTTGTCAGGGTTGCCAAGTCTGCTTATTTCCCGCTACTTATGGCTTAAGGCTAATAATTAGTACTGTAATACAATACCAAAACATTAATTATCATAGACATAGGCCTACATAGTATTTATGATGATAAATGCATACAATATTTTTATTAGGATTATATATGGTCATATTATTGTGTTTGTTTTGGCTTGTTTTTCTTGATTTGGCTTTAAGAATTGGCTTGTTTTTGGAGGTGGGTTGGCTTATATCGCTCACACAATGTGGCAACACCGTAGTCAAAACAAAAACAAGACAAGGTTGAATTTTTTTATTAAAAATAAAACCGCATGAGCTTTCCTGATGTCACTCATAAATGGTCAGAATCAGCTTAGTGTTCTAAAAGATTGACTTTGAGAGTTGTTTCCCCGTTACAATGGAAGTCAATGAGAGCCTATTTTTTATTTCTAATACTACTAAACTGCACAACGGAGCGAAATAATTCATGGAATGGACTAGTTTGCTCATAACAAGGTAAGAAAACAAACCCTCTTTCTGAGGTCCACACATGCTGTACAGCAAATATATTTATTGACACTGCAAAACCTTTTTTTTTAATATATATCTTTTTTTTTATCCCACGATTTTGTAACCCATTTTTCACCCCTGTGTCAATCATCTAATGTGATCCTGGGCTCTACACACCCTCCGCCAACCTGGGGAGAGCAACGGACTTAACTCATGCTTCCTTCATGCTTGAGTGTCCAAGTTGCTCCTTTACACCTGACAGGGGGCAGTTTCGGGGGCCTGTTTCACGAAACTTGGATTAGAGATTAAGCCGGGATTTAACACATATCCTGGCTTAATATATCCTGGATCAGCGATTAACCGGTTTCATGAAAGATGGTTAATCTTGCCAGATTAATTTAACCAGTTAACCTGGATATGTTGAGGCTTGATTCGGTTTCATGAAAGTGATGCTACATTAATTACCATGGAAACTAATGCTTTGGACTGCTCCGGACCAGGCTAACAGCCAGGTTTAACCTAATCCTGATGTACTGTTCATTAAACGCCCAATGCATTCTCAATGGCAATAGCACAAACTTTGGCATGCTACTAGTCCTACATACTTACACCTAGAAACCCCATTCAAACCTATTTAGGTTCATCTTTCGGTGGACATGAATCTTTGAAATGTTGCATAGTTTTAGAAATTGAAGTGCTTTCAAATTTGAGACATTTATAGGCATGTCAAAAAATCACTTTCACCTAGAAACTCCATTCACACTTTGTAAAATTCAGCTTACTGTGGAGACAGATGCTGGAACTTTTTACTTTGAAATGTTTTGTAGTTTCTGAGTTATTTAAGCAGTCAAACTGATCACAAACCAATGATGTTTTCCAGACTTATTCAATTATTATGGGTTTATGTTGCCTTATTTGTATCGGTCTGCATTAAAGAACTAATTTAAGCACTATATAAAATCAAATAACCAAAATATATAGGCTGCACAACATCATGACAGCTTGTGAGCTTGTAGATCAGCTGCTTTTGGTGACTGTTCCCCAGAATAGGTTTGCTGTCGTGCAAGTGCACGGTTAAGAAGAATTATTATATTATATTATATTATATTATATTATATTATATTATATTATATTATATTATATTATATTATATTATATTATATTATATATTTCTTTTTTGTAAAAGTGAAAACCACTAAATATTACCATTACTAATTGTTTTACAACATATTACCATTGTAACGTTTCACCCACTATTGAACCCATGACCCACAGTTCACCAGTCTGGCCCCTGTCTGGACAACAACCCCCTTCCCCAAAGGAGGACGGAGTTATGGCCAAATATCACAATGCGACAATATCATTATGCTTACAATATTAAGAATTCTGTTTTAAGTTAATAGTAGTGGTAAAATGTAAACTATATTTTTGGGGTAGTTAATCATTCAGTCTATCCACTATTGAGAGTATGTTCTCTCTTTAATTACAGCAGCAGTATTTATTTTAGAAGCTTAAGTCCTTGTATCAGTAAGGTCAGATTCTCACCTAATACTTCGGTAGACTCAGATCCGTATGGGCGGGGAAACGGGATTCTTGCATATTTAATTGGCTGCGGTTTGCCTTCACACTGTCATTCGCAGCAATTGGAAACGCAGCAAGGGGGACCTTTAACAATGTGTTCCGTTCATAAACTATAGCCTACACAGTGAAATCTATGGTGATAAAATTACACTCATAACGTGCATGTGTCGTGCCGTCTGGGACCCCCTCTCTCTCTCTCTACTATGCACGCAGCCGCCACACACTGTTCTTTTGGGCATGGAGGCACAGCGCTGCATGAGCGCACTGATATAACTCCCCAGTCCCACACAGTGACAGCACTCCATGTTTACGGCACGCACAGACAGACAGACAGAATATTATGTAGGCTATAATACACTGCAGTGTTTTTATGTGTTTTCTTAAGCAATTGATTAATGTAGCCTACACGTCCTCATTTCGATCAGGGCTTCAGTCTCCTTATTCGACCACGTCTATCCACAGTAACGGGACATCTTTGCGCTGCGTAAAATATGCCTTAACCGTCTCCAACTGTGTTCAGCTCCTCACCCGCCACATTATGTTTGCTTCATTTCCTTTATTTACTGCGGATTGCATTCACACCTGCACCGAATCGTAGTCAAGTGCGATTCGAAGCGAAGCGAAACCCACGTTTTTGGGCGGAGTAAAATGCGGTTATTTGCTGCGCATTAGGATTCGAATGAGCCTTCACACCTGCCAAACGAAGCGCACTTTCTGACAATGCGCAGCAGGATTCGTTTTAATCGCAGCAAAGCTCTCTGGTATGAATGTGACCTTAGTCTTGAAGCCTCGCTTGGCTTTAGTGGAACGGATGGAGGGGAAAGGAACTGATTGGAATAACGTGTTCCTTCCACGCGCTACGTCCAACCAGGGGCCTGTTTCACGAAACTTGGATTAACTAATCCAGGATTTAGGCCAAAACCAGGCTTTTTCAATCCTGGTCTTTACAGCCTGGTTTTGGCCTAAATCCAGGGGGAGGCAGTTTAGAGACCAGTATTACTGCATGTTTTTGTGAGGGTACCTACCCTAGGGGACACAAACTCCACACAGAAAGGCCCTTTCGCCAACCCCGCCTTCGGGTATGGGCACTGATGACGCAGAGGAGGAAACACGCCTCCAGCACCCACAGCGCCCCGAGCAGGAATCGAACCCAGGACCTTCTAGCTGTGAGGTGACAGCACTACCAACTGTGCCACCGTGCCCCTTGCCCTGCAAAACCATTTTGACCAGCATTGAAAGCTTGACCAGGATCCTAACCTAGTAACCGTTGCTAACGTGGTATTGGCCAAGAACGGGCTTGGGTGGGAGTTAGCGACAGGCTAATTGTTACCTTATCAAAAATCTGGGCCAGTCCTTGTCCCTTTAATTTTTGTATTTTTTTGGGTCACAAGTAAACACAATTTAAACACATTTTCACAAGAATTTGGTAAATGTAAAAACTAAAATTTATCTAAACAATTCCATAAACTAAATTAAATCGTTGAAAATAGCAGATCTGCAGGTGAGCATGTAGATCACTAGTAGGCCCAGATCCAAACTAGTAAATTCGCTACAATTTCTCTTTTGAGCTAAAATGTTAGGAAACCACGGCACGATAATGGGGAGAATAGAATAGAATAGACTTTTATTTGTCATTGCACACAAAGCATACACTGAGCATACAACGACATTCCTAGGGAGCTCCCACATAACCGTAGTACATAAAACACTGACATACACATAACATACAACACAGAGTATAAAGTGCATGGTGATATTTAAAGTGCATGATGGATGAAAAAAGAGAACCAACTAGACAAAGTGCCAATCGGCACAGGTCTCCACCAGGGCAGGTCAGGTTGTGGCCTCATGGTGGCGCTATAACAGGCTGTTGAGGAAGATTTGGGCCGGAGGTTCGTGTTGGAGGGATGCAGGTACAATGTTTTTCCATGTGTGCATACATAAGTTGTATACAGATCGATGCAGTTATAGCTAAAAACAGGAATTGGCCTGTTATAGCGCCACCGTGAGGCTGATTTTGAGGAAAAAATTGTGGCATGTCGTCCTCGGCGTCCTCGTCATGCCTAGTGAAAATGTGCGTGTATAAATTAACGGAAATTGCACACTGTGTTTGTGATTTGTGGCCTTTTTTCTAAATGGACGAATCGTGTGAGCTTTGGAAGCCAATCTTAGCCAATCAGGATGGAAGATGGGAAATGGTGGCGCTCCGTGTTGATCACATGACTATGGAGATAGTGTATACCGATTTGCGTGAAATTTGGATAAAATCTGAAGTAGTAATAATAGAAAATGTGTTTTACATATGTCGGCCTCCTGGTGGCGCTATAAAGAGCAGATGTGAAAAATTCCAGGCAAAGGTTTTTCCTTGGCCTCTAGGGAGTTGGCATACAAAGTTATCCACAGATCCGTGCAGTTAGAGGTAAAAACACTTTTCGGCCAGTTATAGCGCCACCTTGAGTCTGAGTTGAAATTGTTCATGTGGCATTTTGTCCTCGGCCTAGTGGGAATGTGGGTGCACAATTTCACGGAAATCACGCGATGTGTTCATGATTTGCAGCATTTTGTTTGAAACTGAGCACTCCTGTGAACTTTGGAAGCCAATCTTAACCAATCAGGATGGAGTCTGAGAAATCTGAAAAACCGGTTTCGTTGAATGGCTCTAGAGAGACTGTGTACCAATTTGCGTGATGTTTGGACAAAATTTGTAGGTGTACTGTGCAAAAACTTGTTTTGCACAAATCGGCCTCCTGGTGGCGCTACAGGCCGTTCTGGAAAGTTTGGGGCAGAGGTTCATGGTTGGCATCCAGGGAGTGTGTGTGCAAAATGTGGCATTGACCGGGTTAACGGTGGCCGAGATTAGCTGCTCACGGACACACGGACGGACGGACGGACACACGGACGGACGGAGTGCAAAACATACTCTCCCCACATGCCTTCGGCCTGGTGGAGACAATAAGTTATCACAGTCCAGAGTCAGAGTGCATGATGCATATGAGGGGACAGTCAATGCTCATTTAGTGATCGATCGTTTCGTTTAGCAGTCTGACTGCGTAGGGGAAAAAAGCTGTTTGTCAATCTTGAACTACTAGCACGGATGGACTGGTATCTCCTCCCTGAGGGAAGAAGGTGAAAGAGATGACATGCTGGGTGTGACTGGTCTCTGATCATACGGTGGGAGAGGCCGAGGCAGAGGGAGGTGAAGACGGAGGCGATAGAAAGATGGTAGAGGGGACCCGATGATCCTACCTGCCGCCTTCACCACCCTCTGCAGGGCCGCCTGCTCTGCCTTTGTAAGTCAGTACGCTCTCGACAGCACAATGGCAAAAGTTCACAAGGAGATTTGTTGGGAGGGCAGCTTCTTTCAGTTTCCGTATAGGAAGTATATAGGGGGAGAAAGGAAGAGAAAGGAATACAACTACAACATTGGCAGTGTCAAATGTGCATGTAGCAACCAAACAATCTTGCTACTGTACCACTATGGCAGCTACTAGTGTACGATCCATTTTTAACCTGAAATTGATTTTATTGGCTGGAGTGCAGGGTGAGTCATCGAAATGTGTTTTGCAATGTATAGGGATTATTGCATTTTCTGATGTGTCATAGCATGGGCCTTATTGTTTGAAACACATGTGAGCAGAAATACTTTCCTCAGCATACTTGCACTCTCCTCTTCCTTTTACACTGTAAACTAGAAAGTAACCAAATGTGGTCATTTTGGTTACATTTGTACACACGTGCAGCCACGGACTGGCACAGAAAATCGGCCCTTCTTTTTGTTTTGGCTTAGCCGCGGCCCCAGCCCTGCCAGAATTGCCAGACCGTGTGTACACAGTACACTAATATTGTGATGTAGTTACAAATGAAGCTGACTCAAATCAATTAGGTGTTGAGGAGAATATCAAAGTCTGCTAAAAACGCAGGTGAGAAACGTCTAGCACCACTTTGTTTAAAAAAGAAAACCCCTCTGTTTTTATTGAGCGATGAACCACTGTTTCCCAGCTGCTGCCTTTGTTCCTGTGATGACTGATTGATTGAAATAAAATAATCACATCCGTGTGAAGTGAGGGGCGCTCTTATCATCAAACATCATAGATTCATTGTCAATGGGAATTTGATCTTTGTGTAGGACAAAAATAGCCCATTTGCTCGTCTACATAATGTAATTCTCCATTCATTGTCAATGGGAATTTAATGTTTGTGTAGGATAAAAATTTGCATTGGCAACATTCAACATTCAGATAAAATTGGCAACATTCAAAGATACAATAGCAGATTTGCACACTCAGAAGTTAACGGTCATCATCACGTTGTGTTGTGAGTGTGACACGTGAGTTTGTAGATATATATATATTTTTTGCTTTTCTGCCTTTATTGATAGTATCAAGTGAAAATGGACAGGAAAGAGGGAGAGAGACATGCAACAAAGGTCGTCATGAACTGGACTCGAACGCTCAATGCTCTGTCAGGCCAAAGCATGTGCCATGCGCCTGGACCACTTGGCCAGCGGGTGCCCCTAAATGCACTATTTTGACTGAAGAGATTTGGAAGGGTGCAAGGACAGTGCAAGGACAGTTTTAGTGGCTAATGCCCATTTTATGCACAATAGTGTCATGAGCCAAAAATAGCCTGCAAGCCATGAGCTTGTTTATGTCTGCTATTTTCAAGGCGTGACACTTGTGTAGAGTATGAATCAGGCTCAAGTGTTATGAGTGAGATGATGACGAGGTGTGAGGTGCTGGCAGGTGTGGACGGTGGGAATTGAATTCTGTTCTGATGTCAAACTGGCCACTCATGCAAGGTGAAGGTGCATAGTGCAAATGTTTTAATCATTTTTCACTTGACAGAAAATTGTGTCATTTGAGTAGCCTACGGCCATGTTGATTATCCACTGCATCTGAAATGTTATGCCGGTCTAGCTGTTAATGATAATAAATATATCAAAGCCATCAGGGCTGTATGAATGTATATCACCACCTATACAATTGTTTTTTATTTATAAAGATAAGAATATAGTTTGAAGGCATATCTGCTTTATTAAGTTAGTTCACTGAGGATACGTCCCAGGTGCATACATGCAATGTATTTTAGTTTTAGTTATTCTATTTATAGTGACTCATAGCCTGGAATAGACTACATGACAACCAGGAATAGTCTGGTGACCACCGGAGAGACGGGTGGCAGCCGGAATGTAGACGGCACCCGGGAGCAGTATGGGTTGGCGCCCCAGCCTGTGTCTTCCGTGAGGAAGAAGCCCAACAAACCCACGGTGAGGCCTTTAGGAGGGCCATTCAAGCCTCAAGCGGAGCCTGCGGCACCACCAAGGGCAAGGTGGAGCCTGCGGAACCGTTGCGGCTCGAGAATCCACCATTCCTGAATAAAGTGCCTGGTGCTGGGAGTCTGGTGCAACGCACAGGGGCTGGACCTGGTGAGAGCAGGAGTGGACCTGGTGAGACGTAGGAGGGGGCCGGACAGGAGTCAACCCACAGAGCCTAGTCCTTCCACGTGCCAGAATGGTACCTCCCAGTCCCAGCAGAGTAGTTCAGGAGGAACGGATTGTGTGGCCCTGGTTTTTCCCTAATGGGACTGATCGAGGGTAGTTATACTGGGACGTAAGTCGGGACTTGATCACCCCGGCTGGGTCACCTGAGTGAGGGGTATGATGTTGGGAGACCCGAAACCCCGATGACCTTGGGATACATCACTGAGGATAAGTCCCAGGTGCATCCATCCATGTATAAACTTTTAGAGATGATATCAAATTATCCATCCATCAAGCTTTCTTGTCAACATCGCAGGCTGTTGATTAGTGGCTCTGTCATGGTGTTTAGTGTTTCTATTGAACACATTGGACGGCTTGATGAAACCGAAGCAAACCGAGCCTCACTGACCAATCCGCTGTGCCTGACATCTACAAATTGTGGCGTTTTGAGCATGATAATAACCAATGACAGAAGGCTTGTTCAGGAATAGTTCAGCATCAATTGAACATGACAGTGAAATCAGCTTACTGCAGAGTGCCTGGCCAGACGCCCATTCGCACTCCATCTGTGGGATGAAAGAGAATGAGCTATTCAAAATATATTGTCCACTCAACAGAACAGGAGACAGCATGAGACCTCTTGTGGACTACAAGCCTTGATGAATTGAGGATGTTCTGAGGGCAACACAGGGGTCAACTCAATATTGGGAGTGATGGGCATATAACTAGAATTTGACAGCCAAGCAAATAAGGCTTACTTGAGTATGTTCTTTTTATTTATTGTTGGTAAATATGTTTCTGCGTATGGGTTATCAACTCAATATTGGTAAGCAGAACGTTTAGCATAACTGCAGTGCTAAATATTTGTAATATGGTTGAGTCATATCATTGTTGCTGAATATAGGTTCTTGAATCTTGAGTCATCTGTCATCTCAATCCCTACACTCATTCTGTAGCTCCGAGATGAGGTCACGGGTAGCTCCCATTCAACCGCATTTCAGAAACAGCGCATGGTTTCCACCAGGAACGCTGCACATCGTATCCAAAAAATGAAGGTCCGATGCAGGGGCTCTCAACCGGTGGGTCGCGACCCCTTGGGGGGGGTCACCAAATTATTTTGGGGGGTCCCCAAAATATATTTTTTTTACAAGTGAATGGCTGGAAAACGGAAAATAAGAGTTTACACAGAGTACATGCATACACTTTCCTTAATGATTATATCTGGTTTCAGTATTTATTACTTGCATATCGCGCAAGTAATAGTTTTGCCCGGTCCGTATGCACCGTCCCAGCCAACCCGCCACTTTTGATGCGTATGCAAATATAACAGCAAATTGTGCCTGATTTGCTGGGACCAGATTACATACATGACCATATGTCTTACGTCATCATTGAGAGCTAGTCATACATTAGCCTGGAACTCACCTATGCTTTTTATGGCATAGGCAGCTCCCGGCAGGATCCGCCGGGAGAAACTATGCGCAGCTGCGCGACATGAGACTAATTACTTAGAGCGACAGAGAGAGAGAGAGGAGCGTGTGTGTGTACATGTGTGCGTGTATGTCAATTTTACAAAGGTGCAGACGATCAGAAATCAGCAGAGAGTGATCGACGTTTGCGCTACTCTATGCCGAATTGAAGTGAACTCGGTCCCAGACTTTTTTTTCCTCCCTGGAAATAAAAACGTCTGGGTTTCCGAGGCTAGTCATACATATACTATATATATGTAATTTGTAAAATAAAATAGCAAATTGTGCCTGATTTGCTGGGACCAGAGTACATGGTGTGTATATGTATAACTAGCTCTCAATGATGACGTAAGAAATACAATGCCAGAGTTTAATTGGTCTTCGATTGTGACGTAATGACGATATGTTTTAGTGTTGGGAGGATTAAAGGTAATGTTCCTGTGTATACATGTATGTAACCTGGTCCCAGTAAATCAGGCAAAATCTTCTGTTTTATATACGCATCAAAAGTGGCGGGTTGGCTGGGACGGATTTTGGCACAAAGTAACCACAGTATACCGCTAATCAACTTACAAATTACATATATATAGTATATGCATGACTAGCTCTCAATGATGATGTAAGAAATATGGTCATGTATGTAATCTGGTCCCAGCAAATCAGGCACAATTTGCTGTTTTATTTGCATACGCATCAAAAGAAACTGAGATTTGACAGTTTGTAGCGGTCGAAAGTACTTACGCGCTCTGCTTGCGTACTAGTGTGCAACAAGCAAGTATGCACTCGACAGAGTGCAGTTCTAGTTTATGTTATATTTTCTCTATTATTAAGGTTATTTTTGCAGTCAGTTTGTATTGGGGTGGGGAGGGGGGCGGGCGGGGGTTGCGAGACACGGCAAAAGCATTTCTGGGGGTCCCCAGCCAAAAAGGTTGAGAACCCCTGTGATAATGAGCTGAACTAGTTTTAATTTACGAGCAGACAATTAAGAAAATCCAAGTTATGGGTTGAAACGAGCGTTTAAATCGCTAATTGTTTAGTCAGCCGCTTCCATGTTTTTCAAGGAAGTTGTGCGTGAAGTTGTGCATGTCGACTGAAATAAAGTCGGTTGGAAAATGTAATTCCACATTCGACCATGGGAGGTGCCGGGGAGGCGCTAATGCTTTTCAACTTCATTGAAAAACATGGAAGCGGCTGACTAAACAAGCGATTTAAACGCTCGTTTCAACCGTTTCAATGCTCGTTTTTAGCTCATTATTGGACCTTCACTTTTTGGATATGATGTGCAGAAAAGGGTAAGCAGCGTTCCTGGTGGAAACCATGCGCCGTTTCTGAAACGCAGTGGGAGGGGATCTCCCCGTGACCTCATCTCAGAGCTACAGAATGAGCGTAGGGACTGAGGGAACGTATCGGGGCTAAGGGTAATGCAGCACGACAGTAGGATGCAATACATTAATGGTAATGGTAGGTATTGAGATTCGTCAATAACAATCTGCTACATTCAATTGATTGGAAAGATCCTTTAACGTTAAGTCAGGGCAAGCACATTGACAACCGATCTAACTACTCAAGCCTAAACCAAGTGGGAGTATGGAAAACGTTTTGACACAGAGGCAAAGGTGCCTGTTGAGAACGTTTTGAGTTCCTCAAGAAAGAACTGTAGGAATGTATGTGTGGAATAGGTTACAGTGATTATGTCAGGGCTTTATTTTTTTAAATATTTTCATATTATTTAACTGACTCAACTGAACGCTCTAACTGCACTGTCATGTATAAGGCAGGGGACATACAAATTCACAACCTTGCCCGCGTACCTTTAGCAGCCCTCTGTTGGACACACACACACACACACACACACACACACACACACACACACACACACACACACACACACACACACACACACACACACACACACACACACACACACACAAAACTATCTCTCAGCTTCTGTCACTCAGCTTGATCAATTTGTCAAGGACCTATTGAAGGAAGAGCAGAACATGGATGACCCCATGCAGTGATGAGGACTATACAGTACATTTCAGACCTGTCTGACACTGAACTGTTCACTGATGGGCTTCCCCCCATGAGACAGTGACGATTTCGCCGACGGAAAATGTTAGTTGACTAAAATGACAAAAACTAAGAATAAATAAATTGACAATGTTGTCAACAATAAGTCTGAAATGTTGGGGAGGTCCAGTAGAACTAAAAGACAAGTATTTTTATGCTTGGTTGCGGTGTGTGTGCGCTCTGAAAATAGCAGATCCACAAGCTCACAATGCGTGGCAGCATGACCTGTTCTGAGGTTAACCATGTGTAACATCAGGCATTACGACGCCATCAAGGCCTTCCAAAACACATTTTAGCAGACTAAATCAACTGTAGATTAATTAGTCGACAAAAAAGTCGTTGCTGTCAAAATCAACACTGCCCTGCATAAAATAATAATCCTGTAGTATGTGTGCATGAGAGAAAAACATCTGTGAACTTTCTGTATGCACGAGGCAACCCAATTTGTTTTTAAAACTGCTGTATAGTGTGAGTGAGCCTGCTTTAGCACACTGCACACCTACCAACACAAACTTCAAATGCCGCAAACTTCTGGAGTATAAAAATTCAATCCATTTGCTCAATCTTCTTTTTTTTTTATTCTTTTTTTTTAGTGCCTTTTGAAATGGCCTGTTGGTGTTTGGGTGCATTCTTAGACATGAACTCACAATAAAGCTGGAGTTATGTCAAGGCAGAGATGATGAGTTGACACTGGGAGGGGTGTCTAGGTGCTGGCAAAAGTTGTGCTCATCAGCTTCAGTGGATTTATAGCAGGGTTTATAACACGCACACGCACGCACGCACGCACGCACGCACGCACGCACGCACACACACACACACACACACACACACACACACACACACACACACACACACACACACACACACACACACACACACACACACACACACACACACACAGCTTTTGACTGCATTCAGTCCTCAAGCCCCAATACAAACACTAAAACTAAGCCCTAATACTAAGTATAATAATAAGTATAATAATAAGTAGCCTCCTTGTGGTTGCTATAGCTAGCTGGTTTCTATGAGCCTATTGATATTCATGTTAGTGCAAAGAAGACACGTGCCTTGGAACACACTGTAAGTCTAACAACACATCATAATGGCCGGTATCATGCTTTCACTCATTTTATAATCAGATCCTTCTAACAGCAGTCACCTCCACCTGATGAATGATTTGAAGGTTGAAAGCTACGAAACCATTAACTTTCGTGAATGACTAGAGATGAATAGTTTTACATTACTGTTTGATGTCCCTGCATGGCCTCCAAAGAGTGAGGGGCCAATTTATTGTAAGTTGTAAGACATGAATAGAGTTTTGAAGTAATATTTGATGTTGCTGTTGGAAGGCATTTACCCCCAATTCACTTTATATTTTCCTTTCATGGTTATGGGTTTATATCCCAGAGGCTTGTGTTGCTTGAGGCAGAGTGCGGATTGGGGGACTATGTGTTCCCTTACCCTAAGGAAGACCTCATTACTTTCTCACCACTTGTGTGACTTCCCTGCCAAGGACTTTGTCAAGGTAAGACACCTATATACATACTGTGCAGTGTGCCTTGCACACAGATAGCTACAGTATAGCTCAGCTAAATGTAACATGAGAGCATTTGGGGAAGGAGTTTGGTGCTTGAACTTGTCCTTAATTGAGACCACACAAAACATGAGGAAAGTTAACCACATGAACTGTACCATCCTTATTCTGGGACAAACAAATCAGATCTACAAGCTCAAAGGGCATTACAATGGGACACATTTGTGCATTGTCTATTCAGTGAAGAGAATTGGTGTAGCCTATAGAGGTCAATAGGAGGGTGCTTCGTATAGACCCTTAGTCAGCTCTGGTCAACAAAGTATAGGGTTTAAGACAGTGGTTCACGGATGAAAGATGTGGAGGGTTTCAACTTATTCATCTATTATTATCAGGAGTAGTTCATATAGTGATCCAATGTGCAAATGAAACGTTGATATCCAAAGAATAGGTAGGGCTGCAGCACAGTGGTGAGCTACACAAATGGACTGATAAAGAACAATGACTGGAGTTGAAGAGGTGGGAAGAGAGAGAGAGAGAGAGAGAGAGAGAGAGAGAGAGAGAAAGCGAGGGAAGGAGAAAGGGAGGAGGGGAGGGGGGCAGAGTGTGTACAGACTGAGCTTTATCTCTGTTTCCACACGAGGCACAGTGAGCAGAGATGTAACTGATTACTGTTATCAGTGGGCTCGGTGGTTACTGTAACCGGGATAATGGGAGCCATAATACACAGCACAACACTACTGACGGCTAGCTGATAGAGGGAGAGACCGTCCGTGTCGGAGGTGTGGCACAGTGGCAGGCAAAAGAGAACAATGTGGAAGAAGAGAGAAGGAAAGGAATTCAACAGAAGGAAGGCGAACTTTCAAAGATGTTCTGACAAATAACAAGAGGATAATGGGAATAGACAGAGGAAAGTGTATGTGCGAGAGAGAGAGACAGAGAGAGAGGGGGCAGGAGGAGGCATGGAGAGAGATAGAGAGGGAGCGAGAGGGTAATATGCAGTGAGTGAAGGGAGATAAAGATGTTGAATTGGACTGATATCTCATTGTTGTTCTTTGGACTCCGACTGGAGTAAATCTGTTTAAATCTGTTCAATCTTTCCTCACATTCCTCTGTTTATTATTGCTTCCAAGCTATGCAACCGTCGATATTTGCTTCTCTGCCACAATTTCCCACATCTCATTTCCATTTCCATTTTTAGAACTATGGCTGACACCCGTATCCAGGGCGCCTTGCCACAAGTTCCACACTATAGTGGTGTCACCTCCCCACACAGAGAGGCTGAAAACCCACAGTGCATGTAAAATATAGACACAAATGTTCAGAGAATACAATACATTAAATGAACAATGTAGAAATTACTAAGGAAATTAGGGCATGGGGGGATGGTCGGATGGAGATCTCTCTCTCTCTCTCTCTCTCTCTCTCTCTCTCTGGTCAGTCATACTAATGACAAGGAGCCACAGGTTGTATGTGTGTGTGTGTGTGTGTGTGTGTGTGTGTGTGTGTGTGTGTGTGTGTGTGTGTGTGTGTGTGTGTGTGCGTGAGTGAGTGTTTATGTCTGTCTTGAATGTGTGTGATGTGCAAGCATGTGTGTATGCGTATACCCATGTTAATAAACACACACACACACACACACACACACACACACACACACACACACACACACACACACACACACACACACACACACACACACACACACACACACACAATATTAACATGCCATTCCCATCGTGACTCATGTCTAGTGAAAGCCCATACATTGGCTGTAAATCCACTGACTTTTGCTGCTCCCTGTACTTTTAGTGCTTATCCCATTCTGACCTGAGATCAGATTCATACGAGGTTTCCGCCGGACACACACTGGTCTGATGAACCCATTCTGACCTGAGATCAGATTCTAAAAATGTCAGTCGTTCTTCGATTTTTTCAAAAATAGCAGACCTACAAGCTCGTATCGCGCCACTCGGTGGCGCGATATGAGCTTGTAGATCTGCTATTTTTCAATAGCTAAAGCATAACATGATGCCGACACCAAAATGGGTGCTCGTTCAGAATGGGTTATAGGACCACACACAACCACACACACACGCTCGCTCGCAACACACGCACACGCGCACGCACGCACAGTGCCACATAAACTTTTACACCCATTATCATGGGAGTCTTATAAGGCGAAGGTATTGATGAGTGAAATTGGTCGCTCAAAGGGGATGCGTATATGGCTCGGACTGTGCACTTCAGTGGTGACAGTTCACATCAGCGGTTCTTTTATATTCTATCATGTTTCAGTTTTTCATGTGTTTTGTGACATTTACAGTATACACACATATACGCATTTGATGTATTCATGAATTCGTTAACGCAACCATATATCCCAACTCACGCCGTTGCCACTCTCTCAAACACTTTGTATCTAGATGGATGGTTAACCTCAAACCGCCCATCACCCCCTTATCGTATGCTAGATCAGAACTACATGGAATAATACATGTATAACCGTAAGTAACTAAACTGAATTAGTAAAACCGGGCCATGCCTAAACCTACCCTAAGTTACCGATGAAGTTATTGATTCGGTTTGAGATCACTGATCACCACCGTCTGTTTAGCTCTCTGTTTTGCAAACTAAAAAGGAGACCAAAAGAACATCTAGGCCGGGGGAAGGCTTTCCTGAACAGATGTGTTTTCAGACGTGATTTAAAGGACGCATATTACAATGAATTGACGTCAATGAGAGCAGGGTGGAATAAACCATATTTTTCAAGCTTTGTCAGAATATCAGTTTAAGACAATAAAAGAAAACATATCACACGGTTTTCTTATCTCTTATTTTTTCGATGTACACTATATAATTTTAACGAGGTATCTAAAGGGCACAGAGTACGTTTCTGACAGGGCAGTACGGGCTGTCAGCACGAGACTGTCAGCTAGTGACAGCCTGTCAGCACCTGACAGTCTCGCGAGGACAGCCCATACTGTACTGTCAAAAACACACTGTGCTCTTTAGACACCCTGTTAAAATTATATACAGTAGTGTGTACTTAAAAAAATAAGAGACCAGAAAACACAATGTGTTCTTTTATTTTCATAGGCGCATAGGCGCAGATCCTCTGGGTGCTTGTTGGGAGCTTGGGCACCCGTGTGGAAGACAACGAGCAAAATCACAGATCAGCACCCCTGGTTGCAATCATTCAGAGATAGGGTTTATTTATTTGCTCGTCCACCTGGCTCAAATTGACTTCAATGCATACCATCAAACTTCGGGCTCCAGTTTGCATCCCAGTGCTTAGAACGTGACATATCTGACCTTTCGTTCTTCACTATAGCCTTGGGATCTATAGCGCTAAGCTTACACTATACTACTATACTACTACTACTGGTGAAGGGCCCCTGGTGATGTTATCTGCGTCCTGACCAGAGGGTCACGACTACATATATACCCATATATGGATATCCCTGATGATGTCACGTGATTTCACGTGATGTCACGAGGCATGACCATATATGGCGGCATGGGGTGACTAACATACGGACGGGCTGACGGAAAATGCAGGTTTTCATAGTAAATGTGACCTGCAGTCGCAATAAGTGATGTTTTGCATCTGTGACATTGTATCATGTTTTGGTTTTTCTAAAGATTCAATGTCATGAATGCCAAACATTTCATTAGTTAGGATAGCTCTACTTCAATAATGTCACCATTGTGGCCATTTGTGTTGTCTTAACATTGATTCATCTCCCCGATAATTAGAATGTTGTGAAATCTTGTCCTGTCAGGAGAATAAAAAGTGCCCCATCTTTGCATTCACAAAGTGGATGTGCAGGATTAAAGCTATAAGCATAAACATACTCATCAATTATGCTAGCACTCATCAGAGGTGGCACATCAACTATTAAACAGGCCGCAAGACCCCCCCCCCCCCCCCCCCCCCCCACACACACACACACACACACAATTCAATTCAAAGGGCTTTATTGGCATGAGAAAACATACGTTTACATTGCCAAAGCAGAAAGAACAATACAACAATACAGCAATACAATCAAAACAAAAATTATGTACTTTGTCAGAATCTTCAATAGATCAACTTCTATGTACCAAGATCACTCGATGCAGGTATAGTGCAGGAATATACACAATGATTAGTCTTTACGGTGGTTGTGTTCCATTTGATATCCTTCTCCTATCACAGCAACTCACAAATCTTGCTGCTGTGTTTGCACATTGTTGTACTTCGCCCAGCAGATATGGGAGTTTTTTGTCATTGGTCATGTTTTCAAAATCTCCGTGTGTGGTTGTAATCTGTGGGAAGTATGTGTCTCTGATGTCTTGGTACAATGGACAGATGGTTAGGAAGTGTAGCTCGGTTTCCACTTCATTTAGTGTGCAGTGGGTGCATAGTCTGTCTTCTCTCGGGATACAGGTCTGCCTATGACGGCCTTTCTCGATCACGAGACTGTGCTCACTGAGTCTGTACCTAGTTAAGATTTTTCTTTGTTTTGGGTCGGTCACAGTGCTCAGGTATTCTGCCACTGTGTATTCTCTGTTTAGGGCCAGATAGCATTCTAGTTTACTCTGCTTTTGTGTTGCTTCTTTCCAGTGTGTCAGATAGTTTTCCTTTTGCTGTTTTACAATTTGGTTTAGTCCACACACACACCTCTCCTTTTACATGCAGAAAGCATGTCAACAGCAGGAGGAGTATGAGCAGAATTGAAGGATTGAAAGGGGAGAATTGAAAGGGGAGGATTTGCAAGCCTTTGAGGAGGTAAGGTCGCAAACTTCTGAGAGCCAATTAAGAACTTCAAACTGCAGAGCCAATAGGGGTTGATATCCTGCACTCAGGGGCACAGAAGTGTGTACTCGCCAATCACTGCACTGCTTGTTTTGTTGAATGTTGTCAGAAGCAACCCCCGCAGCCCCCAAGCTGCAATTGAACAGAACACTAACGACCTTCGAGCAGCTCCAGTTCAGTTTGGTTCAAAACTATAGTGTTGCATGAGAATTATTAGTGTTTTCTCACAGAAATCTAGCAACACTCTGCCTGTGAATGTGAGCAATGAGCCTAGGTCAAAGAAACAACTGCACAATAATAGGGCCAGTCACTCTCTCTCTCTCTCTCTCTCGCATGCACGCACGCACGCACACACTGTGGATTATGAGACATTTTTTGTTAAGCTGCAACCCTGTGCTTTTTATTCCTGCCACCATGGGGCAAGTGTCTTGTGAGCCAGGCATCTCACAACATGCGCACACACACACACACACACACACACACACACACACACACACCCACACGCACCCACACATCTCTGTTCTATTAAACGGACAGGATAATAATAACTGATTATGTTTTAAACTCTTACCTGTACCCTGCCATTCTGAGCCATTCTTTGGTTTGAGGAGATATCCACTCCACCATGAATGGTTACCAATCTATATACCCATGAGAAAATACTAATTATAATCCTTATACTTACTCTTATAATGAGGTCTCTGGTCTACAGTGTGGTTTCAACTGGATCATGATGTTTTCAACTTGTGAAAAACGTCATACAAGTTCACGTACAAGTGTGAACACCCCATGCAGCGTTATGGTATAATGTCAATACATGGCCATATCACGCCTCCATATATGGTCACGCCTCGTAACGTCATGCCTCCATAATAACCCTGGATAACCATACATGGAGAAGACTGGATCGTCATTCATCACCTAGATCTGCATATATGGAGCCGGCCAGCAACTCTACATCTGACCTTAACCCTTATGTCATTATCTCCAAATATGAAGCTGACCTGTTCTGACATTCCATATGTTGATCCTTCCCACTCGTCGTTCCTGTTCTGACATTCCATATGGTGATCTGACCCTCTATTTCAAAGCGCCAGCGCTCGCCCAGCAGTCTGCCGTCACCCAGGCCGATGCGTGCATGACCTCGCCCCATAAGGGCAAGGTCGCTTCTCACCCTCAGGGCGTCTTACTGGTAGCATATAGATTTGGGTTGAATATGGGGAAGGGGGTTAAGATGACCATTTACTGTTCAAGTTCATTCAAAAGCATTTGTACAGCCGTTGTTGTGGTGTCAGGTGACCTTTGTCATAGAAAGGGCTTCCTCTTTCAACAGAGTTAAAGTTAGCTCACGTGGATCATGTTTTTCATCAAATCAACAATGCAGAAAGTTAGCTGCATGACTGACTCTTCGGATTCTTCAGCATGTTATAGGTTGTACAGCATTATATACTGTATCTCCCTTGATATGATTGTGTTGATGTGTCAACTCCTACCTCAAACGAAAGAACCACATGTGTATCTAGAAAATGTTCACAACCCTCAGCCAAGGTGTCTGCATGGTGTCATTTTGTCAGATTTTTTTTTTTGTCACAAATGATGATCCTTTTGGCCATATAGACTAATCAATTATTCCTAGGCTCATGATAAATCTTTGTTTCAAACATTTGTTCAGAATTTATGTGCATTTTTACCCCCTTGGCAGATGTCATGCACTACAAGAATAGTGATGTTGTAGGCTACAGGAAGTAAAATAGCATTGCCTGGGTTATCACATTGGGTGAAATTCTCTCTCTCTCTCTCTCTCGCGCACGCACGCACGCACGCACGCACGCACGCACACAGGTCAATAGCGCTATATCAAACCAGGGGATCTGCTCAGCAACAGAGAGCCTATACAGACATGTCTGCTGATTGAGGCTGTTAGGCTCTTCACTGGCGCCCACGATCCAGCACAGTCATCAATACACACCAACAACACACACAAGTCAAATATTTATATATTTAAAAAAAATCAACAAATAGGAAAAATACTTTTTTTCTTTTTGCTATTCGGCATACAACAAAGTAGCTATAGGGCTTAATTGGTTAAGACTACATTCACTACTAGAAAAAATTTGCTCCTCTACCTACAACCCACGGCCGCAAACTTTGGTCATATCCACTTGGAATGAGATCTGAAAAATCTAACTTATACATCTTGATCACATGACTGCACATAACTATGTGTCATGGTGGCATTATATAACTGGCTGATTTGAAGAAAAAAAAACCTTGGGTGGCGATTTCTTCCTTGGCCTACACTGGGAGTATGCGTATTCCCACTGATCGTCCAGGGGTGTCGTCCAGCCTGTTGTGTAAAATGGGCCTCTCCAACTAACTTTGAAAGCCATGCAATCTTAGTCAATCGGAACAGAATCTGATACATCTTTATCACATGACAATTTGGGTGAGGGTTGAACAAAATCGGGTAGAAATACAAAAAAAACAAAGAAGAAAACACAACATAGCAGAAAACTTGTCAGGTGGAAATGGGAGCGGCTTATTTCGGGAGTTGCATCATGAATCATGATTAGCTCACACTTTCATTACTCACCAAAACATAGACGGTTTTAATAGCCTACATTCCTTAGTGGGAACACTTGGAGCCCCTCACGTCCAAATACACTAATATACTTTAGCCAGAAAAGAAAATATTTCACCAGAAGAAAAATATGTTTTAGTTATTCCACTGTGCCCTCTATGCGTATCTTGATAATACAGTAGAAACATTCCATTGACCAGAGTTTTCCTTCCGCCGGAGATTAGCTGCTCACAGACGGACGGACAGACATACGGACGGAGAGGGGCGAAAACATATAGTCTTGGCCACGCCTCAGGCCTGACGGCAACAACTGCATACTATACAGTATTTTTGCATTGTGACGCCGCCGAGCATTGAAGTTTAAATCAGGCTTAAATGTTGCTGCTGTTAGTGGACCTCGCTTTCATGTTGCTGCTGCTAGTGGACCTCGCTTTCATGTTGCTGCTGTTAGTGGACCTCGCAGCCTCGCTTTAATGTTGCTGCTGATAGTGGACCTCGCTTTCATGAGGATGTGACCTTTTGGTTACAACTTTGATGGTCACATTTTCAGGTGATGGTTGAACTGAATTTGTTTTGGCTATAGCAATTGAACTTTATGAAATATCAAGATCCCAATATATTTTATTATCTGAAGAAAGAAGAAAAAGATCTGATCACTCAAAAACACTGGGGATGATGTAATTCGAGTTTAAATACGTAAACATAAGTCAATGAGCAACTAAGGTTAGATGCTTTTATAAGCGATTTCCAACTTGTTGTGATAGGACGTTGTACAAATCAGGCATTCCAGTGGAGGAAACAAACAGATTCACTAACTGACTAAGGGCCGATTCATACTCCTATTTTAGAGCCGAATAAAAGTCTGAAATTTTCTGACGAGCCGAAATCATTTCGGCACTACAGCACCGAAACAGCGGTAAAATAGGAGTATGAATCGGCCCAAAGTCAGGCAGTGAATCATTCAGTGCAATCTAGCATCTTTGTGTTCTGAGTGATCTCTCCAGCTGCTCACTCAACCTGAAAACGTTGGCTTAATGATCCAGGTGGAAACGTCCTTGAGGGTGAGTAAATGTGTCTGTCAAGCACTCGCCATGATTCCACATCTCACTTTGCTTCATTATTTCACCTCAACGAGCGATCCTCAGAGTGGTCTTTTAATGATGCTAAACATTTTCCTAACGGGCATTATTTAAATTGAATTCAATTCATGAATTTAAAAATGATAACAAGTATACCTACTGTACAAGCACAGCCCATGAGCTATACACTACACAGTAGTAAACACATGAACCAATCTATAAGTAGACACAGAGGGACCTATTGGCAAACACTTTTATTAATGATGAAACAATTTGCTTAATACTGTATTTTGCATCAAATGATTGACAGGCCATGACCTATAGGTTCTCAAACTTTTTAATGTCATGGACCCCCAAATTGATATATATTTGGACACGGACCCCCATCTGAAAATGTTTTGTGCCAGGGACCCCCAGAAGAGAAATTAAAAATTATTTAAAATTGTACATACAATGGACAAACTATCTAGTCATGGGTTCATGCCGGATCTGTCCAATATTTCATATTTCATCCTAATTGGCTAACATTGGCTTTCAAACTTTGCAGGATTCGCCCGTTTTGAACAAAAAGCCTCAAATCATGAACGCAACGTGCAATTTACGTGAAATCTTTCACAGACTTTCCTACTAGGCTGAGGAATATATCCCACCCTTTTCACATTGGCACACATTAGGGTAAAAAGCAAAAAACTAAAAACAAAGCAGTGTTGTTCCCCCTTTTTATCAGTACAAGGTATTGCACAATGCATCTTAAACTAGAACTGCACTCTGTCGAGTGCATACTTGCTTGTTGCACACTAGTAGGCCATAAATGGCCAACTAGTGCGCAAGCAGAGCGCGCAAGTACTTTCGACCGCTGTAAACTGTTAAATCTCAGTATCTCTGTGAAGGAACGTATTATTAAGTATGGTTCAAGTTTCTATCTATATAAGAAATACAGTTTTATCGATGTAGATATATTCTGGATCCCTTTTTAGTTTTTTAAAGAAAAATAAATCATTGATATGCAGTGTTGGGTATAACGGCGTTTAAACAAACGGCGCTACCTAACGTCGTTATTTTTTTCAATAACGGGTAATCTAATTAATTACAATTGTCATCGTTGCAACGCAGTTACCGTTACTGACAATGAAATGTGCTCCGTTATTATGTTAAGCGTCCCCAAGCTTTCTGTTACCACGGGCCGGCAGACAGTGTGTGTGTCTGTGACTCTGTGTGTGTGTGTGTGTGTGTGTGTGTGTGTGTGTGTGTGCGTGTGTGCAATGGGGCTGCTGCTTCACATGAAGCCCAACACACACCGGCTCCGTCCGCCTCGCGCCGCGTCGCCTGGCGCGCCGATAGAATCAGTTCTATTTTCCAGGCGGCGCCGCGCGGCAACGCGCCGCACCGCGTCGGACGGAGCCGGTGTGTGTTGGGCTTCACACACGGTTAGAATAAAACAAACATAGCAGTCAGTTGTGAAAGCTTGATGCTACACAGACCATGCTAATGCTAAAGCTAATGTTGACAGCCTGACTGCATGCGTGCTAGAGAGAGAGAGAGAGAGAGAGAGAGAGATGCAGGGGAGGGCCTCTCGTGTGTGTGTGTGTGTGTGTGTGTGTGTGTGTGTGTGTGTGTGTGTGTGTGTGTGTGTGTGTGTGTGACTGACCACTGACCAGTTGTCTTAAGTTCTGAGCCAATTTGTGTCTTTAATTAGACAGTATTGTCTACCAGTTGTCTTTTCTGAAGTTGTTGGACTTTTGAGGTCCAAAAAGTTTGAGAGCCACTGGAGTAGGCAATTACACCTGGTTTACTGTTGTGTTGAGGTTCAATAAATATTATATTGAAGTGCAATACATATATTGAAGTTGAAGTTTATTTCTCCCTCATGGCAAAAAGTTATTATGTCTTATGTGTAAGTTGTAACTTGTAAGTACCTGTCTATGCTGTTCTACTCTATGCACCTTGTGAAACCTGCTCCCAAAAACAATCCAAATTCTTAGACATATTACAACTTTTTTTACGCAAATAGTTACTTTTCCTAGTAACTAGTTACTTTTACAATAGAGTAATTCAGTTACTAACTCAGTTACTTTTTTGGAGAAGTAACTAGTAACTATAACTAATTACTTTTTTAAAGTAACGCGCCCAACACTGTTGATATGTGATGAAAAAAAGGTATATAAACTGAATAAAAATATGTTATACAGTATAATTATTCTGTAAACGGTGGAATCTCAATATCTCTGTGAAGGAACGTTTGAAATGTCTAATTATTAGGTGTAACTATTTGCTACCTATCTACTTTATGCATGTAAACACCTAGTATTATTAAGTATGGTTCAAGTTTCTATCTATATAAGAAATACAGTTTTATCGATGTAGATATATTCTAGATACCTTTTTAGTTTTTCAAAGAAAAATAAATCATTGATATGTGATGAAAAAAAATGTATATAAACTGAATTAAAATATATTATACAGTATAATTATTGTATTACTTATTGTAAATTGTCAATTGTTTTAAATGTATTTCATCTTGGACTATAGTGATATTAATACTAAATCATGATCAGAGTAATATGTGTCTCTAACTTCAATTTCTGTAATAATACTTTCACATTTGTTAAAATATACATGATCTAAAATACTTCCGTAATCTGTAGTTGGATTTGTATTTAATTGTTTAAAGCCTAATCTTGACATGTAGGTCTTTATACTTCTATCTTTCTCAGTATTATGGTCTTCATTGAAATCTCCTATTATCATAATTGCAGAAGTCGGAGATGATAGATACTTGACCATGTTTTCGAGAAATGTGTTTAATTTTGAAAGGTCTGTTTTAGGTGATCTGTACATAATAATGATATATAGATCTTTATCTTTTACATGTATACATACGTGTTCTACTTTTTCTAATATCCTGATTTCATTTTGAATTATTTCAATGGAAATATCTTCTTTTATAGCAAACATAACTCCCCCACCTATATCTTTTTCTCTGTCATTCCTGATTGTATTGTAATTCGTGTTCATTGTTTTTAATTTAAAAGTAATGTTATTATTTTTCTTTAAGTGTGTTTCAGTAAAAGCTATTAGATCCAACATTTCGAGTTGGGAATCTTTATATCTTCTAAATGTGTTAGATAACCTCTGACGTTCAATAATCAAATTTTTAATTAATGTTTTAATGGTAATTGAGTTATCTTCCGTATATTTGGATTTTCAAGAGGTGATTGTCGTAATCGTATCATTTCTCTCTCTACATTCTTATCCACTTTGATCTTTTTAGGATTAAAGTCAAGTATATATAGATCTTTTATCCTTTTCACTCTACTGAATGCTACATAGGCTTGGTTAAAATGGTTAAAATGTGAGCCCTTCATAGATACGACAATCTCTTGTATAGTTAAAACCTTGAACCTTATGAATAGTTAATCCCCAAGCTAATGTCAACGGGAATTGAAACCTATTTGTTGATCCTGTTCTTCTGCCTCCATGGAAAATGATAGCTTCATGTCTGTAGATTGGAACTGCTTCTGGATAATTTTTATAGTTACTATTAGACTTCGCATTAAGACCAACATCTTTGTCTTGGAATTTAACGAGTATTACTGTAACATAGGTGCCGTTTTTCCCAAAGTCAATATACTCAACAAATCCTCTGATACCGTTGACTAATCCATCAGATACCATTACATTAGTAGTCAACATCACTTGTGATAGTTTCCTTTTTGTGCAATCCAGATCAAATAGTCGTGTGTCTTTATCTTTTCTACTATCTTCTCCCTTTATATGATAAATGGTAATATTCAATTTATCAAGTTTCTACTTATTGTGTTCATCGACAGATGTATTCTCTGCAAAGACATGAAGTGCATCTTCTGGGTAATTATCATCATTAGGATTTATTTCTCTTGATTGTAACTGTTAGATATCCCCATCTGTTATTTCTCCTTCTCTGACTCGATTCAACATTACAGCAAAGTTCAAATCATCTTTCTGTCGCATTACTTCATTAAATTCCAACAATTTAAATGAATCCCATCCATTACCACATATATTAGCCATTGCATTACTTGTACCTTGAAAGATGTATTTTTGCATTACTGGTGGTAATTGGAATAGATCTCCAACGGCTAAAATAGATACATTGCCAAACGGTTCTTGTACCTTTGAGCCATTTTCAATAACATTTGTGCCTTTAATTTGACTCAATCGTTTGTGTACTTGGAGAAAAATGTCTGCACCAATCATAGAAATGTCATCTATAATTAATAATTGTAGATTTTGTAAGGAATTTTCTAGTAATGCTACCTTTTCTTGATTCAGTGGTAAGAAAGTATTTCCAAATCTCGATGATTTTAAAGATAAAGCTGAAGTCACACCTCTAATATTAAAAGCTGATATTCCCGTCGATGCCGTAATCATAGAAATAGTTTCATCAGGTTTTATGTATTTGAATAATCTCATGCAGTCGTAATGGATCAGTTTAATAAGATGACTCTTTCCTACCCCACCTGATCCACTAAGGAAGATATGATATGGGACAGTTTTCTTTCCTTCCTTTAAATCAAGAACTGTATTTTTACACCATTGACGATGGAAATCCATTCATTGTTTTTGTTTTTGGTTCAATGATCTCATTTTACAATATTCTTGATGAGATAATATATCTCTCCTAGCTTCTTGTTTGTAAAGATCCCCTGTGTAGTTTCTTTGATTTCTAGATACAAGTTCTGTATTAGCATCCAGGTCCTCTTGACTTATTTCTCGTTCCGTCTCTTCATCCTCTTTTCGTATAAGTATTTCTTCGTGTTCCGTACAAGGAGCAATATTTTCCCAGGCATGTTCCGGTGGACCATTAGTTTCAAGGTTCCTTATAGCTGCATCTATTGCTTCTGGATTTCTTCTCATTTTTGAAAATGACATCAATCTTGGCATTATAATGGTTTTCATAATTAATGTATTCACTTATTAGATCATCTTCTTCGTTTCGCCAGGGTAAATACAACATTAACTCAGCACGGAAGTGTTTTTCCTTTTCTGTTTCTTTATTGTATTTATGAAATCGAATGACAGCTTCTTTACATCGTTTGTACATAATACCGAGTCCAATAGAATTATGAAATTATTTCTTTGGTTTTCTTCCTTTTTTTCAATTTCTACGTCTTCTATTGTGTCATCGTTATTCGTTTTTCTATTGTAATTAGCAACAAATTCTGCTAAACAAATATCTTCTAATATATCTGGCCTTGCAGCGTACCTCTCGATAATATTAGAATGAAAGATATCCTGTTCATCATCTTGCATATCATGAATAATTTTCAATGGCTTCATCAATGATACCCGAGAATTCTTAGAGTTTGTGTTTATAAATATTACCTTAGTGCTCATTTTCTTTAAAGGTAGTGACAGTAGTCTGTATGCTGCTTCTTGTGCTGAAACTTCTCTATGGTTGAGGAATACTGTTTTTATTTTATTTATTTGATCTCTGAAGTCCATATCTCTACTTTCATGTGATACAATTTTTAATAGTTGTCCCATGTTCTTTTCGGTTTTCATCATGTACGAGGCTACATACATTACACAGGCGTATGGATCTGTAATGTATTGTATATCCATGTTAGCTTTCCATGCCATAAGAATGTCGGGATTGTAGTTATTGATCCATATTTCACTTGGTCTTCTTTTTAGTATAACCGTATTTCCTCTCTTTGAAACGGCTAGAGCTATTTTGTATTCGTCCTCTGTAAGTTCAAGTAATTTTAACATTTCATTCAACTGAATATTCTCTGATAGTTGGTCTTCATGTATAAATGTCATTACTTTTTTTAATAGAGTACGTGCTCGTTCTAACTCCTCATCCGAATCATTCCCTTGCAATTATAATTAAGGGACTTGGTGGTTTTGGAAAATTAAATCTACAATTTCTACAATCAGGCACAATCTACAATCAGGCACAATTTGCTATTTTATTTTTTACTGATTATGTATATAGTATACGTATGACTAGCTCTCAATGATGACGTAAGACATACATATACATATACTATATAGAGTATGTAGTTTTAAGTTGATTAGCGGTATACTGTGGTTACTTTGCGCCAAAAACCGTGACAGCCAACCCGCCATTTTATGCGTATGCAAGAAAAACAGCAAATCTGTACCTGGTTTGCTGGGACCAGATTACACAAATGACCATATTTCTTACGTCATCATTGAGAGCTAGTCATACATATACACACCACGTACTCTGGTCCCAGCAGATCAGGCACAATTTGCTATTTTATTTTTACTGATTATGTATATAGTATACGTATGACTAGCTCTCAATGATGACGTAAGAAATATGGTCATTTGTGTAATCTGGTCCCAGCAAAACAGGCACAGATTTGATGGTTTTTTGCATACACATCAAATGGCGCTACACTTCCACTGCCAACCTGGGATAGGGGGGGGGGGGGCAGCGGACTGACCTCATGCTTCCTTCTATGCATGACGAGTCCAAGCTGCTTCTTTTCACCTGACGGGGGAGTTTCCCCGGCCGGACGTAGCGTGTGGAAGGAACACGTTATTCCTACCAGTTCCTTTCCCCTCCATCAGGTGCCCCGGCTGACCAGGGGGAGGTAGTTTAGAGACCAGGATTACTGAATGTTTTTTGTGAGGGTACCTACTCTAGGGGACATGGAGAGAACATGCACACTCCACAAAGAAAGGCCCTTTTGCCAACGTGCAATGCATCTTTAAGGAGAAATGTTCAAGTCATGCTGCATGTGTATACGCATTATCACGGGCAGCTGCTTGTACAAAATAAATCATATTGGTTGAGTATTTTCACTTGGTTTTCAGAAGTTCCAGTAGCATATGCATTCTATGATTGCAATGATGAGAATACATCGATATAGCCTCTGGCAATTTCATGGCATTCTGATCACACACGTTATCTCTTCTGGCCTTGAATACCAAATGAAATGCTCTCTTAGTGTGTGTTGCATACTTGAACTGTTATTTGATCAAGAGGGAAATCAAAGGATATGAAGTCCATTATCCTTCATTTGTAGAGCCTGAGGGTACATTTGGTTGGGTTGCAACTTTCAGTTAAAAATATATGTACCATGTGTAGAATGGGAGCATGGTGATCGCAATGCTTGTTTCTGGAGGCACACATGCTCTTGGAGGCCTGGGAATGTATTCTGCCAGCAATTTACTCCAATGTTTCCCATGCACATGCCTGTCTCAAAGCCACTACACACTAACTGTGAACAGCCGCCCACTATTGTCAATGTATCTGCCCCACACCGGCGACGTTAGACATGTGCCAGGGTGCGTTGACATTGGTGTAGGCGTTGAAGTGTTTCTATTTCCAGGCATCATTGTGCGGTGAAAAATGATTGGTATACTCTCATTTGGTGTTGTCTCTGCAGTGTGCAGTGCTTCCAGTTGGTCTTACTGGTGGCACTTAAGACCAACTGCGCAATGCGCAATCGGCCTGAATTGGCCGTCACAATCACCCAAAGTCCCAAACCCATGCCTGGCCCTGGCTTGGCTTGCCTGGAGAATGCGTAATTGACACTGCAGTCGATGGTAACTAAAATGCAATAAAATTATGTCTTGGCAACTCAAACTCTTGCAGTTGACAGCTAATATCAGGGTGGGTCACCAAAGCTAGGCTTCTGTAGCATGCGAGCAGTGGAAAGACTTGTGACCGTATCATTGTTTCTTTAATTTTCACTTTTTCACTTTTCCTATTATCTACAATCGCTACAGAATATTATCTGAGAAGTGAAAAGAAAACACATTCCTGAGATGAAAAATGAAGATCTTCTGGTAGAGAAGATCCAAGACTTCCCAGGAACAGAATATGAACTCATGCAGGCATCACTAACTTGAAGATTGTGTAAATGTCACTGACTGGAGTAATCTCTCCGCATAGTTCCTTTTTTGAAAATAATCTCTGGTATTGTTCCTGCAATAGTGTAGTACAATATGGCAAAGCCATAGAAAGATATCTGGCTTTCTGACTTTCTCTGTCCTCAGCAAACGTTGTGCACAACGCTCAATTTGTTTCCTACACTGCAAGTAATGGAATGTTGCTCTAATCTTACAAAACACAAAAAAGCAATTACTTAGGAGGTCCTCTAAATGTTCTATTTTTAAAGGAAGTAACATTTAAACGAAACTATGTATTGATGATGACTCCTGTTTGTGGGTGCTAACCACTTCTTACATGTGTGTGGCATTTATTGCCTCTTGTCGTCCTTGTCCTTGCCTGTGTCTGAAATCACTTACAAATAGTCCAAGAATACTAGTCCACTGTAGTGTATAGTGCTGTTCTACATAGAACTCCCAATTTATGGAGTAGTGAATGAGTGAATGATTTATTTTGGACATAGCGCTGGTCTCTGTAACAACCTGTGGAAGGCGTACACTACACTACAGCATTGCTGAAATGTGTATTTCTGTCCCCCTAAAATGAAGACATTATTATACAGCTCACCTGCCAGCACATGCATTTCTTGTGCAGTTGTGCTACACTACACATACTACACTACACTGTCAAATTCAGAGTTCATTGCTCTCAAGAGTTAAAATAAGTAAACAAAACAATCAAATTCCACTGAAGGTGTCTTTTGTTTTTTCTAATCCTTGCAGTTATCCAATACAATGCTTTGTCACAATTTACATGCATGCCATGCACCCCAACTTCCATTTGCTCACCCGTTATATCACTTCACCAAACATTAGACTACTAAATCAAATCACATTATATATTTGGCCTTAGTATAGGGAGGACAGAGTTATGTGGCATTGATGTGACTGTCACACAACAAGGTCAATAGCTGACCTTACCTTGTTGTGTAAGAGCAGAAGAGTATTCTATTGGCATGCTCACAAGCACACCTGCACACACAATCCTGTCAATCAGGGGTTATCAACGTGTTCGGACCTACACAGACAAATGTGTCAGTGGCAAGACGTAAGAAATCTTTGATAAAAAATCATCATGAAACAACCTTTTTCATATTATAAGACCCAATTATTGAAATTCCAAACACGGATTAGACTTGGACAATGCTACATGCCAGTATGCAGTGAATCGACTTGCCAGTTTCCAGGTTCTAAAGAATAGTATACATGTAGGTCTAGGTCTATGTGTTTCTTGTAATATGTTTGTAATATCATGTCCCGCAATGCAAGTTAGCTAGTCTTGGTTTAGAGGTAATAGTGCATGCACACATCCACTCTAGCTCAGGTGCTTGTGCTGGACAAACTAGAAAATAGAGTCCGCAACAGTGGTAAAGTAGTACTCATCGCCACTGATTTATTGATTCAACGTTTCGATCACTGTGGATCTTCTTAACCCATTCTGAACGGGCACCCATTTTGGTGTCGGCATCATGTTATGCTTTAGCTATTGAAAAATAGCAGATCTACAAGCTCATATCGCGCCACCGAGTGGCGCGATACGAGCTTGTAGGTCTGCTATTTTTTTTTAATCGAAGAACGACTTTATTTATTTTTTAATCTGATCTCAGGTCAGATTGGGTTAATCAGACCAGTGTGCGTCCAGTCGGAAACCTCGTATGAATCTGATCTCAGGTCAGAATGGGTTAATAATCAGAGATTACACTGGCATTACAATGGGTGGTGACAATCAATTGCAGCATTTGTAATGAGCTGTTGGATATTCCCACACAGACATGCAGTTTATTTTTGCCTAATTGTACTCTGATTAGAGGAAACAAATGAAGGATATACGGTATTGAAGTACTACCCAAGGATCATCAATGAGGAAATAGGCCTGTGGACTTTAACCCATTCTGACCTGAGATCAGATTCATACGAGGTTTCCACTGGACACACACTGGTCTGATGAACCCATTCTGACCTGAGATCAGATTCTAAAAATGTCAGTCGTTCTTCGATTTTTTTCAAAAATAGCAGACCTACAAGCTCGTATCGCGCCACTCGGTGGCGCGATATGAGCTTGTAGATCTGCTATTTTTCAATAGCTAAAGCATAACATGATGCTGACACCAAAATGGGTGCCCGTTCAGAATGGGTTAAGATTTATCTCCATTCCTTAGTCAGATTAGTTCGCAGGGGCTTCGTGAATAGGCTTTAAGAGAAAACTGGGACATTTGAATGCCATTTAAGAGAACTCCTAGTGGATATATATAAAATCTCTGTGAAAATCGCCCGAGGTGTCTCACATGTTCCCCAGGCAGGTTAAATTGGAATTAGTTTATCCTTTAAACTTTAGTCACACTGCACAATTATATAGAGAATGTAAAATACTGAAGTAAGTCGTTTTATCTCAAATGCCAAGTTGCAGTCAGGACCAATGGAATGCGGAGTGCAAGGCCATTTTTAGAATCTGTCAGACTGATCGTTATAAACAAACACAATCATGATCGAATGTACACGTGCACTCACGAACAGACTTACTGTATGCATGGCCATGTACACACATGCATGTAAAACTGCAGTGCATTTTAGTAACATTCAAAGGACTTTTAAATATACCGGTACATACCTTTAATCTGCACACAAGATAACAGCTACAGTAGGATAATTTGATCGGTACTAACAGGCAAAATGTTTATGATTCTAGGCTACTTTGGAATGATTTTCCAATTGTAAATCATTCACATTTGGAAAATCATTCCAAATTTGCCCCACTTCTCAATAATGACCAGATTTTTAATGCACCCTTTTAATACCCAGAAAGTTAATGCATCACCTTTGACAAAAATATAATTGTTCCAATCTGAGAGTTTCCGAGCCACAATCGCACAGTTCATTTCATAGACTGAATCAAGTGATTTGTCAATCATTATGGTTTGCCAGTGCTGCCTTTTTTCCAATGTATTTTTATTGAGGCTCTGAAATTTCACAGCTGTTCAATCGCAATACAAAGTAGCTTACATTTCATGAGCGTTGTTAGGTCAGGTTTCACCTGACAAAAATGCAAGACAAAGGAGTACACCACAGTCTTGACTGTATTGATTGTACATTCCAGAGTCTTTTGGTTTTTCGTACATTGAAGCGCAGAAGGGTCCACTGTATCTAAGACTTGTTATAAGACCATGTTATCGTGGAGGAGATAAGTCCGTTTCTCCAGAGGAACCACAGTCATTACCTCCTTGTACCAATCATCCAGTGTAGGAACGTCTCTATGAATCCAAAGACATTCTCGCTATGTATAAGAGTATTCCAACTAATTTGACGTTGTGTCTGGTCCTTGCACTGGATACCTTAGCTGCTACTGCTAGACAGTACACTGGAGAGGTGACAAGTTCAAATTATATCCAATCAAGGTGTCCAGCTCATTCGTCACCTCATTCCAAAACACACATATATCTTTGTATATCTTTGTACATTTCCAAAGCATATGCATTTGTACAAACTTCTGTGTCACATTTATTACAGTTAGGAGAGCTGAGACCAAGCTTGCTTCTCAGTAGGTGTATCTTGGAGTCTGTGTAAAATGTTGAATTGTCTTTCTATATCATTATTGCAACTCAAAATAGTAAGTGTATTTCCTATCCGTCTATCTGACATTCCAAGTCAATCTGCCACTGTCTTCGAATATGATCAGTGGAGTGGTTTGAATTGACATCAAAGCGTTCAAACAACTATGAAATAAATCTCTTTGGCACAGGTTGCTTAAGAATATTTTCTAGGAAGGATGTCTTAGGGGCTTGCATGTTCTTTGTTACATAATGACGGATTTGTAAAAATCTAAAGAAATGTGACTGTTGTAACGAATATTTATTCTTTAGAATAGTGCTGTCTTCTGGGTCATTTTCAAAATGGCTCATTTTTAATGCCTAATCTTTTCCACAATTTCTAAACCCCCATTCCCCTTAATGCAAAAACTATTGGAAAGACAAAATAAAAAAACAAAAATATGTGGTTGCTTTTGAGGCCCAATCATTCCTGGCATGAATCTATATATTGAGGTAGTTTGGTATCATCGTTTAATCTTACTCCCCCTGCAAAGTGAGGTTTCTATTTATTTAAATTTACTATTAGTATTATTACTTTTTTATGTGAAATGACTGACACACTTGAGTGTAACAACTAACAATCAACTAACAACTAACTTAAAATCAATTACTTAATGCCATGGTGCACAACTGTGCGCCGTGCATGCGTGCGGTCCTTCCCACAGGCGGTAGTCTATTTATAAGTGAGTTTAATCACCCAGGACTGCATAACCTTAGGCATGCATCATAATAATTAATCTACAATACAGTATACATACTTTCCTGGCCATGAATTCATTGTGTCTTTGGACCACACAATGCACACAAACACAGACATATGAACACAAACACACGTGTGCACATTATGTGGACATACTGTACTCTTACAGTACACACACAATTAGATACTCTGTAGAAACAATGTGTACAATTTATAGATAGGATAAAATATATTTGAACCCTATGCACATACACATACATGTACAGATGCTATTGCACAAACACACGCACGCACGCACACGCACGCACACACACGCACGCACATAAAATATACACAGACAGGGCTGTGTTGCTATAAATTACAAAATGCAACTCCTGCTTATCTCTGACTGATTAAAAGAGAGAACTGCCCCCATATACCATCCAGACCCCAAAAATGTTGGAAATGAATAAATCATAATAGGAGAATGAGAAAATGAGCAATTTTCTGGGAAGCTTTAATTTCTTTTCCAGGGTAAACACAAGGGGCTGTTTTGTGAATTTTAAGCAGATGCTCTACCTGATTGAAATTTTACACACGGCAGTAAATGTTTAGTTTTGAAGGAGCTCCTGCAGGTGGGGGCTGTGTGTATTTGAAATACTCTAGATCAAATTATATTTATTTTACAACAATTTTACAACAATATAATGCAGCTGACTTTCTTTTGGTTAGAATTAGAACAGGTAGGCTACATGCTTGTACAACATGGTCATTTAAATGTAATGGTGTGACCATGTGACAGCACGAGTTGGGCAGGACATTTCTCTGTTCTTGGTTATAAAATAAAACTGATAATCTTCACAAACCGAGACAAGCCTCTTACCTCTTTTCTGCTCCACACGTGTTATGCAAACTACATTTTCTATTGTGGAACATTGTTGGTGTTTTAGTTAGTACACTTTGCTGTATTTTGATTGCTGCTATTCAAAACACATCAGCTTCTTGCCCCAACTCACAGAAAGGCCATTTCCAACTAAAATACCCAGAGAAGAAATGTCTCCATTGTATGTTTCTGAAAACCACTGAGACTTTGCATGTGAACGTTTTACGAATTACATGTCAACGTTCACACGTTGCATGTCAACGTTCAATGTTGCAGCCACGGGTTTGGTGTTAATTAATTAATCAATATTAACAGTGCTGGTGCCGTGTTTCCTCCTCCACGTCATCAGTGCCCATACCCGAAGGCGGGGTTGGCGAAAGGGCCTTTCTGTGTGGAGTTTGCATGTTCTCCCCGTGTCCCCTAGGGTAGGTACCCTCACAAAAAACATGCAGTAATCCTGGTCACTAAAACTGCCTCCCCCTGGCCAGCCGGGGCGCCTGATGGAGGGGAAAGGAACTGGTTGGAATAACGTGTTCCTTCCATGCGCTATACGGCTACGTCCAACCAGGGAAACTCCCCCCTGTCAGGTGTAAAGGAGCAACTTGGACACTGTAGTGTGTAGAGCCCAGGATCACATTAGATGATTGACACAGGGGTGAAAAACGGGTTACAAAATCGTGGGATAAAAAATATATTAAAATTAAATTAATCAATATTACACAATAAACTGCAATATGTCCAGAACTCAGCCGTCCGTCTACTTACCAATACCAATACCCGGTCCATATTATACCAGGCTACCGGTCAAACAAAGAATCCACTTACACTCCTGACCACCTACAAAGCACTAAACAACCTGGCTCCCCCATACCTCTGTGACCTCCTCAAACGTCATGTCCCCTCCTGCTCCCTCAGGTCTGGTTATGCAAACCTCCTCGACGTCCCCAAGACCAAACTCCGGACATTGGGTGACAGAGCTTTTGCCTTTGCTGCCCCAACCCTGTGGAATGCCCTCCCTATAAGGCACTCAGAGATGCCCCCACCTTCCAAACCTTCAAAACCGCCCTCAAGACCCACCTCTTCAACATTGCCTTCCCTAGCTAACCCTTCTCACTGTCTTTAAATATTTTTTATAGGTTATTTCTTTATTTCTTTTTTGTAATTAAGTTGTTTTTATTTGTGTTGTTACCTCGGTAATGCCCCCCCATGTAAAGCGTCTTTGGGTACTCAGCAAAGCGCTATATAAGTTTGAGATATTATTATTATTATTATTCAGAGGGTGTTCTTTTTCGTCATTAATGCACGCCTCTGATGCTGCAGGAATTCCGAAATGCAGAGCAGAAGTGAATTAATGACGATAAAGAACAACCTCAAGTGTAATATTGCAATTATACAACAGTTACCCTTAAAACTACGGTAAGATATTCGCTAAAAACATCATACTTATTTAATGACAGATGTAGCCACTATGACCACACATGTCCCAAGAAACTAGCTAGCCTAGCAGCTGCACTCTGGGAGAACAGAGCAGCTGATTTCTTTGTTTTGATTAGGTGTTTCAATATCGTGGTTTAAGCACGGCCAGAAAGCTGTTTCAACCAATCTAATTGCTTCCTCAAAATTACCTGTTGTATAATTTTGAACACAGTATAGGATTTCTGAACTGTGATATCGCTTTACGTCAAACTAAATCCGAGTACTTCTTCAACCACTGCTCAAGGTGAAATAAAGGATGATGTAGTTTGTTTCTGTGTGGTACAGCCTGATGGAAGGGCACAAAGGATGTAAGGATGTACCTGGCACCACATTCTCTTTGTCTTGAGCTGTTGTCTGTACGTATTAGTATGTGCATATGGTGTGTGTCTCTGGAAGTGTGTCTGTGTGTCTGTGTGTGTGTGTGTGTGTGTGTGTGTGTGTGTGTGTGTGTGTGTGTGTGTGCATCTCTGTCCAGTCTTGGCAGGGTACTGACCACCTGGTGCGTGATTGGCGTGTTCGCTACGCAGCAGGTAGCATGAGCACGTCTCCTGAGGTATCGTTACACAACCTTGTTCCTTTTTATACGTTCCAGGCCCTCTCACTACCCTTTCCTGTCCTGTTTGCCTGATGGCCAAGGACATTATCTAATAAGGACTTCAAAGTGTATTATGGGCCTCAAACAATACTATTAATCTTTGATTCCGTGCCTGTTCTGCCTCAGGGTCTCGGGGGCGTTTTGCAAAGAGACTAATTTTTAATTACACCACATGTAAAATGGGGGATTGGGTGCTCTAACAAGAAGATCGATTGATAACTGAGCATGAAATCTTTGTGAGGCAAATGACTGTGTATGAACAAGAAACTATTTCATCATTTTAATGTTGTTATGCTGCGGTATGGCCCCAAAGGCAGAATGCAATGTGTGTACTGTGCAATACAAGTCTCTAGTGTTTGTCCAGTTCGTATGAGTGAGAAGGTACGCACGCACACACACACACACACACACACACACACACACACACACACACACACACACACACACACACACACACACACACACACACACACAGTAAACCCTTGAGCCATGTGAGCTTATAGCTTTGAGGGCCCTGCCCCTCCAATTAAAACAAGTTAAATTCTCCTCTCTCTCTCTCTCTCTCTCTCTCTCTCCCTCCCTCTCTCTCTCTCTCTCTCCCTCTCTCCGGGGAACAGACAGAGAGAAGGCTCGTCTACTTTCTCTCCTCTCTACCCCAAGTAATAATTACCTGAGATAATTACTTTCCTGTCTCGAGCACTTAATGGTGTTTCTAGAGGCGATGGTTCGGGACTCCTTGTGCCGGGTCCAGGATGATGCTGAAAGCCTCTGAAAATATAACAGCAGGGCTGATGTGCCTGTCCCCCCTAACCCCCCCCCCCCCCTCTTTCACAGTCTTCATTAAACACTTTGAGACAGGGAACGGCAAGACCTCTGAGTGATAGCATGCAGCAGACAGCTTGAAAATGAGTCCCTGCAGAATCAAGGTAACAGGAGCAAGATGTGTAGATGTGGTGACTGTAGTATTTGTCCCTCTTTGAACCTCCTGTTATACAGTTAACCACTTAAACTCTATATACTGTGTAACCCGGGGAGGCCCCCAGGGGTCTGTACTTGGCCACCTGCTTTTTCCACAGCGATTCTCAGCCTGGGGGCCCACTGGTGGGCTGTGAGGATATTGCAAGTGGGCACCCAAATTATTGACAAAACATTAATATAAATATTAATATAAAACAAAACATTAATATAAAAAATAAGTTATGTACGGGGCCCTGCATGGCTCCTGATCCAGAGAAGGTTGGGAACCGCACCGCTACATTAAGTGTAGTTGGTCCGGCGTCAGCGTAGGTCAGTCGGTTGAGCGCTCTCCTTTCGATCACAGTTCTGGATTTGACCACCGGTCAGCATAATGTGCATAATATGAATAGTACAGTTTGAGTAAGTACTGGGAGCTGATGGTACTGTAGCCTGAAGGTGTAGCGCCAGGGCTCTAGCGCATTTAAACAGGGATAGACTCCTACATTCTCGGCTGATACCGACAACATCATTAATTCCCTATGCTATACTCCTAGCATCCAAATGAGTGGGATCAACATCAACAGCACGCATGGCTGCGTTTAACCGTGAATGGGAGATGGGCCAGAGCGTGTGTGTGTGTGTGTGTGTGTGTGTGTGGGCGTGCATGTTCACACATGTGTGTGTAAGCACTGTGCATATGCATGTGGCACTACACAGTGAAATCACCTGTGTTCATTCAGCTCAGTGTAAAAATGGAATCAAATGGACCCGTGAGGGTTTCTTTTGTATACATCCTCTGAGATAAATGTACACTGAGGACTTTAGTGTATTTTCGGTCTGTGAATTTCTGTGTAAATGTATGCTTATGTTTGTACAAGTGTACCTGCATGAACATACCGTTTGTGTGCGTGTGTGTGCACTATATGCACAAGAGAGCAACTACTGGGATCCTTCACTTGCAGCTGCCTCCCTCAGCCCTGTGCCCATACACACCAGTGCCAGAGTCTCATCATGGGGTAAAGCAAAGCATTATGGGGGAGCGAGACCCACCCTCAGTGGTGTTCATTAGCTGTCTCAGGCTTTATACATCTCACAGCAGGGAGAGACGAACACTCGTCCTCCTCATAGGGTAAGTGATCCTATATCTGATAATTATTCCCATCAGTGCATCTCTTGATACTCTGGAGCAGTCTGTGTTTACCAACCATCGGGCTGTGCCCCTTAACGTGGCCATCTTCTTATCTTGTTAGCGATTATATTTATTACGTTTAAGATTAATCGAATAACTGAGTAGTGTCGATCTACAAGCTATATTATAATCTATCTATAAATGCACCAAGTCTCTGTACGTCTGTATGTGTGTACGTCTGTAATGCACCGTTCGCCATGCATCTGTAAGAACTTCAAATTCGACATGCGCGTTCCACACCCCCAGCGTTCCACAGGGAGTGCACTGCCCGGTGTCGAGTCGGTTGGACCCACGGTTGTCCAGAACCGCCACAAAAGGCCTCTGCCTCTGCCTGATCACCCCTATATCTCCATATATGGACCTGTTATGACATCACAACACTTCATATTTGGGGATGCTAGCCTGTTCTGACATCACAACACTTCATATTTGGGGATGCTAGCCTGTTATGACATCACAACACTTCATATTTGGGGATGCTAGCCTGTTCTGACATCACAACACTTCATATTTGGGGATGCTAGCCTGTTCTGACATCACAACACTTCATATTTGGGGATGCTAGCCTGTTCTGACATCACAACACTTCATATTTGGGCATCCTGATACAGAATAATAGGAATAAAGGGACAGAGAGTTACGACAGGGGAAGAATGACAAGTCCTGGATCAGAAGTTGGCAGAATGCACTGGACTCAGGCAACAGCCCAGCTTTAATGATCTTAAATCCCTTTATTTTAGATCGTTTTGTAGTAATAGTACAACATAAACATTATAGAGACTTTAGTTGTCACTGTGCAATACTTTAAAACAGTTGTCATGTTGCACACATGCCTACAATTGCTGATATTTGCGCCCCCCTAGTTGAAAACAATGCATTTCAAATTCCAGCTTGTCACACTGCATGCATGAACAGCGCTCGAGTGCCGTTTTCTGAACTCAATAGCGTAACTCTGAGCTATATGGCTCTGAGAGAGATGGATACAGAAATCTCTATGCGCATAAGAGGAATACTGGACAACTCACCCCGGTGCTTGCCCATTTTTCCTCCCGGAATTTTCCCCAGAGAGGGAGATAACTTGTAATATATGCTATTGGCTGTTTGTATTCTTTTTGGTAAAATATAAAAAGATACTCCTATGGAAAGGCTTTATCATTTTACTTATATTGACCCTATAAACAATCCTACTATAAACGTGTCACGTCTCTGCGTGCGTACGTGCGTGTGTGTGTGTGTGTGTGTGTGTGTACGGTTAATGCACGTAACTCACAAACCGTTTGACCCACCGAATTCACATTCGACACACGCGTTCCACACCCCCAGAGGGAGTGCAGTGCCCGGTATTGAGTCGGTCGGACCCACGCTTCTCCAGAACCACCACAAAAGGCTCTGCTCAGGCTCTGCCAGTGGGCCTAATGAGGCCAACTCCTTTCACCTGGGCCAGGCTCTGCCAGTGGGCATAATGAGGCCAACTCCTTTCAGCTGTGCAATTTCCAGCCTCTGCCTCAGCTAATTGAGGCTCAACCAATTCAGTTTGTAGTCTTCACACACAGATCTCCATGTGGGACACCGGCTGACGGGTGCCATGACAACGTATATCATTAGGTTCCCAAGTTGCATCATTCCCAAGTAGGCCGGTGGCCGACTGCGACGGGCACGTACAGGTCTAGTTTAGTATAATTTAGTATAACTAGTCCTTACCCGTTCTGAATATATGAACAGCAAATGATATTCAGTGTGGGTAATGCGATGTAATAGATCACATTACTGATAGGCAGGGAATAGTTTACAGATGATCTTGGGAAGTTGGGTTATAGGCACAAAAGTATAGGCTAATATGGATGGATGGATGGATAGATAATGTTGCTGGTGGCCAACCGATAACCCTAACGGCTACCCTAACCCTAACCGATAACCCTAAGGGCTGCTGGTGAACCGAGCAAATGAAAACAAAAGCCTACGGGGCACCCGCACTCTTATAACTTCTTCCCCGTCTACACTACACTCCTGAGGGGGGGAATTAAAGAACTTCAGTGCACTGTGCCTAAACATGTTGCGACTGCAGGTCGCAACATGTTTAGGCACAATGCAAGGAATAAATGCATTCGCCATGTATCTGAAGGAATTCTGATCCAATCATTTTTAGATTTCTCCAGTTTAATCCTGCGTTTAGGTTTTGTTGTGTTCAAGATCTGATTTTAGGCATGTTTAAGCCTCCCGGAAAATCCGTGTTGAGGTTCTTAATCCACTGTTTTTCATTAAAACGTCTTTGTCCTACTGTCCAGTTGGGATTGTGTTGAAGTCCAGCGCATTTTAGAGCTTCAATGCCATGAGCCATGAAATGTTGCACAATGTTGCAGGTGTGAAGGCTCATTCGAATCCTAATGTGCAGAAAATAACCGCATTTTACTCCGCCAAAAAACGTGGGTTTCGCTTCGCTTCGAATCGCACTTGACTACGATTCGGTGCAGGTGTGAATGCAATCCGCAGTAAATAAAGGAAATGAAGCAAACATAATGTGGCGGGTGAGGAGCTGAACACAGTTGGAGACGGTTAAGGCATATTTTACGCAGCGCAAAGATGTCCCGTTACTGTGGATAGACGTGGTCGAATAAGGAGACAGCCCTGATCGAAATGAGGAAACACATAAAAACACTGCAGTGTATTATAGCCTACATAATATTCTGTCTGTCTGTCTGTGCGTGCCGTAAACATGGAGTGCTGTCACTGTGTGGGACTGGGGAGTTATATCAGTGCGCTCATGCAGCGCTGTGCCTCCATGCCCAAAAGAACAGTGTGTGGCGGCTGCGTGCGTAGAGAGAGAGAGAGGGGGGGGGGGGTCCCAGACGGCACGACACATGCACGTTATGAGTGTAATTTTATCACCATAGATTTCACTGTGTAGGCTATAGTTTATGAACGGAACACATTGATAAAGGTCCCCCCTGCTGCGTTTCCAATTGCTGCGAATGACAGTGTGAAGGCAAACCGCAGCCAATTAAATATGCAAGAATTCCCTTTCCCCGCCCATACGGATCTGAGTCTACCGAAGTATTAGGTGAGAATGTGACCTAACATGCGTTTTGTAGTTCTATTTTTGACTAATTGTTTGGGTTTGAAGTATTCTGGTCCCTGGCGTGCTGGTGTGTTGATTTCTTTTAGTTTGCTGTGTACTAGATAATCTTTAAGGTTTTTGTTTTTTCTGTAGGCCGATATAATTTTATAATCTTTTAGAAGATCATCCGTTCGGTTCTCTACACTCCTGAGGGAGGGGGGGGGGGGGGGGGGGCAAGTGGACTGTAGGACATGTTATAGTTGTAGATTTTCCTATGCAAGTCAATGGGAAAAATGTATTCACTAATTAATAGATGCTGTAGTACAATCATAAGTACACCATTGATGTGTGATGTATATTTGTTGGTAATATTCTGCATAGAAATAAAGCTATTGAATATTTTCACTTTCGGTGTTGCACTTTGTAGACGGTCCCTAACCGCTCAGCTGACCGTCTGCTGCCCATAGAGATGCATATAATCTACTGTATTAAAGTCGGAGGTTGGCTTTTTGGGCTTCAAATCAAGTTGCAGTTTTTTGTGCTTTATCTAATCAGGATAAGAATGAGACGTTTTTTGTGATTTAGGAATGTTTTGTTCCTGAGTACTCAAGTGGTGTCGACAGGGCAGCCAAACATTAGTCATTGCATTTGTCTGTATGTATTTTATCATTATATTCTAAGGGATGTGTGTTTCCCTTCCGTCGAGTGGTGGCTTAAATTATTGATATGTTCTGATCCAACAGAGCCACCCCGATAGATAATCATTCCGTTGTGATCGTGGCCGTGCTGTTCAATGTTTCACATTAGGTGCAGGAAAGATGCGATCTGTAACTGTGCGACGCGCGTCGTCAGTGACCAGGCGTGTCACCCGCGTTTGGTTTGAAGTTATAATATGAAGTGACGTTCAAACATTGCATTGCAAAGTGGTTAAATAACCTTAGTAGGCTATGCGCCGTGTGTAACAGCTGCCTGTCTGCCACAATGGTGCCTGCGCTGTTTTTACCCGTGTGTGGTTTGAATCGTCAATCGCCTGTCTGTGCAAAGGGGGATCCCGGTCACTGTGAAGGCCGTAGTACTGTAAATATGACATGAATATGAATGCAAAGTAGGGGTGGGCGATATGGACAAAAGTTTTATCACGATATTTTTTCAAGCTTATCACGATACACGATATTATCACGATATTTTTGCGCGCGTACAACGTAACCATTTTTAAAATAAATACCATTTAGTAGACCCTCCATAAAAATGCGGGCAAAGATTATTGATTATGCGACGGAATATGGAGGGTTTTATGTGAATTTATGCGGCAAAATTGTGGGAATTTGCTAAAGTTCAAAATATGATGTATAATATAACCACTTTTTTAAAAGTGATTAACTCACACGCTATGGTATTGGCTGTCAAAATGGGGTCCAGCAGTTCCAGAGGGTCCCCAGCTAAATTTATAAATATCATAAATATCTATTTAACCACTAATCATACACATTGGCTATTAGAAAATAGCCCATCTACAAGCTCACACAAAATATTTTTCAGATGGGAGTCGGCAGTCAAATACATTAATATAGGGGTCCTTGAGTGAGCACAGCAGAGCCTTTCATGATTTTCAAGGTAAAAAAAGCAAGGCTTTGTCAACACTTATTTACTGCACTTAGGCAAAAGAAAATACCTCATGTCACTTAGTGAAGTGAAACTCCGGTTTATGTTGTGGTTTTACCGTGAAATGGATTAAAAATGTTATGCCTGCAACTTAAATGTTGATCCCATCTGCTTTCATGGGATACTATAACTTTTCGCTGAGGAGTTTGTTTGCTGGATATATTTTTGAACATGGCGACTTTTTAAACTCCGTTTACAAGGAGTATGCTACATGGATGCACGTCGCATCAAGTAGGATTCAGTTTAAATTGTCATTATGAAAGTTTCTTGAATTTTGGCGGAGCAGATTAATGTAGGCTACATTATAGAGTAAGGGAGGAGAACACTGACGGACGGTGTACAGCGCAGTACACACTACACACACACACACACACACACACACACACACACACACACACAGCGTGTGTCTTTGCAAGTATGAAGTCGCCGTCGGCGAAACTGTAGAGTTTGAAAATAATGTTCCGTGTCCCTTCTTACCGAGAATCCGAAATAGTTCTTTTGGGGAACTATAGCCCTCCACTCGCTCGACATCTGAGTATAATTGACTGTCCATTTATTTCGTCTTTCTTTACATATTATTCTGTGCACTGCAGAGCGCAGTGAGTGTGCGACGTGCGTGTGTAGACTGTAGACAAACTCCTGTTTCCCTCTGCCCAGAAGAAATTATCTTTATCTGTTATCGAGAAACCAAAATAGTTCCACATCACCGACGTGGAGTTCTTTTTGGGAACTAACACGTCGCCCTTCCTCGACATGGACATGTTCTGCATCTGACTCTGTTTCGGTGTCTTTTCTGTTGTCTTTCTTTAGTTTATTTACTACTACTACTGTGCTCATTGTGCTGTGAGCGCAACAGCGCAATGCAATGCAATCCCCCTCTGCCTAGAAGAAAGGGGGCGGGGACTTTGGGAGTGCTGAGAAATTATATTAGAGTTATAAGCAAACCACGCCGTCCATTGGCGTGCTGTAGCAACGTGTGGTTAGCTTGTAGATCTTTTATTTTTTGTGAACGAAACCGTCGTACTGCAGAAGTAAAAATTACGGCATAGAACTGCATATATAGAGTGTGCATTCACTGTCTGATGCAGCACATTTATCGTGATGGAAACGATAACTCTAAAAAGCCATATCGTGGAGACGTTGTATCGTCCCGACGATAATTATCGCCATATCGTCCACCCCTAATGCAAAGTAGTGGTTCAATGTGGTTGATGTGTGGACAGGCTAGCTGTTGCTGCTGTGCATGGTGAGATGTGTGCAAACGGTGTGGATGGCTGGCCTCTGTGCTGGTGGAGAAGTGTGACGATTATGACGTCACAGCAACTTTGCCCGTGGGATCGTGTGGTGATGTAAAAACAATATCTGTACAGTAAATATGACAGTTGCGTCGGTAAAATGTAGCCTAGCTGGATTCTGGGAGCGTGCAGATTTTTTTTGCCATGGAGAGATGTGTGCTAATAGTGTGGCTCGGTCGGAGATAGACCACGGACAAATAAACGGGTTTTTATTCACTAATAAATTCATTATTAATCTTACTGAAAAAATGGCTTCGTTAAGACCTCCATATTATTATGGTCAATGCCTGTGTGAAAAGTGGGAGCGATTGGTGCAGGCAATGAGGAGATACGCCGGTGTTTCTGACATTCATTCAGACATTCATTCAGACATTGACTGAATTATAGTATGATGTAATGTTTTGCCCACTCAAATGGTACCTCGTCAGATAATCCCCACATAGCCTCTGCCCAACAACTAAGCAGCTCAGGTGTTCCTTTGTGCCAACAGCCATCAGACTGTACAATGGTGGCTGAGTTCTTTTTTGAGGCTCCCCCCCTTGAATGAATGGACTGTTTGCCCAGCCATACATGTGTGTGTGTGTGTGTGTGTGTGTGTGTGTGTGTGTGTGTGTGTGTGTGTGTGTGTGTGTGTGTGTGTGTGTGTGTGTGTGTGTGTGTGTGTGTGTGTGTGTGTGTGCGTGCGTACGTGCAAAAGAGTTACTATTGTTGCATATAGTAGTTGTTGTATTTATGTATTGTTTATGTTGTGCATCATTTCAATTTCTCCTGAATTTCCCGCCTGGGGGATTAATAAGCTTTATCCTTATTCTTTCCAAAGGTGTGCAGACTATTCAATTTGATATCAGATGCATGCCATTCATTCTTGGGCGCCATGTCGAAGATCACAGGCCAATTGGCATTTAGTCGTAAATTCCATGTCATAAAACTATGGCCTCAGCAAAAAGGAAATGATAATGAAGTGTCTGACCTGGTTTATTCATTCAAGCTCTGCACATACTGTAAGCTAATTTTTGTTTTTGTGGTTTTATTGATAATTAGGCTTGACACACACAGTCTCCAGTCTCCACATTAATCCAATGTGTCCAATATGCCATCTCTATTGGATTTAACAAATTTGTTGTGGTGATCAATGATTATAAAGAGGACTTTGGAGGGGACATGGCCAGCTATTAACAGGACATCTTTCAGTGAGAATGCATGCTCTCAAGTGCTTTACACATAAGTACATTCTTAGCATTTCAATAATCTAAGAGCTTGATTGTCTCCACCAGGCCGAAGGCATGGGGGGAGAGTATGTTTTGCACTCCGTCCGTCCTTCCGTGTGTGTGTCCGTCCGTCCGTCCGTGTGTGTGTCCGTCCGTGTGTCCGTGAGCAGCTAATCTCAGCCACCGTTAACCCGGTCGATGCCAAATTTTGCACACACACTCCCTGGATGCCAACGATGAACCTCTGCCCCAAACTTTCCAGAACGGCCTGTTATAGCGCCACCAAGAGGCCGCTTTGTGCAAAACAAGTTTTTGCACAGTACACCTACAGATTTTGTTCAAACATCACGCAAATTGGTACACAGTCTCTCTAGAGCCATTCAACCAAACCGGTCTTTCAGATTTCTCAGACTCCATCCTGATTGGTTAAGATTGGCTTCCAAAGTTCACAGGAGTGCTCAGTTTCAAACAAAATGCTGCAAATCATGAACACATCGCATGATTTCCGTGAAATTGTGCACCCACATTCCCACTAGGCCAAGGACGAAATGCCACATGAACAATTTCGACTCAGCCTCAAGGTGGCGCTATAACTGGCCGAAAAGTGTTTTTACCTCTAACTGCACGGATCTGTGGATAACTTTGTATGCCAACTCCCTAGAGGCCAAGGAAAAACCTTTGCCTGGAATTCTTCACATCTGCTCATCCTGGTGGAGACCTGTGCCAGAAGGGCACTTTTTCTAGTTTTAAACTGAAATACAGCGTGCTGCCTCGATATCAGCCGGCTCTAGACTGGTGCAAATATAGGCCTAATCATGGATGAATTCAAACAACAACATTTGAGCACATAATTAACATCCAAGTCAGGATCTGCCTTCTGTGTGTTGTGTATGTTGTTCTTGAGACTTATTTTGAAGTAATGATATGGTGTTCTTGATTCTTATTTAAGTGATGCTTTTGTGTTTCCTGTCCTCCTTTGTAGTAGTTTCCTGCCTTGTCTCACCTTCCCTGATCTCTGGTTCTTTGTTTCACCTGTGTCTTGTTTTCCCCTCAGCCAATCCTTGTGTTGATTTGAGTTCACCTGTGTCCTGTTAATCGTGTGCCTATTTAAGCCCTGTGTTTGGTTGTATTCTCGATTGGATTATTGTCTTGTATCCTGAGTTTCAAAGTCTGTTCGTTTGATAGTGTTGCTCGCCTGCAAACCTCTGTCTAATTAAACTTCCACTTCAAGATTCTGACTTCCTCGCATTTGGGTCCTACTTGGAAACCACCTCCTGACAATATGGAAGTCATTGTTAGTTCTTGTTTGTCATGGAAAATGTAATGACAGGTGTTCATGGTGGTTCAGCAATTTTCTGAAATAGCAACGGGTCAGAGGGAGGTTTTGTTTTTCTTTGGGGAAAATGCATTGTCTAATTAGGATACTTTACATTTGATTAGAAGTAGACGATACTGTAACTTGCTCAACTATTTCTGGCACTACTAATTACTACTGGCATCTCTCTGAACAGTTAATTTACATTGTAATCATGTGATACATATCAATAGAGTCAGAGGTAGAAAATAACTAAGTATATTTAGTAGGCCTACTGTACTTGAGTGCAGTTTTTCCATTTTTCAATACTTTAAAGGGGAATACCACTCATTTTCAACATTGAACTATGTCATAAAAGACCTAGTGAAATGAAAAATACGTTTTTCACACTTTTAGACATCATATGGGCGTTAGAGATAAGCCCCTGGCTTTGCTGCCGTTTCTCTGTCACTTTGTAAACAAACCACTCTGCATGTGCGTGTGTCGTCCATCAGACAGAGCTACGTCCCACTAGCTTGGAGGGATGCGGCGCTCTGATTGGTTGAAACTCAGATCCTGCTATTTGAGGCTGAAACTTCAAAATAAAATGCCAAAATTAACCATTTCACCCCGTCTTTATTATACCTTAGTGATGCGTGTGATAATAATAAACTCATTTATACATTTGACAGAGCAACTTTCATTTGCAATTGAGTAATATTTGACCAGGAGTATCATACTCTCGTCTCCCGGTCAAATACTACTCAATTGCAAATGAAAGTTGCTCTGTCAAATGTGTAAATGCTACCGGAATACTTGCTCTTAAAAAAGCAAGTAAACAATATGAAAGTATTCCAAAAAGTACATGCTTAAAAAAATGCTTAAGTACTGTAGGCGCTAGTAAAGAATCTATGCTTTGACCCAAGTATTGGGGTTGAGTGAGTACTTTGTCCACCAGTGGATATGACTGAAAGGTTACATGACACATGATGAGAAATTATCGTTTCTATATAGTTTTGCTGTTGTTAAACTTGGCCTCATTAATTTCCATTCAGTAGTATTTTCTCACTTTCTGGATTATTTGGTTTATTCCCGGTCCTGGGGTCTTGGACTGCATACTTCAGTATTACATGATGCACACTTTGCAGGATCTGTACAAACACTCACAGTCACAACCCAGTGGCTTAACCCATTCTGACCGGGCACCCATTTTGGTGTCAGCATCATGTTATGCTTTAGCTATTTAAAAATAGCAGATCTACAAGCTCATATCGCGCCACCGAGTGGCGCGATACGAGCTTGTAGGTCTGCTATTTTTGAAAAATCGAAGAGCGACTGACATTTTTAGAATCTGATCTCAGGTCAGAATGGGTTCATCAGACCAGTGTGTGTCCGGCGGAAACCTCGTATGAATCTGATCTCAGGTCAGAATGGCTTCAAGAGTGTCATAATTATGCGGTAAGGTAACTTGCACCAGGGTACCCTGGGTTTGCACTCGTTTTAATATACTTGGTTGGTACACAGACTGCATAGTCAGTCTGATCCAAATGAAGTCTTTTGTCTTCACTGTAGCAACAAAGTGCTTGCATTGCATTACAAGCACCATCTACATGAACCACAATTACATTTTTTGCTTAATGTGGGTGAAGCAAAATACCACTGTGTGTTTTCATATCAATCATGTATAATTACACGGTTGAAACATGTCACTAACAAGCCTATATGAATTGGTGAGAACTGGGAAGGCTGGTTACTGTGGTTATAGCTTTACTGTCATGTCATAATGAGTCATTAAAAATTCTCATTAATAAAACTGATAGATTATACTGCACATTATCTCCAAGCCTGGATTTCTAATGCATTTTTGATCAATGAATTATAGTTTGTCAGAAATGGGAAATCCTATTTCGCCCTGCCACCAAGACAAAAGTTTGAAGATGCCCCACTGTCTTCAAATTTTGGAGCAGAGAGACAGACACAGACATGTCCATAGTATGGGCACAAAGGGGACACAGACAGATAGTTAAAACGGGTGCTATGACAAGTTGACAACGGGTATTATTAGGCTCCCAAGTTGCATCGTTCTCAAGTAGGCTGGTGGCCGGCGGGCACGTACAGGTCTAGTGTAAATAATTAGCCTACTACTCTACATGAGTACATGATAGTGTGTAGATGTAGAGTATGCGCAAAGTCACAAACATACAAGGAGGAACAATTCCTCACTTGCCCAAATGTCAGTCATGAGACATAATTCAGCAGGGCTTCAAAAATACCAAAGGCCATTAATATGCACATGAGGGATGGTGCCCAAAATGTCAGACACACAAATCCAGCCTTTTCTCATTCTCTTCCAACTGAACATACTGCGCTGCAAACAAAAGCAGCCCTTTCAAGTGCCAAGCCAGACAGAGACTGAATGCTGGAACATCATCCAGAAGCTGCATCACAGTGTTCAGTACTGCATCCAGAAAATGTCAAATAAAGGAAATTAAGAAAATAATGCAAAGCCTGTATTGTTGGGTATGTATGAGTGAGACGGAAGGAGAGGGTGAGGAGGAGAAGGACAGTAAGTTGAAAAACAAATCACAGTTGCACAGTGGGGGAGATGACATTTAGAATGCATAGTTTTTGTTAGTATGCCACTATCATGGGAAGCAAAATGACTGCATTGTTCCATCAATCGTGAGGAAATGACAGTGAGAGGAGTGTCACCTTTAGATTGAGCAAAGAACAATACCTGTGATGGCTCGTTATGTCTCCGGTAAACAGTATGAGCCCATCTTTTTTTAAAGCACATTTTGGCTGACGGAAATATATAATGCTTTAGTATTCTATCCTAATTAGATGGATTATTGCAAAGTGTTTCAAATGCCATACAGCCAAGGGTGTAGGTTTAGTAGGAATATCAATGTGGACACCCTTAACACCCAATTCAGCAGTCCACTGCAACAATGTACATTTATTGGAGACAGAAAACTCTCCCATAAATTATGTTGTGGACCTGTGCATCTCAGTAACACTAGCTGTGTCCAGTACAGTGTCTGCTGTCCAGTGGTCTATTTGTTATTTCTACGTACGCAATCCTTCCATGTTAATTAATTATGTTATTTAAAGGAACACTCAGTGTTAAACTAATTAAAAGCAATCCCGTCCAAATTTAGCTTTTGAGACCATTCCATAATCCAGAATCGGTGGGTATTCCACAGCAGGGTGCCAGCTGGAGAGCTGAACACTACATTTACAGCTGGCATAATTTCTTACCCATTTTTCATCACATTGACGAGGAGCCTTAAATATAACTGAGCAGAGACTGCAGGGTTCTGCCTATATCAACCCACTACTGAATAGTACTATAGTATTCAGCACTTGTGTTGGGAATACCGATGTAGAATTAGTTTCACATTATACAGTGTATTGTAGATGGACACTGTATAAACGAAATGAGTGGAACGAGTACACACACACACACACACACACACACACACACACACACACACAATCAAACTCACAAGGGCAAGGGTTGCCGTTTTTGATCAGCGTTTTAAAATATTATTGTCAAAATACATACTGTAATGTCCCGGGTGGTTAGTGGCTGAAGAGGGACCTTCTAGCATGCTTCAGGCACGCCTAGTTTATTCATGTTATTGTTCTGCTATTGAGTTATTTAACACGAGAATGCATGGGGGGGATTTATGTGTTTATTGTGATTGATTTATTCTCATCTGAGCTTTGGGGGAAACTATGGGTAGCCGCCACCCCCTCCCTTTTTGAGCTGGTTTGTATGCTTGACAGCATTCTTTTTTATTTATTTTGTATTTACCCAGGGTAGTAGCTGAGCACAAGTGCTCATTTTCAGCAATGCCCTGCACATAGACACATGTGACACACACATTCAAACCTGGGAGCTGACCAGTACAACCACAGTCTTATACTGTTGGCCACTAAGCAGCTCCACTGGAGCAGTTGGGGGTTCAGTGCCTTGCTCAAGGGCACTTCAGCGGTGTTGGGTGAGTGATGACGAACTTCCCCGACCCAGCTTTTTCCTGCCCGTCCGGTAAATCGAACTGGCAACCTTTCGGCAACAAGGGCACTCCTACAACCCTTAGGCCCAATGTATTCCTAATAGAGGGACGGTGTGTGTTTGATACATAATTTCCATCAGTCCATACTCCATATAATACAGTATACTGTACATATTGTCAATCTCGTCCAGGAATGGGTTTGGCCAGGGTGACCAAACTCATAATGGCAGGGGAAACATAACCTACTGTCTTTCAGCTATAAGGTCATGGAACTCATAATGGCAGGGGAAACATAACCACTATACCGTCTTTCAGCTATATAAGGTCATGGATGTCAAATCATTTCCTAAAGCTAAATAACAACTGAAGTGACAGGACCCAAAGCTCACAGTAAAACAGATTCCTCAGGGTTTGCAATGCACCCACAAGGTCTGGAATATTGGAATTATATTTTTTTCAGACCTTAATTTTACTTAGCAATATCACCAAAGCAGCAAAATACACTATTTGTTTTGTGCTAATTTTACAGTTTTAACCTATTCTGAACGGGAACCCATTTTGGTGTTAGCATCATGTCGTGCTTTACCTATTGAAAAATAGCAGATCTACAAGCTCATATCGCGCCACCGAGTGGCGCGATACGAGCTTGTAGGTCTGCTATTTTTTGAAAAATCGAAGAACGACTGACATTTTTAGAATCTGATCTCAGGTCAGAATGGGTTCATCAGACCAGTGTGTGTCCAGTGGAAACCTCGTATGAATCTGATCTCAGGTCAGAATGGGTTAATCTCACCTGTTGCGCCAACTGTCTTACCTGCTGTCCTGCTGGTTTACACATCCTCCCTGTGGAAAGCCTGACCGACGGCTCCAAAAGGTAGACAGGTCTGTCAGGGCAGCCCGTGCCCTATAGCCTACACATACACTGATGGAGAACAATGCTGACCTGAGATCAGATTCATTACGAGGTTTCCGCCGTACACACACTGGTCTGATGAACCTATTCTGACCTGAGATCAGATTCTAAAAATGTCAGTCGCTCTTCGATTTTTCAAAAATAGCAGACCTACAAGCTCGTATCGCGCCACTCGGTGGCGCGATATGAGCTTGTAGATCTGCTATTTTTCAATAGCTAAAGCATAACATGATGCTGACACCAAAATGGGTGCCCGGTCAGAATGGGCTAAAATACACAGTTGCATCCCTAACTTTGCCGGCCGGCTTGGAAGACTGTACTGTTAATGGACATGAGAGTGCATATTTTTATTATTGTAGCTCACAGTGAATTGTAAAAGAGAACAAGTACTTTGCAAATATTGTCACAGCATATATATGTTTGGTGTCATTTGTGTTTAATTATGATTGTTTGGCACCTGGCTCTCCTGCAGTACTGGTGATCCTCTTGACTGAGTGGAGGAAGGTGCCAAGTGCTATAAAGCCTATTTACCTCTCAAAGATGAACATGCAGTGCAAGCTATAGCCACCGCAACAATTCAAATATAAGACTGGCAAAAAAGTAAACTTTCCAAAAATAGGAAACATAAATTAGCACTTGAAAACTATACTAATTAAATAAAAAGACAGGAACTTGAGAGAGCCTACTGCTAACAGGCTATGCATTCCATGAGGAGCTACAAGCTACATGATGTGGTCTCTTACTAGCCTCAAGCCATTTGAATTTCACTCCTTTCGTTCACTATTAAATATATCTTGTTGTATATTAAATTAAAAATACTTTCATAATTTAATATACAACTAACAACACACAGTGAAAGTTGCTTGCAAATAGCGATATGTGCGTGCGTGCGTGCGGGGGGTGAGGCGGGCAGCAAGGGAAGCGAAGCGAGAGGAGAAACAGACAGCTTTATTTAATGTGTCATGTAGGTGCGTGCGTGCATGACAGCAAGGCAAGCGAGGTGAGAGGGAAACAGACAGGCCTACAACTTTATTTAATTCATGCAGGTGTTCGTTCTTTATTTATTTAACAACACACCAGTTAGTTGGGCTTGCAAGTTGCATGTGCGTGCTGTGCGTCTGTGCGTGTGTATGAGAGAGGGGGGTGAGGCGGGCAGCAAGGCACGGGAGAAATTTTTTATTTTTTATTTTTTCATGTAACCATGGTTTCAGGAAATGTATTGCCGTTGTTCATGTCGCAAAAACGAGGGCGAGGCTTGATTTAATAGGGCGTGCCAGATAGATTTCAGCCGTCACATTTATTAACGTCAGAACTAAATTAAGGAAGGATCAGCTGTTTGCGATCACTTTATAAATGCCGTGGCGACGTGGGTGTACTACGAAACCTGCACTCGAATCTGTGGCAGATTTTACACTCGATTGATAAATGAGGGCCTTAGGCTTTGGCCTGACAGCGTGTCCCGTTCATGACAACCCTTGCTGCATTTCTCTCTCTCCCTCTTTCTGTCCATCTTCACTTGATACTATATATATAAATATAAATATATTGAGTGTTATTAAATACAGCCTATTTTGGCATAGTGCATTCATATTGGTATTGGTCATTGCAGTAAATTATTTGTCATATCTGACCTCAGTGCCCCGTAATTGTTTTTGCCTGACAGAAATGACGTTTTCATGTTCCAATGTTCAACGGTTGACAACCCTATACCTGCCATCTCATATTCACATTTGGGCCAGTTGGTCACCAGTCTATCATTGCTTCCAGCCGTTTCCCAGCCAATGCACCAACCAGTGTCACCACGCTGGTGCGCCCTCTGGGTTCACTTGCCAATGCAATAGATGAGAAAGACAAAAAGGCGCAGTGAAACGGAAATGGTGAACAACATGAAAATGGTGTTTCCACATGAAACACCGGTCTGAAGTTTCTGAACCAATCAGAGCGTCGCATCCCTTCAGGCGATGGGACGGTAGCTAGGGACGGTAGCTATGCTAAGCGCAACAGCGTGGTGTTGTTTGTTTATAAATCATAATGGTCGGCCAGCACAACCAGTTTACTGTTATGTGGCTTATTTCTACCCTATAATGTTTTCAGATACATATTCTAGCGTGATGATTAAGTTGAAACCGAGTAATACACTGTCTGGATGTTATCTGGAATGGAAATAAAAACGGAGTATTATGTAATCAATAGCAGCTGTGATGGATGGATGCGCAAATATGGGAAATTAAACGGGTGAGCTTCATTGTTATTGGCTTTTATCGATGTGTATCTCTACACGTCATCACGCAGCACGTTTTCGTTTTAATAAATAAATAATGCAATCGTTTTTTTGGACCTTTGATATAAAAACATACAGAAATGAGAATTTTCACATTATTTTGGCATCCATTGTTAGGTATGCCCATATAATGACCACGGATATGGTCTAAAAGTGTGAAAAACGTCTTTTTCATTTCACTGCACCTTTAAGCTTCCGTGCTTTATTGGCTATACACACACAACATGAATATGAATAGAAAACAATATTGGTGCATTTAGAGTCCACCTACTGTAGGCCAACATTTCTGGGTCTGCTTCTTGCCATGCATTGTAACCAAAATCATCTATAACTCACACCATTAGCTTCCACTGATGGCAAATTCTCTGGCAGTGTGTGTGTGTGCGTGCGTGCGTGTTACTGAGCATGGGTACATGGTACTATACAGAGGAGAGCACAGTTAGACAAATGGAAACACCTGCTGATCAATTAACCCTGGCAGGCTGGCACTACTCCTATGAGTCACTCCCTTCATCTGTACCCACACAAAGAGCTCAGACAATCCTAACACCAAATACTTACATATCTTATTTCCTGTGGTCTCTATGTCTGCTGAGCGAGCAGAATCGTGACTATACATGGCACATTTTGAAACGTTATATGTTTGGAGTAACGTTGCCTGATAGACATGACAAAGAAGTCACCAAAGGAGGGAGCAGTCAAGTGACATGTGTCAGGCAGCGCAGCAGCAGCACTGGCGTTTCTCAGGGGAATCGATGGAGATTAAGTCTGGCGTATTTGGTGCATAATTGCTCCATCACACCCCAGCATCCTCTCAGATTGGTTTCCATGCATGTTGTTGTTTTGACACAGGAGTTTATCCAGGCAACAGAGCAACCAAAGCAGAGTGCGAAACAGACACATAATAACACTGAATGGTTGTTCAAAGATTTTGAGATGTTCCCACACTGTTGGGAAATACCAGTGGAACTATTATCATTTTGTTCATCAGTGCAGTTCCTCATTGACAGTAATGATTATCTATAGTGTTGACCACAATGGATTTTCATGACACCTTTATGGATTGCGTACTTATACTGACTACCATATGTGACCACAGTATGTTAGGCTGCGTAATCCATCCATCCATCCATCCATTCATCCATCCATCTTCAACCGCTTATCCGTAGTCGGGTCGCAGGGGCAACAGCTCCACCAGAGTGTTCCAGACTTCCCTCTCCAGAGCAACATTAGTGACTTCCTCCTGGGGGATCCCGAGACGTTCCTGCCCCGGGGTCTCCTCCCAGTGGGACGTGCCTCAAGGACCTCCCTAGGGAGACGCCCGAGAGGCATCCTAACCAGATGCCGAACCACCTAAGCTGGCTCCTTTCCAGGAGAAGAAGCAACGATTTCTATTACGGCTGCGTAATACCTAATTAATTCCCCATTGTACGGCAGCATCACAATGCATCGTGAGCTTATACTGTAGATCGACTATTTTCGTATGACAAAATAATTATAGTGCTTTCAAACACTCGGGCACCGTAGTGTTAACCTCTCTCCCCTCTTGTTCAGACTACAACCTTCAACATACCACTCTGAGTCAAGAAAGACATACAGAAGATATTAGAGGACACTGCTGTTGTGGGGCGTACGTATCGAGGGTGACAGGAAGAGTAGTACTGGGACTGGTTGGAGTCGTGGTGGACTTTTGAAAGTCGGGGTGTCGTATGCATGCCTCCACACACACACACACACACACACACACACACACACACACACACACACACACACACACACAATTCATCCTCTATCTCCTTATTTTCTTTCTTTTCAAAAAGATGCAATGTCATCCAGTGGGGTGAAGTCGAGTCGTCTGAAAAGGAGGAACCATTGATCTAGCTAAACCCGTCTAGGCAGGAGCATTTCATCCAATTATGTCAGAAATACAAGCAACCGTTGTTGTTGTGATCACACCAACAATGGCAGGATTACCGTCACCATGTATACAGAATGGGAAGAGGAAGAGTGACAAGGATGAAATGGACAAAGGAAGAAAGACAGAGGCAAGCCTTGACTAGAGATATGTGATCACTGTCAAAAGCGCTTTTCTTTTTCTAACAAAGCACAGGAAAAACCTAAACTAAACACTGATTGTTTCTATGGTAAGCCTTCTATTGACTGGGCATCAGGGGCAACAGAGCATATGATCGAGTGACTGTTACTATACTGCAAAGGAAATATCAACATGAAGATGATGCATGCACAGACACACGCGCGCGCACGCACGCGCACACACACACGCACACACACACACACACACACACACACACACACACACACACACACACACACACACACACACGCATACATACATACAATACCTGTATGTGAGCAAGCAGGCACATGCACTCATTGCTATGATGACCAGACAACCAGAAAAGCAAATGATTCCTATTATTAACTCATTCCATCCAATTAGGCCTGAATGTACGGCTAAATGAGTAGCGATAACAGTACGGCTAAATGAGTAGCGATAACATCAAACACATCTAGTCAATCAATTCCTGTTTTTCCTCACTACTGATATACAGTACGTGGCAAGCATTATCAAACCACCCCTCTGACAGGCACCGTATTTGTTCACCCATTTAGCAAACACCTCTTGCACATAAATATATTTTTATTATAATTATTGATGGTGTAACTATCCAAAATGAGCACGATGGAGCCGTCCTGTTTGTGGCAAAGGATTTGGTTTCTGTAGCAATGCATGACTACTCATTGAGGGGAAAAACCCTTTACATGTATACATTTTGTGGCAAATACTTTAGTGATACGGTTAATCTGCAAAAACACGTGATCCATGCTGGTGTAAAGCCCTTTATTTGTGCTGTTTGTGGCAAAGGATGTGGTGGAAAGAATGACCTAGCATCACACATGAGGACCCGTACAGTGGAAAGGCAAAGGTTTGTGGCAAAGGATGTAGAAACAAAGGTCATTTAAATTTACATCGTCCTGTTCAACTCCATCATTTGTAGCGTGAGAGATGTCCCCAATGAAAATAAATACAATTAGAAATGATTAAATTATTATTAAATGATGCATACATAAATACATTTGATAACGTCCACATGCTCATTGTTTGTAGTTCAGTTTAGCGGTGTACCTGTTGCCCCTTATGCATCATGCTGGGATTAAAATGGATTGGATAGCTCTTTCTAATGCTGAATGGTATCACTGTTTCAGACACATTTCCAATATCAGGATAAAAATATATAGTTTTGCACGAGTCGATGTGCGCAATGTAATGTTGCTCGATCATTCGCTGTAAAGTGGTAATCAAACTCAGCCTGAGATTGAATCAGTCTTTTTCTTGTCTTGACAGTTAAATGTTTAATTGAATTACATTTTTAGTCTTTGCGATGCGTAATGCTCAATGTTTAGCGGCTAAACAATGTGACCGTCTGTTTTAAACAATAGGCTACACTTTGGCCTATTGTTTAAAAGAGATGGTCACATGGACAGATACGACATTGAGGGGGCAGAAAACAGCCCGGTCACGTGCTTCATGTACTCGCGCGAGCCCATAGACTCCAATGTATTCCGTAAACTTCTGGTTGTCCCTATTTGAAGCCTTCAAATGGGGACAAACCAATAGAAGTCTATGTAGAAGAGCCGCCATTGGACTGGCCCCATGAAGTGAACGGAGTTCCTCGTAACTCCGTCTTACTCTATGGCTCTGACACAGACTAGGTGTCAGATTTCAAACTCTTTTCAAAGTCTTGTGAGAGGGTGTAGTGTCAGACTTTTGCCTTTCCCTATATTTTATTTTCTAACTGTCTCCAGCAACTTCCAGGTAAGCATACGTTTGCCGTCCGTTCCTTCTACCCTTGTGATTTACTTTGGCTTTTTGTGATCACTTTCTGTTATTAGCAAAGATCTCGTGAAAGCAAGTGTTGATTTTTCCATCTGCCCTTCTGTGATGCCATTAAAGTCAACATCTATTTACAGCTGAAGCTAGATTGAAATATTATCATGGAGTGTGTGACTTTGTGGAGGCTGTAAAAAAGTGTTTATTCTGTCTGGAGGAAATATATAAATACTGACCTATCATGACGGCCAGCTCTACGAACAGGCCCCCCGCCAGACATTTACAGATGGAGGGTGGATAGACCAGCCTCCCCTGTAAAATCCTTAGACAGGTTCAAACCTGGCGGTAGTTTTATTGCACACAGATGTGTGAATGTCAGGAAGATCTGTGTGCGTGTGTGTGCATGTGTGTGCGTGTGTGTGTGTGTGTGTGTGTGCGTACTTGGATTATTATAGGTTGTCTCCACAACAAGTAATGTCATTTAAGAAATAGTGTGAGAGGACGATTCTCATGGTCCCTCACAAGGGAAATGGTTGTTTTATGGTTAACCGCTTGAACCCCAGCATACATATTCTGATGGGAACTCCCTCTTAAAAAACCTTTGGCGTCTGGGATCCAGACTGGGAAACACTGATCCAAATGTATCCACTTTACATGAGTTTAGTGCATGCACCAGTGCATGCGTTGGGTTTTTATGACAGTCATTCCAATAGAGGAGACATCAGGACGACAATGAGAGCCTTTCTGCATTCTAATTAGTGTAGAATCATTAACAAGTCATCTAAACGCTCTCACCGAATGCAATGGCAGCTCCTTTTTTTTCCAAAGTGGCAATGGCAGTGGCAGCCTCTGAAGCTGGCGTGCTAATAGAAAAGTTAATTACATCACTGGCGTTCTTGTTAATGTATGTACTTTGACAGGGGCAATATAATAAAAAGGTGAGAGCCATGTGCTCCAGTCCCCTGATGCCAGACACACTTTTAATTGCTTTGTCTCGGGGTACCGCATAGTCAGTCATCTGTGACAACGTAGTACAACATAGTAGTATATTAATCTTGAACGTGTTCCCGAGTTTCCAAAACGTCACGCCTCTTCCAATTGTCACTCCATTGTGCTGAAAGCCGTGATGCGGAGACACACCGGCAGGATGTCTCAGTGACACCCGCGTGTTTATGCCTATGTTCACGTCGCATTTTCATAGGAGGTGTTTGATAAGAGCTTAATTCAAATGTTTGGGCAGATTTGTCCCATAAATCAGCGATTCCCAACCTGGGGTCTGGGGCCCCACTTAGGGGGTGGCGTCAAATATCACAGGAGTTTGACTGTTTAGAGCAGTTGTCAGTCCTTGATTTGTAAATCGCCTTTCTAGATCCGTTTGGGCCCAGCTGGCCATTGGCTGGCCCAGACAACGAGGCGGGACTTCCCCTCTTCTTCTTCGTTGGTTTTTATTTTGACTCGAGCGGGGGGTGGATCCCGATCATAGACTGTAAAGGTAGCCACGCCCCTCAGAACATACTCGACTTTATGGTAATTGTTTTAATAAAGGGGACCATCATTTTCCAAAAAGAATATTATGACATGAGAAGCAGAAAGTATTCATGACCATGTTTATTAAGGTAATACAGTCTAGGTGAAGTTGGGCCCAAATACATGGACCTCTATGGAGCTATGGGGTTTTTTGGGCCAATGACAGCGCCACAACAGGCCATTATATGAACTTTCAGGAAGTCAGGATTTCCTACTGGCTTCAGACCATAGAGTATAGAGCGTCGCAGTCCCACCCCCTTGAGAGACCCGGAAAAGAAATCCCCGTTCATTTTCCTCATAGACTTTTCAGAAAGTATTTATTTAAAGACGTTTACGCCGCGGACTAAGCCAACTCTTGTCGTGACAAATCATGACAACAAACACAAATTTTCAGGCCAAACAAAGAATTAGAAAGTAGAAAAAAACGGCAGGTTACAACACATTTTTTTGGTTTTCTTCTTTGTAATTATTTGTTTGGTCCAAAATATTGTGTGTGTTGTCATGATTTGTCACGACAAGAGTTGGCTTCGTACGACGCTTAAAAGGTCTTTACATAAATACGTTTTGAAATGTCTATGGGAAAAATGCATTGAGATTCATTTCCTGGGCCTGGTGTCGTCATGAAAAGGGGCGGGACTGCGACTCTCTATTAAACATAAGAATAAAGGCGAAAGCCACAAAAACATACATAAAACATTTTAGGTTTTTCTGTGCACGTGTGTTGGGGCACTGCATGGGAGGGGGGGGGGGTCTCCGTTTTTGTCAGATAGACCTACAAGAAGGGATAAAAGGTTGGGAAACACTGCAATAAGCAAAAGGTCACAAGTTCGATCGCTGCAACATCTACCGTATGTGTTAAGGTTACATCCATCCACAGACGGCAGGGGTGTCCTTGAACAATAGCAGAAGAGAAGGTTGTGAGTCAGCTTTATTTTTCCTCAGAGCCACTTTGTTTTGATAATGACCTTGAACAAAAATTAATCCGTTTTTAGAGAAGGCGTGTCAAACTCATTAGTTCATTAATATGGGCCGGATTACCTTTATTTATTTATTTGAAGGATAGCCTACTAATTTCAGGTTTAGGACTAAATTGGCATGTTTACAGTATACTAGTCTATTTTAAAGGATTTCATACTTATATCCGGTGTGTATAGCTTTCTGGCAGTAGAGTGGCCTTTCAGTGCACCTAACCGGAACGGCAGACCGAGTGTGCACATGCACATGGTGCCATGCAGGAGTGAGAAGGTCCTCACAGTGTTACCAGCTGCCTCGATTGTATTCAATGTATTTATTTATTTTTTGTTTTATTTGTTGTTATTTTATTATTACAAAACTCACACACTTTACTTTCCTCCCCAAATCATCAGGTCACAGGTTTGCTCAGTGGAACTGTAACAGTATTATATAATTACACAAAATATGATACAAATAAGTGCTTCTACCTGACTTAATTCTCCATGCCATGGTTCATGTGTATAGGAATACATAGTGCATTAGAGGTCACAGCCCCTTTAAGTCTCCCCCCTTTTGCCCCCTGTATAAATGTCCTGCGACACCTCCACCTCTTCCTTCTGTACTTCCGTCTCGGAACGAGGTGGGTGTCTTTGTTGACGTCTCTGTATAACATGATAAGCATTGTACTTGCAAATTGATTTATACAGTGTTTGTTTAACCCTGTTTAGAGAGGAGTTGTTGCACCACTAAGAACTAACGTGGAGACGTGTCTGTTGTTATTCATTGTCAGGTATGTTACGTTCTATTATTTGTTGTGTTACTGTCGCTCTGGCTTCTGTACTTCCGTCTTGGAACGAGAGAGGAGTTGTTGCACTACTGAGAACTAACGTGGAGACGTGTCTGTTGTTATTCTTTGTCAGAATAAAGCGTGGTTTCCAAAGAGAGTTCTGGGTCCGTCTGTCCATTCGACACAACGCAGAGACACAGATTACACGGATTACACAACATATAGGCAGGAGTTACTATGAAAACATTTGCTCTGTATTTCTGCAGCAGGGTGACGGGGTCAGTCCAATGAAGATATAAAACCAGTGGCTCTCAAACTTTTTTATTTCAAAGACCCCCATAAAACCAGTGGCTCTCAAACCTTTTTATTTCAAAGACCCCCATAACTCTGAGAGTGTACGAATGGTCCCATGTGGCCCCATTTGTACACCCTTAAGGGTCAATTTGGTCCACACTCTCAACACTGAGGGTCAATTGTAAAATTGGCCAGTCAGTCAACATCATAAATGAAATCAAACGATTGCATTTACACCAGATAGCAGTGCTAAGACTTTTGATTGCTATGCTATTTACCACCCACTGTACAGAAAGTGCATCTATAAACGCCTCCTCGCATGCCAAATGAAATTGGTATGGTAAGGTACATACTCCACAGCATGCATTTAGCTGTGTAATGCCTCTCTGGCTTAAATGAACACACAGGGGGATGAGGAGGATAAATCCAGACAAATATATCGTTGCTGTTGGGGAGAAACCTTGTATCTCCGTACCATACCTCAACGCTTTATGTTTTTTTGTTTGTAAATGAATGCCCAACTTTATCATCAGTGGAACACAAAAGTATAGGGAAATTAGCACACGCTCACAGCTTGCTATCTGTTATTTCCACTATTTTACCTTTTTTTAATCTAATAATAACCCATTCTGACCGGGCACCCATTTTGGTGTCAGCATCATGTTATGCTTTAGCTATTTAAAAATAGCAGATCTACAAGCTCATATCGCGCCACCGAGTGGCGCGATACGAGCTTGTAGGTCTGCTATTTTTGAAAAATCGAAGAGCGACTGACATTTTTAGAATCTGATCTCAGGTCAGAATGGGTTCATCAGACCAGTGTGTGTCCAGTGGAAACCTCGTATGAATCTGATCTCAGGTCAGAATGGGATAAAAGTAACAACGGTTTTGGACATATAGGTTTCCACCCGACAGCAAAGATAGACAGGACTCGGTAGAGGAAGTGTGACGAGGCTTTTATTTTTCTTCTTCTCACAAGTACTTTGCACGAGGACCTTGAACTAGAAAAAGGGATGAAGATATAGAGAATTTCTTTATCCCTCATTCAAAAGTAACCCACTTAAAGACTTCTGTTTAATTCATAGGGAAAGTGGCAACATGTTGAAACACTTGAAACATAAGTTATTTTCCTGCTGTGCAGCAGCAGCACTCTTATTGTATTAGGAGACAAAGCCTGCAGGATACTCTTTCACTTCACAGCTGGCGAAAGGAGCAGACTCTGATTAAATTGAAAGCAAATCTGAAAATCAATTTTCAGCGTATGATTCAATAAGAAACATGACATGTTGCTATACATAGGTTAATACCGTGGTAATTTTGAACATGTTGAAAGAATTTCGCCCTGCACTTCTTTACAACTGTACAGTAAACCTGTGACGTGATTCTGATTATTCAGAACACCTTCCATCTTTTTCTTTTTGAGTGGTGCCCTTACAGAGCTATGTGTGTGGGTAGCTGGGTGCCTGGCTGGCTGGGTATGAGCATGGAAATAGCATGAATGTTTTTCACCACCTGTGCGCAACCTAACACATGCACACACAAACACACACGCACATATTAACTGTATATATGATGATTTCGGGTGTGCCACTACAGTACAGTACAGTACAGTACAGTACAGTACAGTACAGTACAGTACAGTACAGTACAGTACAGTACAGTACAGTACAGTAGAGGGACCCCCACACGGTAACTTTGTCATTTATCAACCGTTTCGGACGTGGGGCGGCCCGCCGGAACTGGGCCGGCACCCTGGCTGTTGCCATGTGGGCCTGGAACTTCCGGAGACCCCATGGGGACCCCAACACGGAGTTGCACCACTTACTTCACACAGGTGTGATTTTTTCTTTTTCAATTTAGTTATTATTTTTCAGGGTCCAGGACAAAACACAAAACATCAGTACTGTAGACCTGACAGAATCCTATAAAAAAATTGATGTACACTTGTACGGGCGAAAGGGAGACAGCTGTTGGTCTAATTGCCACATAGGCACACTATTAAACAGGTGCAAAAACTTGCTTCCATTTTTTTCCTACCCTGTCACCATATTTCAGGTCATCGCCAGAGAAACTCACCTAAACGGGCCTTTATAGCACTGAGCCCCACAAAGGGTTAATCCACTGATGGTCCCCCCCCCCCCCCCCCCCCCCACACACACACACACATGGAGTACCACTGAAACATTTTAACAACACAGATCTTGTATGGGGGGTTCCTGCACTTCCTGGCACAAAATCTTTTCAGATGGTGGTATAACATGGGGGGGTGAAAATGTTGAAAGGCAAAACACTGCATAAGAGCATCTCTTTCCCATTTGGTTGTGTTGTGCTTTCGTCAGCCTCTCCGCTGCTGGTCTGCTGGCCAGAGAACAGAGGGACAGATGGACGGGATGGAGAGAGGGACATAAACCAGATTAATCATCTCATCACGTGTGATTAATATGGAACTGACTGTCATTGGCAGGGGGACACAATAAACCAGACACCCCATTGGCAGGTCAATATGTTTACACTGATGGATTTGCTCTCTCTCTCTCTCTCTCTCTCTCTCTCTCTCTGTGTGACTTGGTATTTCTCTTCCTGTGTGTACAGTGTACACATATTCTTTTCCTCTCAGTCTCTGTTAACATCCCTCTCATGCACACATATAATAGGAGAGAAAAGGCAAGAGGAATGGATCTTCACAAGGCGGTTTATTTGCTGCTGGCCTGGGTTAAAGTTTCACCTGCAGGACCAACTATTATTAAGAATGACAGACTTAGTAATGTTGTACTGTATATTGACATGAAACTACACTCCCTGCAAATTAAAGACCATTTGAAATGCATCATACCTCAGCACTTGTTGAAGATAAGGTTAAGAAAGCTGACTAAAGTTAACCAAATGGCTTATAATCCAAATGTCATTATAAAAGAATATACCTCACAGAGTTCATTTTTGAACAATCATTCCAAATGATAAAAGGATTTCCTCATATAGCCTATATATACACATGGATACACACTGTCCTGTATCAGTTGTAGCTCAGTTTGTATTAATTATCAAGTGCACAATATTTTAGCAACATACTGGAATTATATAAGGTATTGGAAATACAGTGACCTGTTTAATTTTTATACAAATAAAATCAGTTTTTCCTGAGGCTAAACGATAAATGTTGGACATACAAGACCCACTTATAGAGTGACAGACCAGACAGAGAACAGTATTGTTGAGCCCACTGTACTAGGGTGTGTGTGTGTGTGTGTGTGTGTGTGTGTGTGTGTGTGTGTGTGTGTGTGTGTGTGTGTGTGTGTGTGTGTGTGTGTGTGTGTGTGTGTGTGTGCATGCGCGTGTGCGTGTGCGTGTGCGTGGGTGTGTCATGCATTTATGTAACAGTATATCATGTACATTATTTGTCACATGTCTGCAAAGTATACTGGTCTGACTCTGAATAGCTTAATACAAGTCTGAATACTGATCATTTCGCTCTTCAAACAAAATAAATAATAAATATGATTCTTTGTAGCATGTGCTCGTATGAAAGAACAGTAGTGTCTACTGTATGGGGGTAGGTGTATACTACAGATGGGGTTATATGGATGGATGGATCCGTGTCTAATGTCCTAGATCCTTTTTTATTCCATATGGCACATCAATGGAGACCTATCCTTTCTTTGACTGGAATGAAAAATGCACAGGGGACGAATAAAGAGTGAGAAACAATTGCATGTCACCTCACAGCTAGAGATTAAAGGAGAGAGATGCTTATAGGCTCTCTTTCTAAAGCATACTGTGCTAGGTGGAAACGTGTGTTTGTTTGTGAGTGCGTGCGTGCGTGCGTGCGTGCGTGTGTGCATGAGTGTGTGCGTGCATGTGACAGCGTGTCTGTTTATCTGTTTATCACCTCCCCTGTCCCCTCCATCCACTGCCCTTGATCAGTGAAACAGCCGCGTCATCAGAAACCGGAGGCATCACAACAGAGAGTGTTTGCAAAGTTGAGAGAAACGCTCTCGAGGGAGCCGGTGACTTTTGTGTTGTTTGGGATTTTCCAGCAGAGAACGTTGGAGAGGAAAATGACAAGGAGATAAAGGAATGTTGTTCATCACACAAACATGCCACTCCCCAGCAGATTCCGGCTTGTCACAAGTAGCCGACAGTCAAGTCATCTTTTGCGGTGCTGGAGAAATAATTGTAATTGTAATTGTCAACCGCGTATCCGGAATCGGGTTGCGGGGGCAACAGTCAGAGTTTCCAGTGTTTGTGCACAGAGGAGCTTCCTATAGGGAGACGTTCAGGAGTCGGGAGGCATCCATACTAGATGCCGATTTATGTCAGATTGGCTGATGGTGAAAGCTTAGAGCATACATTAGTAGCCTACCTACAGTATACTTAATGGGGCCACACCATACATTTGACATTTTTCAATATTATTATTCAATATGTTTTGTTTCATTTTCTTAACACTCAATCCTTCATTGTGAATTCAGTGATTTTCTGAATGGGCATGTCTGAATAGACCATCTCAAAGCATCTTTCTCCAAAGCATCTCCGCACTCTCTCTCCCCTGGTCGTTCAATGCCCCCGTCCCTCCCTCCCTCCCTCCACCGAGACTGAGGTGGGCGGGGATAAGCGGTGAGGAGGGTGGGGGAGCTGAAATGTAGCTGAAATGCCATGGAATAACACACTGACAGAACATGAAAATTCATTATCTGAGTAGTTGTTTATTCATTGACAGACTGTATTCAACTGAACAGGCCTAGCAGACACCAGACCCAAGAGGCCCAAGAGCTCAGGGGATGGCAGTGCCTGTGTGAAATCACAATGATTGACTTTGCATTTATTGTTGCATATCCAAAGGGTTTAGTCATTCACGTCAGAACTACAACAGAACCCCAAAAGTCCTAGTAAACAGTTAAGGAATAGCCTGTCCAGAATGAAACCATCCTGATGCATTTGAAGTGAGATGTTAGTCACCTCTGTTTATCTAGGCCCTATATAGGACATTGAGGAGCTGAGTATATCCCATTCTGACCTGAGATCAGATTCATACGAGGTTTCCGCCGGACACACACTGGTCTGATGAACCCATTCTGACCTGAGATCAGATTCTAAAAATGTCAGTCGCTCTTCGATTTTTCAAAAATAGCAGACCTACAAGCTCGTATCGCGCCACTCGGTGGCGCGATATGAGCTTGTAGATCTGCTATTTTTAAATAGCTAAAGCATAACATGATGCTGACACCAAAATGGGTGCCCGGTCAGAATGGGATATATACTCATGCAATATGGGCACTTCAACGATGTTTGTACCAAACAAGAATTATCAGAAGCTCTGTGTGTGTGTTTATTTAGTTATTATTAATTAATATGCTGCTGGTATTGTGTTGAGGTACAGGTGAATTATTGTGCTGTTAAAGTCATGTCACTGCCCAGGGGCCCATTGTCTCATAATCCGCTTGACTTTGCAAATATTTGCTGGTCGGTCCACCCAATTCAGCCCTAAAAATGTATGTAACCAAATGCTTGCGGACGGTACCAGATGCACAAAATGTCACCAGCATAATCAGACAAAACCATGAAGAACGCTGAATTCAAGCATATACACTCCCGTCCTTTAACCTTTACCTCTGGTGTTTGTATATGTAGGAGTGACGATAGGATGGAAAATGTGAAAGGACACTATCATGCTGTTGATGCTACGTTGTACAGTGAGGTGATTCTTTTAAGGTATTGTGTAGCATATATACCAGCAACATTGTTTTCTCACTCAACTGTAAACAAACCAACATACAGTGTAGGCCCTAGTGTACACAGGGTATCTGAATAATTTAAAGTATCCGTTTATTAAAGGTTTTATGACATTCATTTTCATTTATTTTTATTTTTATTTTTTATTTTAGGTTTTATGACCTCAATTACACCCAAAAAACCTGAACTTTGAACATTCAGTGGATTTTCTGTGGTCTGAAGTTTTCTTTGGGGTTTTTTGGGCCTTTTGAGCTACAATGAAAACAGGCAACACAGTGAAACAGTGACATCTGCTGGCAAATCCCATTGACATATATGGGATTTGCAGTAAGTGATGTCACTTACTGCCGGCAAATCAGAGCACCTGTTTGAGCCAGAAAACCCCAGATCACAGAAAATCTACTGAATGTTAAAAGTTCATGTTTTTTGGGTGCAATTGAGATTAGAAAACCTAAAAAAAAACAAGAACAATTCCAAAACCTTTTTTTTAATGTCACAATCCCTTTAAAGGACTTTTTAATACCTCTAAAATGGAAAATAAATAAAATAAGACCATTACTGCATCTCATCAACAAACTATAAAAAGGTCAGACGTTGGCCAAATCGTCGATCAAATATTACCTAAGAAAGAATTAAGAAAGAAAGAAGCTAAACTTTGGAAAATATTTGATCTACAAGCAACGCAACACAACTAAATGTAATGCCTCAACTCCTACAATTCCAAGTGCTTTGTCGGGACGAGGGGTCTCCGGTTCGAATATGATTATATTATGGGAGGTTGTGGCCTGAAAGGTTTGAGAACTACTGTTCTTTACGAGCATATCCACCTATACAGCAACTCTTTGTACTGCTGCTACCCTGAACAGGGATCTCAATGGGAATCACCTGTATGAAGAACAAATAGAGCACCGAAGTCTGACGTCACTTTCAGTAGAGGGCGTCAGTCCCCAGGTTCATGTATTTTTTTAGTTGCATTGAAATCGCCATAGGAGGATTTTTAGATTGCTTCATATAAGAACTGTGTTTGAAAAATAAACATGTCATCCCGGCCGCTTCACTCATATGGATATGAAGAATCAACTGACTGAGAGAAAACGCTAATGTTACTGCTACTGAATTAGTTACATTTTCGCTAGAAGCAGACTGTATCATATATGAGTGACTGACTGTTGCAAACGATACAGAGACACCTCCCTGACAATAACGCCGAGACAGCTTGTTTATTTTTGGACCACAACGCTTATAGTAGACGACATTAAGATCACCCCATGTTATTTTCCATAGAGAAATTACTTCCGCGAACCAGGGGAATCGAAGGGATGAGCGAGTTACGTCAGGACTTCGGTGCTCTATAAAACCAAAAAACACCAACCTAATGTAGACAGTAGCCTATATGAAGAGTCATTGCAGCGCCCTTACCGGGAGGCCTGTGTTGATTTTGATTTTTTGGCTTAGATTTTGCTCATTACATTTGCTATTATATTGCTACATATTTGCTATTTGAATGAAAACGTACTAATATGTTTTTCAATCACTGTGTGGATTTGTTTGTATATCTAATTCTCTCTGAAATGCGATGTATTTAATGTATTTCCATTTGGATTCTCAATATTTCCAATTGGTACTCTTCAATCTATAAAATTATGGGAAGGACAATAATGAGTATACAAAGAGGCTCTACGCACGCCAAAGTCCTTGTGGCAGTGCCGGCACACGGAAGAAAACTGTAGAGGAGATCTTGAATAAACAAGAAGGTGGCCGCACACACCAATAGCCAGAGTACCAATATTTATTAGGACAGCAGGTAAGACAGGAATATCCAACGTTTCGGCGGTTAAGCCTTCATCAGGGAAATGACAATAATGAGGACATAATACAGAATATGTTATAGCCAATTTCTCCTTGCATAATCAATAACACTTTCATCTTGTGTTAGCTGATCTAATAAGGGTTTTTCTGACTGTTTTCAATTAGGATGCCACAACAAGCAGCTATGCACCGTCACACTGTGATGTCAAAGCCCAAGTGTTTGAACTTTGAATCAATTCTTCTTTCATTACATACCGTAGGTGGGAGGTGATTATTTCTCACAGGTTTGTTTGCAGCTCAGTCTCATTTGGAAGGTTACATCCCCAATTCCCCATACTAGGGCTCGGAGATATGACTTCGATTATTTTCAAACCTTTGTGTTTCGATTACAAATTATGAACTATAAAAAATATATAGAGAATATAGCTCTAAGTATAATACAGGGCAAGTGGTTAATCATAGTCGTTCAGTTTAGTCAATTATAAAAAAATCCATTTGAACTTTTTCATGACAATTTCTTTATATATAAGAAATATATTAAAATAAAATGTATTGGTTCAATACATGTTGGTAGTACGTGGTACCTGCAGGAGTGTTCATTATTTAGTTGCTGTTTTTTAAGGTTACTTGAATTGAGACTAATCTAGAAAGGCAGCATCTGCTCAAGCTGTGCCTCCGGTTTCCATGGTAATCGATTCTCTCATGGACAGGCTGTACTTGTACAGTGTACCACCAATCAAGGCTTCGTGCAACAGATGAACCGACTGGAAATGCAATAACGAATGATCCTTTAGAGATTTTTACATTTTTATTCGTAGCCGAGGCTGAGGAAATAAAAATGTAATCATCCATAAAAATAACCTGATGTAAGTCACCAGTTTTATGGAATATAGTCTTCACAGCCAAAGAACTGTATGGCTGTGTCCCAAAAAGAAAAAAAAAAGAAATCAAGTTCTGTCCCATTCAGAAATCTCAATAAATGCTACCTGCAATAGTGCTTTAATTTGGCAGCATTTGGCGTATTTTCTTCTCAGGGGGATATCACAATTATGTGAGGATGAAAAATAATATACATTTTGTAAAATGTTATTGCTTTTTTTAAGCTGGAGGGTAAATGACTCACTGATTTGTTAATCCAGTAACTGCTTGCAAGTAATTTGTTTTAAATGAAAAAATAAAATGTGCCGTGAACAATTCACGGCACATAAAAAAAAAAGCCAGAATGCTGCTACTCAAATTACTCCATTTTACGCCTCCTCTCTCCACCAGTGCATGGGTTGACCAGCAATCTGGAAGTTCAGTTTTTTAACTTCATGTAATAAACGTAACATTTAGCCAGCTGTATCGGCCTGAGCGGAGACGTACACTCTGAATAGTCGGCTGTGTGTGCCGGTCGCGTGTGGGAAGGACAACAGAGAGATGCTCACCAGGGTATGACACCTGTAGTGATTGGTTTTGAACCATCTGTCTCTCTGTGTGTGTATTCCAACTGTAATGTCTTCATTTCACATCATCCCCCTCAAGAACCAAAGAATCTGAACGTAGCATCACAACCAGTCCTCGCTTACATTTTACACAGCCATGATCAAAAGCAGTTCTTGGTCCACGGTAAAAAACGAAACAACAACAAAAAATGTAATAATAATAATAAAAGAAGGGTCCACTGGCTGCCAATTGTGTTCCCCCGGCGAGGGCCTGCACGAAGACGGTGGAAGGGGAAAGGAACAGGGAGGATTGTTGCGAAGCGTTGCCAACACAGACCCCTGCTACACCTGTTCCAGGATACACCCTCTGGGACACAACAGCGTTCCATCACTGCTGGCACAAGCTGCAGATTGGGCAGGTTGCTCCCAGTGGCCGTCTGGCTCCTCCACCGGTGCTCCAAGTCTCACCTCTTATGCCTGTATACCCATGAACCCCAGGTGAACCCTGTGTGGGCGGACAGGTTAACTGCCAAATCAAGAGGAAACACTTTACGAAATGAACGATAAAACATTTATACCGTAGCTCTATTTGTTAGTGTGTGCTGTGCTACCCGTGTTGGTGCCTTCATGTCGTCACTCGAGTCATAACAGTAGCATACAGTTATTGTCTCCACCAGGCCGAAGGCATGGGGAGAGAGTGTGTTTTAATTGCCCTCCATCCGTCAGTACGTCAGTCAGTCCGTCCGTCCGTCCAAAACGGATCTGTCCGATACTTCATATTCCATCCTAATTGGTTAACATTGGCTTTCTTGGCCCTTTTCACATTTGCCTATTATAGCGCCACCAGGAGGCCATAACCTGACCTGGCCTGGTGGAGACCTGTGCCCCGAGGGGTACTTTTTCTAGTTTTGTTCTCACTCAGGTGTTGCTGGTGACAGGGCCTACAATAACTTGTAGCCTATTCTGCTGTGTATACTGTAAACATACTTTGTTATCGTGCATACAACCGTAAGCTATTAGCACAGTATTCTCACAACAATGTCCATACCCTATTAAGATGTCTGTAGTGGATTGTGCTGCACAGTTTTAGCACAGGTTAGCTTGCTCAGAGTATTGCACCAGTGATTCTGTTTTACAAATGCATCTTCTTTGCAAATAATATGTTGGATTCATGTCAATATGTATTTTTAGATATATTACATTTTTTGAAAATAATTGAAAGAACAAACAAACAAAAGAATAAAAAGAAATGCAATAAAAAAAGGAATAGTCTATCAAACAATGATCTTGCGACTCCCTCTGCAATATCTCTACGGACCCCCTAGGGGTCATGGACCCCCTGTTGAAGACCTCTGCTGTAAATAATTCTGTACTTGTATAGATAAATCTACAGTAAAAATAAATAAGATCTAACTATAAATGCGCTACGCTCTCCTCCCAGGGGTAGGCAACCTTTATTATCAGATGAGCCATTTATGGCAAAAACGTATTACAATTCTATCTGGAGCCGCAAAATATGTTTGCTTTAATAAAGCAAACTTTAAGTATTTGTGATTTTTCTGGGCTTTCAATATGACATTTTATTGTTTGCTAATTTCTCAAAGCATATCAAGTATACAGTACTGTATACCAGTAAGCCAGCTTGGTGGTGAAAACAAACAAAGATGTCTTATCATACATTCTTCCATTCTTCTATTTCCCTTCATTCAATTTAAACTTATTTTTAGGCAACATTGTTTTGCAATATCAAAATGAAATAATTTCATTTCAACTTTATGCCTACTACAAATTAAATAATGAATTATGATTAAATGTAAAAAAAAAGAAAAGAAAAGAAAAAGAAAACCTCTTATTCCTTTTCATACTTCTTTGCCGTAGCAACTGGGAGCCACGGGAGAGGGCCTATAAGAGCCACATGTGGCTCTAGAGCCACAGGTTGCCTACCCCTGAAACCATGCAGTCCACTTTTCACACACAGGCAGACAGACAGATAGACAGAGATCTCCATGGGGGACACAGACAGACCTGACCCATTCTGACCTGAGATCAGATTCATACGAGGTTTCCGCCGGACACACACTGATCTGATGAACCCATTCTGACCTGAGATCAGATTCTAAAAATGTCAGTCGTTCTTCGATTATTCAAAAAATAGCAGACCTACAAGCTCGTATCGCGCCACTCGGTGGCGCGATATGAGCTTGTAGATCTGCTATTTTTAAATAGCTAAAGCATAACATGATGCCGACACCAAAATGGGTGCCCGGTCAGAATGGGTTAAAATGGGTGCTAACGGGTATTGCATATACCGTATCTCCATACAGTATGGCCACAAAAGCGACAAGTTGAATCATTCCCAAGTAGGCCAGTGGCCGACGGGCACGTACAGGTCTAGTAAAAAATAAAAAATAAACATTTCCCCATTATCTACAGAAATGTTGTACATAGAAATATTAATGCGGAACCAAATGCAAAAGACAAATAATTAGTTGCTTTTCCCTCTGCAGTCTCAGGTTTGTAAGGTTTTAAGTTTTTTAATTTTGCACTACCGTTTTAAGCGTGAAGGACTTTTTAAGTATTTATATGTTAAATACAGAACATGAACAGCATTTTTATGCTGTATTACTATTCTTACCATGCACCAGCGAGGCAGCTTTGAAGTCAGTCTGAAAAGACACATGAACTTTGCAGAGGACAAAAAAGAAAAAAGCTCCCCTTCCTTTTTTCCAGGATTTCTGTAATTTCCATGTCAATAGCGTGCCTCTGAGCAAGGTGAGCCATCACGCACAGAATAGAGGCCTCTGGTGCTTCAAGGTTGATTTTGAATGGGAGCATACATTTTATATATTTTTTAAAGTCCCTGCAGTTGCTCTTAACGCAGCATGCTGTCTGATTCTTCAAAGCCAAAGAGCCCTTCACGGTCATGCTGAGCCCTGGAACTGTGCTGAAGAGTAGCTTCCAGCCTTTCAGCTGTGAGATAATGGAGCTGATGTACAGTATTTATTCGATTAATTATTATTCTCCCATTCACCACACAGGTGAGGTGTGCGTGCGTATGTGTTTGACCTTTCAGACAAATAAGTCAATGTCCCTAAATATTATATTATGTTATTTGCATATAGCTTTGAGCTCTACAGAGAAAGCACTAGACAGCTAAACCACGTGCAGAGGGCAGTAGTATCTTAGGCAGGTTGCTCAACTCCACCGTTTCAATCACACACATGCACCGGGAAGATGTGTGTTTTTGTACTGTTCTTCTTGGCATTAACACCTCACACAATGTGCATGTCCATGCATCGCAGACACACATCTCTCAACACACATTTGCAAAGTCATTATATTTCCCGACTGGCAATTTTCAGAGAACCGAGCCGTGAAACAAAGCTATAAAGTAAATGACTGTAAATTACATGCATCGAAGCTACTTAAGAGGTTTCCAGCCGCCTGTTCCATTATGTGTTGTTTCCTCAAGGCTTTTCCTTTAACAGTACAGCCGCATTATGCTGACAGTATGCAGAAAAGGTCTACACACATTTGTTTACTTGCTGCACTGGAGAGTACACAGCCTGCCACCTAGGCCAAAAGAAATTACCCATCTGTTGGAGTGATGCAAAACTAGCCTTTGTGGACAATATATTAGGACTGACACAAAGACATTATTTGAGGCCATGGCGCACATTTGTGCGTGTGTGCGTGCGTGTGTGCGTGCGTGTGTGTGCATGTGTGTAACTGATCTGACAATTTGGAGGGCAACCCAAGCAGACAGGGATGGCATTTGTTGCATGAGAGGGGGGTTGTTTTACTGCTTCTGTCAGCGACATTGGGGGCCAGAACTGTTGTTGAGCGTGCATACACACACACACGCACACGCACACGCACACGCACACACACACACACACACACACACACACACACACACACACACACACACACACACACACACACACACACACACACACACACACACACATGCAGGCACACAAACACACAGTGCATGCAAACTTCATTGCCTGTGGCTTTTCAGATGCCCCCCGGGCCTTTCCTGTCCATCTGTGATGACAGAATGACCACTCCGCCTCACACAAGTCTCTCCCTCCCACACACACACACACACACACACACACACACACACACACACAGACACGCGCGTACTGGCACACGGAACCAGAAGCCCTTGACTCCACTGCATAGGAAAGCAGCAGGACATCTTGTTTGTCTAATTGACATTCCTGCCGATATGACGCCAGCCCTGTTGCTGTGAATCATGGGAACATTGCTCTCTGTCATCAGTGTCATGGTCACCTTGTGAACCCTATGTGCACCGCCGTCAGCCAATATGTTAACAACAAATGTCATGCTTTGATGTAACCATAGTGTTCTTTAAAATTATATTTAATTTATTTCCTTCCACAGGCTTTACCAGTCTCAAACTTTGTCAAGGACCCCCAATTTAATATGTAGGCTATATGGACGCAATCCCCATCTGATTATATTTTGTAGCAGGGAACCCTATACAAGATTTCTAAAAATGTTTAAAAAAATTATCCCCAATATTTCTGTTTCTTTTTTAAATAACTGCTAAATGCTTGTAGATCTGCTTTTCAAAATAGTTGATACTTCTGTTAAGGACCCCTTGGAACCCCATCACATATGGGGTTACCACTGCTTTATATTACAAAAGTAACTTTAAAAACCCTTTAGACACTACACAAAATTGTCTGCCAACTGCAGCTTATTCGGCAGGAAAAATGGTCCAGGCTGGACCATTTGCCGGATGAAATGTAAATACCAGTGTCTCTCAGAAACAGGACAAAGCAATACGAGAGATATAGGAGCACACAGACAATTTAGCAATATATTTGCACCAATAAAATATTGCTAAATCGTCCGTATGCTCCAGTGTTCTTTATCAGATAAAACTAACATAAACGATCATGAGTTGAGTCAAGACGCTGATGGCCTTAATGCTTCTGTATCCATGTGAGTTGCCAACATGACATATAGTAGGTAGCCTGTGCCCGAGAGGCTGCAAGAGTTCCCTTTGTTTTCCACCAATTTCCCCTGACACACTGCTTCTAACGAGCAGTAATTGGTTAATTAGCCTCTTATTGGTCTGATTAAATAATATGTTATAATGTCACTCTCTGTAATTGTGCGGCTCCATAGTAGTAATTCTAATGGGACCATGGAAGACCCCAGGTTTAGGCAGAATGGGCCTTGGCAAAGTGACAATGGCTGCATGCCTCTAAGTGGATGTCATGCTGGGTAAGTAATAGGTGCTTATCCGGCTTAACTCGCAGCCACTTAGTGGCGTGCTTCGGAAATGTGCCTGTGTGGAGATGTAAAAACCTTCAAATGGATGAAGTGTAGGCCTATATGCACGTCTTTTAAAAAGTCAGATAGAGTGAGAGTGAGAGCATGCACAGCTGTATGAATAGAGGGGATAAATCAGGATAATAAAAGTAGTATAGTCATGTGCTGATAGGCTTAGAGAGCTAGGAATGATTCTTCAAATCTAGGTTGAAGTCTAGACTTGTTGAGAGACTATAGCTGTCTGAATTCATTATGCTTCACTAAGTTCACTTACAGTATTCATCAAACAATTGTGTGTGCTATTATTGCCACAGTAGATATACAGTACTGAACTCTGGAAACCAGCAATGTCATCTTTATACTGTGGTAGATGATTTATTCTATTCACACAGTATGTCACTTTGAAAGAAAAGTTTTAGTGAGTGCACTCACTTATCCCTGCTAAATAAACAAATAAAGTAAAGTACAAAGAATAACCTTGAGGATTGTTACTAGAAAAACATATTATTTTATTATTATTTAGTCACAAGCTCAAGGTTAAATATTTATAAAACTCAGAATTTCGAATTCCAAAAATACAACAGCAATGCGTTAGTGTCCAGGGGCCCGTTCCACGAAACTTGGATTAGAGATTAAGCCGGGCTTTAACACATATCCTGGCTTAATATATCCTGCATCAGTGATTAACCGGTTTCATGAAAGCTGGTTGATTTTGCCAGATTAATTTAACCAGTTAACCTGGATATGTTGAGGCTTGATTCGGTTTCATGAAAGTGATGCTACATTAGTTACCATGGAAACTAATGCTTTGGATTTAGCCTGCTCCGGACCAGGCTAACAGCCAGGTTTAACCTAATCCTGATGTCTTTACTGTTCATTAAGCAGTCAAACTGATCACAAACCAATGATGTTTTCCAGATTTATTCAATTATTATGGGTTTATGTTGCCTTATTTGTATCGGTCTGCATTAAAGGACTAATTTAAGCACTATATAAAATCAAATAACCAAAATATATAGGCTGCACAACATCATGACAGCTTGTGAGCTTGTAGATCAGCTGCTTTTGGTGAATGTTCCCCATGAATAGGTTTGCTGTCATGCAAGTGCAGTGCACGGTTAAGAAGAATTATTATATTATTATTATTTTTTGTAAAAGTGAAAACCACTAAATATTACCATTACACATTGTTTTACAACATATTACCATTGTAACGTTTCACCCACTACTAGTCCTACATACTTACACCTAGAAACCCCATTCAAACCTATTTAGGTTCATCCTACGGTGGACATGTGTGCCTGAAAAGGAATCTTTGAAATGTTTCATAGTTTTAGAAATATAGTGCTTTCAAATTTGAGACATTTATAGGCAGATAGTGGCACTTCAAAAAATCACTTTCACCTAGAAACTCCATTCACACTTTGTAAAATTCAGCTTACTGTGGAGACACATGCTGGAACTTTTTACTTTGAAATGTTTTGTAGTTTCTGAGTTATTTAACTTAAACGCCCAATGCATTCTCAATGGCAATAGCACAAACTTTGGCATGCTACATGAACCCATGACCCTCACCAGTCTGGCCCCTGTCTGGACAACAACCCCCTTCCCCAAAGGTAGCTCCCTCAGAGGAGGAGGAGGAAATGTAAACTATATTTTTGGGGTAGTTAATCATTCAGTTTATCCACTATTGAGAGTATGTTCTCTCTTAAATTACAGCAGCAGTATTTATTTTAGAAGCTTAAGTCCTTGTATCAGTAAGTCTTGAATAGATTAGTAAAGATAATGAGATATACAGAAGGGGGCTGTAATGCAACTATTAAAGGGATTGTGACATTAAAAAAAAGGTTTTGGAATTGTTCTTGTTTTTTTTAGGTTTTCTAATCTCAATTGCACCCAAAAAACATGAACTTTTAACATTCAGTAGATTTTCTGTGATCTGGGGTTTTCTGGCTCAAACAGGTGCTCTGATTTGCCGGCAGTAAGTGACATCACTTACTGCAAATCCCATATATGTCAATGGGATTTGCCAGCAGATGGCACTGTTTAACTGTGTTGCCTGTTTTCATTGTAGCTCAAAAGGCCCAAAAAAAACCCAAAGAAAACTTCAGACCACAGAAAATCCACTGAATGTTCAAAGTTCAGGTTTTTTGGGTGTAATTGAGGTCATAAAACCTAAAAGAAAGAAGAAAAATAAAGATAAATGAAAATTAATGTCATAAAACCTTTAAGGATGCAAACTGCCTTAATACCCCATGAAGAAGAAGGATCAGTAAATCTGTGGTCTACAGAATGGGTCTAGAGACAAAAAGCCAGACTGTCTATTAAGCCAGGCTTGCTGATCCCGGCTCGCCAAATCCACCAATTCTGAGCCTCGCTTGGCTTTAGTGGAACGGAATAAACCAGGCTGTAAAGATCAGGATTTAAAAAGCCTGGCTTTGGCCTAAATCCTGGATTAGTTAATCCAAGTTTCGTGAAACAGGCCCCAGGTAGCTCAGTCCCCTCGCCTTTGGACCACAAGGTTGTGGGTTTGATCGAGGGCACCGCAAGCTCAGTATATGTGGCTGTGACTGTACCTCCTGAGGAGGCTCAAGTCCTTTGGGGTGTGTAGCAGACTACTGGTGATGTTCTACCAGTCTGTTGTGGCCAGCGTGCTCTTCTATGCAGTGGTATGCTGGGGAGGGGGCATCAAGGCCGGTGAGCTCAACAGGCTCAATAAAATTACAAAGAAGGCCAGCTCTGTTGTTGGCCTCCGAATGGAGAGCCTGCAGTCAGTCGCGGAGAGGAGGATCGGGGTTAAACTGGACTCCATGAGGGCAAATCCCTCCCACCCCTTAAATGAGGTGCTGCGGGATAGGACGAGCACCTTCAGCCGTAGGCTCACACTCCCCCCTGATGCGCACGGAACGCTACAGACTCTCGTTCATGCCAACTGCCATCAGACTTTTTAATGCAAAGGCATAAGAACTGCCCCCCCCCCCCAAAATGGCATATGGTCCTTGGTTGTCTGGTCTAGTGTGATATGTCATTTGTGTCTGTTCTGTGTTGTTCTGTCTGTCCAGTAGTTTTTAGCTTTTTAGTTTCTATGCACTTTATGCTGTTGTAACACTTCAATTTCCCCTCTGGGATTAATAAAGTATATCTCATCTCATCTCATCTCACGGCTTGGTTGGTACTGTAGGTGTGGCGCTCCAACTCAGCACTCCATCTCCCGGGGCTTTAGCGCATTGTATGTAACAGGGATAGATTCCCACAATCTCAATTCATACCGACAATAAGCCCCTCCAACCTACTTGTAATTATTGTGAGCTTGTACATTGGCTATTTTCGCTACTTTTATGCGACACTATTGTGCAACGAAGTAGGTCATGAGTTTACGGAAAAACTACAAACGTTTAAATATGGAGAATAAGATCCAAGATCTCTGCTCGACAGCACCTATCTGGGCCCAGCATCCTTGCAGAAACGCAGTGATGCTGGCACCTTGTTCAAACAATTTAAGTCACTTTGAGTGCAAATTGTTGATTGTACTTTGAAAACAGGTACACACAGAGACAGGTTCACTTGGCATGTTAGACTGATCAGCCCACAATAGCATTACATTAACGCCAAACAGCTAGCTTGGCAAAGGTGTAAATATATTCTGAATGAAGTGATCAAGCTGAAATCTAAAAACATGACTCCAGTCTAAACACTGCAATATACATGAGAAATGAATTATGGATGGCGCTATACAACTTTAATCAAGGAAATGAGATGAGCAAAGCCAAGATCATTATGGGGTGGCCTACATCAAAGCCTCATAATGAGTTGCATACAGTACGTGTGTGCTTGAGCCTTGTGTGCGCGTGTATGCCTGTGTATGTTTGTATCTGACTGACCCAAAGAAATTGCTGCAAAGAATATAGATGACATGTTTAAAATAAATGAATTCAGCTAATTATAATAGAGGTGGATGTGCAACCTTGTGCTCATGTGTATTTGTACATTTGTAGTGTGTACTGTGTAGGTCTACATGCACATGTGGACACTGTACTGTGTGTGTAGTGTGTGTGTGTGTGTGTGTGTGTGTGTGTGTGTGTGTGTGTGTGTGTGTGTGTGTGTGTGTGTGTGTGTGTGTGTGTGTGTGCGTGCGTGCGTGCGTGCGTGCGTGCGTGCGTGCGTGCGTGTGTGTGTGTGTGTGTGCGTGCGTGTGTGCGTGTGTGTATGCACCCAACAGAAAACCCAACAGAACCCAACAGAAAACCTGCTCACTGTCACAATCAATAAACAGCTGTGTGCTTGGCCTTCAGTTTGGCTGCCTGCTTTGTCCTTACTGTGAAGTACGTGATTCCATAATGGTGTGATGCATCACTGCATGTGCACATGCCTACAGGTGGCCATAGGCCTCCAGGATTATTACACCACATGGTACCACACACGTTTAGTCTTTTAAAAGTGGCTGATATCATTCAATGCCATGGTGATGACCCAGACCAACATAGTGACATGGCTATCAGTTCAATATGGCCCGAGCTCTGTTTCACCCAAACAACGTTCGACAGGCAAAAGTTTTAAAGTAAACAAAATACTTTAAAAAAAGAAGAAGGAAAAAAAGGAAAAACTTTTTCACATTCTAGTCTGCTGACGCCATAACAAATAAGGCGGGCGAGACATCGGAGAGAGTTTAGTGCCATTTGTGAGGCAGATGTCACTTAACCTGGGACAAGAAAAGGGTCAAGTACAGTAACACAATTTGTGGATGTCGTGGATATTGAAGGAATACATTTAATTATGAAATTATTATTGTTGTTGATCTCTCTTACGGCACCTGTCACTTTATACAGTTCTGCAGTGCTGGACTGATTTTAACATATGCCATTTTTCTCCCTTACATTATTATACATTTTGCAGGGTACTGTACGCCTAATATTACCATGTTCCACATTTTGTTTTTCCTGTTAGCTTTTGAGACAATTCTTGGCAAATTCATGTTGACATAGCAACAACATACTGTATCAAAAGTTCAAAACGCATGAGAAGGTATTGTGGACAGAAGCAAGATGGATGCAAAAGGAGCAATAGTAGAAGAATTCCCCTGATTTCCAGTGGTGGAAAGTACATCATTTGAACTATTTTTGATGCCCAGCTTTGTGTACCCCATATATAGTTGATGTGATATTTTGATTGGCAGCACAGAATCCTATTTCCAATTTTCAATACTTCTTCTATTCCACTACATCTCAGAGGCAAATATTGTACTTTTTACACCACTGCAAAAGAGGGTAGTGGGCCTTGACTCCACACAGGCATCCACAGTGGTCCAGATGTGAGAGGAGCCGTTGGCAGACAAGCAGAGAGAGGGGAGGGAGATCAAGGCTTGTCTATTATTAGGCACCAGCATCAGCTGTTTTCACCTGAGAGCAGCTCAATTAATCCTCTCTGCCCCACACTTTGTCTATCTCTCTCTCTCTCAGAATAAGCTCACGGTTCTCTCACTCTCTTCCAAGTGACATATATCCTCTGTATCTTTCAGGAATAACTGTACGTTAATGGTGAATGTACAGTACTAGAGCCTTTCTGCTGCCAGGCCTGTTGCACTGGAATATTTCCCCCTATGTGGGGGTCTAGTCTTCCTATGCTGGATATACACTCATACTTCCTCCTGCGGATTTGCCTTGAGTAGGTAATCTTTCCTTAACCACACACTGTACTGCTACAGTACTGCTACTTTATTTAGCCTCGCCTCAGGGTGACATGTTATGTATACACCTGCATCCTGCTTATGATGATTTTTCTAAAGGACATGCACAAACCTGCATTCGGTGCTGATGTTTGTGACGGTTCCCTATATTGTGTTATATGTTACTCTTAAGGTTGTCTGGTTAGGTGTATAATATGTCTTGCTCTCCTAATCATTTGTATGTTCAGTCAGACAACTCAAGGAGGATGTAATATATATATTTATTGATATAGGATAGTCAATGCAATATATTTATTATGGTTTGGCGATGTATTGGATCTGCTTTTTAGGTACTCAGGTCAAGCGCATCAGTCCCGACCATAGGGACTCTGAATCCCCCGTACCTAAACAGTAGATCCAAAACGACAGGTGGTAGCTGGGGTGGAGGTGGGTGAGCGCTTTGTATACAGCAGCGCACAGTATACAATAAAGCAGCAGCAAGCAAGCAAGCAGGAGGATGAATGCAAAACCTTCAGTTAAAGTAGCCGGTATAAGAGATTGGGTGAGCGTGTGATTGGCTGAGTGAATCATGTGGATGAGAGCGCCGGCGCGCTGACTGAGGTTCCCTGACTGAACTTGCTCTGCGCATGTCTACGACAGGCGCAAATGCTCATTTCAGTCAGACAACTCAAGGAGGATGTAATATATATATTTATTGATATAGGATAGTCAATGCAATATATTTATTATGGTTTGGCGATGTATTGGATCTGCTTTTTAGGTACTCAGGTCAAGCGCATCAGTCCCGACCATAGGGACTCTGAATCCCCCAACAGCGCGAAACATCCGAAACCCCCAAAAAGCAGATCATCACCAACCCTAAGCTATACATGTGTACAACAGAGCACCTGTTGTTTCCTGAAACAGGAAGACCATACCGATATCCATTCCACGCAGAGACATGGGTCATAGATCAGGCATAGGTCATGCTAGCATTATGTGATGACTAGTCAATGTGTTCAACAGTACAGCGCCTGTTCAACAGTACAGCGCCTGTTCTAGCATTATGTGATGACTAGGTCGATGTGTTCAACAGTACAGCGCCTGTTGATCCCTGAAATCCAGGAGTCCTAAACGGTGTCCTGGTTCACTGCGCAAATAACCCAACCCGACCAGGATCACCGAAAGGGACATTCTATCGTTATCATTAATATCTGAAATCAGTACCCAGTAGTCTACCACCTGGAGCTGCAAATTTTAGCGTGCAACATGATCGCATGCATGATCATGATGCGGCAACGCTGCAAGTTCTGCCACAGTAATATGCAAAATACAGTTTTAAGAATTAATTGTACTTCTGTAGTAAGTAAGAAAAAATCTGTAGCAAATAACACACTATTCGCGACTAGTTAGTATTTTAGCCTGTAAAATATCTTTCAAGACTAGTCTAACATAGCTTTCGTAAGCAGCAGAGACCACCGGCCTAAGAAACAGAAAGATCATGCAGAAAAACTGTTTTAAGAGTATTAATAAGATCCTGCAGCATAAGGAGCAAAATAATGAATACATGTAGCAGCAGCAACGTAACCAACATAATTCAGAGCTCATTAGTTCTGAGCCTGAAAAAAGCATTCAAGTTTAGCAGAGCATAGCTTTCATCAGCTGCAGAAGACCACCAGCCCAAGCTTGTAGAGTGTAGCATTTGGAACTTTTGGTGCTGCTGTGCCGATCCTAAAGAGTGTGACGTGTAGCGATTAGGAGGCAGCCCACAGCCTTGACGCAGAAGAAGCAGCTTTTGCAGGACCGGCCATGGCTTCCCGGAATCCATCATGAATAGGGGCTCATGACATTGCGGATGGACAGCATGGCAGAAAATGAGGCATGGAAGAGAGAGGACAAGACTAGTGTTAGTTGCTGTCACAAATGAAATGAGTTGTTTGAGTGATTTTATGGTGGGCATCCAAGCAAAGTCAGAAGTGGAAATATCATGCATAGGATTCACCACATAGAAGGTATTAAACAAATAATCACTGAAAATCTGGAGTAAAGCTGAACGCCAGTTATAATGCCTTTGAGATTTAAAACAATTAACTAAAAGCACTACTATGATAGGATACACAGAAAGCAACTTGGAAAGATGAATAGGACCCTGCAACATACTGTAACCTCATGAGCTTGCAGCTGCAATTAAGAGAAGGCAGGAATAATTTACCATGGTTTGATTTAAGGTTACCAGGCAGCTTCGAAACCATCAGCATGGCCTCTGAGCTAGAACATGAAATTAAACAGGACAAGCATCTCTACGTTGACGAACCTGGAATTAGACAGCTCTTAGAATGAAATAATCCATAACACAGATCCAAGTTATACCACTGAGTAACGTGTCGATAGATGGAACAGAGGAGCGTCCTTATTGATGGGTGATGCAGATCCCTTCATTATGACTGATCCGTTTCCCATCCCAGGTTTTTATCCGACCAAAGCATGCTACCGCTGCTTATAAGGTAGCTCAAATAACACGGAAGACTTGCATCTGCCGGCAAGTATTAAATTCAGCCATTTATCTGCAAACCATCTCCCTTCATACTCTTCCCCCAAGACCGTAGAAGGAGCTGCGTCCATGTCAACATATCAAGGATACAGATGTTTCAACCGAAACACTACTTAGGTGGCTGAGCGACTGCATGTGAATATAGAATTAATAGAACAAAAGCAGCCTAGGTGAAGATGCGGATTGATTAACTGATGACCTGCCTCATGGTTTCAGTAGCAGCAGAACCACGTATACCACCAATGTGAGCCTATCCGATAATGGCTGCAGCTGCGATGAAGACTGTATGCGGCAACCCACAGGGAGGACCTTCCCAGCATCCAAGGTTCATCTCATCAGTATAAAGCTGTCGCTCAGGAAATGGAGACAGAAGCAGCATGAGAACAGCTATGAATCGCTTTAAAAAGACATGGATATAGCTAAAGTTGACGTTAAGGCAAATTAGCTTCAGTCACAGTGTAGTATCATCTAAGCCGTAACACTGATAGAATTCAAATCAATCATTTAGCAGCAGTGTTAGCAGCGTGGTAACGCCATACCTCTTTTCCTGGCTGAGCATAGGAAACACGACGCCTCTGTTCCTGGGCTAAGCATAGCAGAAATGTTAGCAATGAGCCAATTCCTGTCTTTAAAGACAGACTGTGCGTTTTATTTAATGTTAAACACTTCCCTGGAGCACCATAAGTACTTACCTGTAAAACAGACCCATAGAGTAAGACGGAGTTACGAAACTCAGTTCACTTCATGGGGCCAGTTCAATGGCGCGGCTCTTCTTCTACAAATGGGTAGAAGGACAGAAGTAGGCAGAAATGCCTGACCCAGGCAACAGCCCAGCTTTAGTATTCTTAAATCCATTATTTTAGATTGTTTGTAGTAATCGTATGACAAACACATTACAGAGACTTTAGTCGTCCTGAATAATACTTTTAAAACATGTCATGTTGCACACATGCCTAAATAGCTTCTTATTTGCACTGCCGTCGTTGAAAACAATGTATTTGAAACTCCACTTGTCCGCCTTTCAGGCTGCATGAACAGTGCTCGGTTTCTGCCCGCTCATCGTAACTCTTCTATTAGATGGCTCTGCTGTAACCCTTGCCGCCTATTTCTCCAAGAGTAGGCATAGGCATCGAGTCGGGGTGCTTGAGGCCTGAAGCACCCACTGACACAATGGGCGCGTTCGGAAATAGCGCACTGTGCAATGCAAACAAATGGACGAGTGCGCTCCCGCACTGGGGCCAGTGGGGCGGGGGGGCACCCACTATCACTATCAATTCGCATCCTAAATACCTCATAATAGGCCTACTAAAAAAATTGAGATTCCTGAATGTGCAAGCATCCACCTTATAGCCAGGTAAATCATTTATTTGAACAGCAGGATCAATTAGTTTATAGGTAGTTAGCATGAATCAATGGCATGATATTGATTCCTCCAGCCAAAAAATAAAAATAATAATATCCAGCATGGCTCTGCCCAACACTAGGTGCATGATACGGTACAATTCACACTGAAATATTCCTTGGGACCCAAGTGCCATGTGGGCCTATGCAACCAAGAGCAACCTCAATGCTCTCTCAGTTGCTCTGGTCAACTCCATTTACTTCTAACTGATGCTGCATTGGACGTTTCATTCTGATCAGAGAACTTGTGTTGCCATATTGGAAGAGACAAGCAGCTGGGTCAACGAAAACAAGCCACAAAACTATCTTGAATCATTATGAAAACAATCCAACGACGTCAAATAAGTTTATCATCATATAAAATTGAGGGTGCCTTGAATGAACCGCGGGTTTAAACAACAACAGACCCGGCAAGTGACTTAAATAAAACAAGCCCAAGACGCTTTTAATGTGCAGACGTGGCAACATACCTGACAGACGCGATGCGGACATACTCCGAGTAAACTAGTAATAGTGGCGACATTAGTGTTGACTCACTTGGCAACAATGGAATGCGGAAGTGCTCGTTCTATCTCAAGGGATAGTTCCAGCCAAGGAACAATGTTGGAACTATACAAAGCGTGTTGCCACTCTCCTACTCTACACTGTGGACAAATGCATGCTTTTAATCCCGTTGCCTTGAATCTATATTACGTCCACATATTGACTAGTAGCAGCCAAGACAAGAATGCGCACCAAGCGTGACCAGTCATAAAACGGATTATAAACTTTGGCCTGGATTTACATGTGAAGAACGGCGGAAAGCAGAGCAGACGGCAAGTAAGCTGCTTCCTTGACTAGTGCTGTGAGCAGGACAGGACCCGACGTGAAATTCATTGGCTAACAAAAAAAAGCGATCTCGGTGTGATCGAGGCACAACGATACAAATGGCAACAGAGGAGGACATTTAAGCAGCAGCTTCAACTTAATCTAGGTTATTTCCGTCGGTGAACAAAGCAGTGCACGTTCTTCCAACCAATTAAACTCACTGACTTACCAGAATTGTATGAAAGCAACGTTTAGTGCATAGCCTAATCGCCCAGACGCCACAGCAATGGCGAGACTGGTGACATTAGCAGCAGTCGTAGAATTGAGCGCTTTGTATACAGCAGCGCACAGTATACAATAAAGCAGCAGCAAGCAAGCAAGCAAGCAGGAGGATGAATGCAAAACCTTCAGTTAAAGTAGCCGGTATAAGAGATTGGGTGAGCGTGTGATTGGCTGAGTGAATCATGTGGATGAGAGCGCCGGCGCGCTGACTGAGGTTCCCTGACTGAACTTGCTCTGCGCATGTCTACGACAGGCGCAAATGCTCATTTCTCTGTCCAATAGGATTGTGGGGAGCAGAGCCTAATCATGATGATCAGCCTAAGTGGCTCGCACCTGGGCCCTATAAATGCCTGCTTCCCCAGTCCTTCCCCAGTTCTGTTCTTTTCATTTGCCTCCTGCACCTTTTCCACCATGCACACTTTTCAACATTTCTGTTAATACATACAACACGCACACACATACATTTCACTCATGCATACACGCACTACACCACTGAATGCTGATCTCCACCATTCATCTGTTTATTCATGATTTATCGTTTGATTACTTATTTTTGTTTAATCAATAAATTCTATTTCTTTGGTAAACTGCGTCTCCCCTTTTTTTTGTTGTGTATTTTGGCACCCCCTAGGCCAGGTACATAACATGTTCAAAACACGATGTACATACCTGCTATACTCATGACATGTATTACGTAGATACTGTATATGTGTATATCTTAGATTTGTGTTATTTTCTTTCCTTCTCACCTCTCCTGCTCTATCCTGTCTCTTCTCATGAAAACAATAAATGATGGCACACAGAATAACAAATATTTCACCCTCTTCTTTGCAATAAACCTGTGATGTGACAATAAAGATGATTCCTCTGGTTCAGGATGACAGGCAAGGACACCGGATAAATTCATCCATAAAGAGAATCTACAATACGATACGATTAGATAAAACATTACTGATCGAGTGCAAGTTATAGTTAAGTGACGTTTAAATGCATTCAAGTGTCAGACAGACAGACAGACAGACAGACAACTAATCTCCAATATTCCCCCGACAAGGTCAGTTTGCCTTGCAAGCGAGTTACAGATAACGTAAGACCAGCTTCACTCCTCACTTCTCTCCCACGCTCCAGGTCAAACAGTTGTCGGCTGGACAGCAAGTTGTCTCCAAAGAGTCTTAAGGCATAGATAGAGGGATCCCTTCTCACCGCACTGACGATAAAGCCGAGTTATTTGAACTCTTCAGTACCTTCTGCAGAGCATGACCAAGCTAAACAAATCAGGCTGTCTGGTCAAAATGCCCGCCTCCGAGCCAAGTCTTTCTCCACTCATTTATGCATTCATTCCACGCAGCTCAACTGCAGCATCCTTCATTGCATCACCTCTAAAGTTGCCAATGAACTTCAATAATTATTATGTTCAGCAGGCTGAGATCACTCCAGAGATCACATCACCCCAGTCCGCCATATGACCTTCACTGGTTTCCAGTCAAACAAAGAATCAACTTGGGGGGAATGAATGGTCAAAGAAATCAATACTTGTTTACTCTGACAACCTACATAGCAGCAGGCATTGACGTTATTAAGAAGGTCGAAGCAGTTATTTTTTAAACTGCTTACTGGCTCTGCCTGGCCTCCCACAACACACATAAGTCATCATTACTCATCAGATGCCTTCCACAATGAGCAACTCAACCAAATCACTGCCGTCACACTTTAATCACCAATCTACTTTTCTCCTACGTTTCTCCTATCCCCACATGCCATGTTGCACCTTAAGGAATCCATGTTCATGCTTCCTGCCTCCTCGTCCAATGCATTCGATCCGTCTCTCCCTTGTGTTTCGGAGCTGCCCATTCTCTCAGGAGAGTCCTTCTCAAGTGAAGCAAAAGCAACCAAATGTATTGTCTATACTTTTCAGTCCAAACTGCATACGAATGAGACAACCTCAGAATGCCATTCATAATCAATTCATGTAGAACGTCCTGTTTTAATTCCAGTTCCACTCACGCTATAGGTCACAGGACTGAGAAAAGACAGGGATACATGGATAATTTAGAACCAAATAGAATGTATCTTCACTTCTCTCACTATATGACTCCACTGCCTCCTCTTCTGTCCACTGTGCACAAACACATTAAATATAAATAGAGGGAAATGGAGGGATCAAATTGTATAGACACCCTATTAAATTATAGAGGTCTATTGGCATAATGGAATATGAATCCATCGTTAAAAATGTATAATGAGATGCAAGGGTGAGCGTTTATAGTTATTTACGTGATCGTATATGTCCGTTTTGGGGCGCGTGTGCATTGTTATGAGCTGGCTCTTGAGGCCATAACAATGGAGGAAGACATGGTTGTTTAAAAGTGTTCAAACTTACTTACTTACTTACGCCTGACACCCCTACTGGGGTATAGGCCGTCGACAGGGGTCCTCCAGAGTTCTGACAGCCCTACTGGGGTATAGGCCGTCGACAGGGGTCCTCCAGAGTTCTGACACCCCTACTGGGGTATAGGCCGTCGACAGGGGTCCTCCAGAGTTCTGACACCCCTACTGGGGTATAGGCCGTCGACAGGGGTCCTCCAGAGTTCTGACACCCCTACTGGGGTATAGGCCGTCGACAGGGGTCCTCCAGAGTTCTGACACCCCTACTGGGGTATAGGCCGTCGACAGGGGTCCTCCAGAGTTCTGACACCCCTACTGGGGTATAGGCCGTCGACAAAGGGTCCTCCAGAGTTCTCGGTCACTGGCATTTTTCTCTATCTGCGACCAGGTGCATCTTTGTGTCTGCCTGGAGATCCCGCCGCCAGCTGTTTTTGGGCCTCTGTTTCTCTTCCCCTGAGGGTTCCCCTGTTAATCAGTGGACTCAGTATTGTCATAATGTATGGATGCGTGGTACAGTACATGTAGTGTGGTGTTGAATGCTGCAAACCAAACCAAGAAAATCTGACACTGCTGCCATCAGGGAGAGATCGAGAGACAGAATCTGGCCAACACCCAGTGTTTAATTATAGGGCACCATTTTATATGTAACCGGCCACGCATGTGTCTCAACCAGCCATGCGTATGTCGGACTGTTAGCACGTCGAACCAACATACGGTAAACACCCCCAAATGCCCTGCCTGCAGCAGGGCCTGTGGAAGACACAAACACACCTGCAGTGTCCCCCCCCCCCCCCCCCCCCAATCTGGGGGGGACCCCCAATGCCCCCCTGTAGAGACGGCACGGCACACCTGTCAGGTCAGGACAGTGCGTTTGACCCTTATATTAATCATGGTGTATTTGTATGGTGCATGTTGAGGAAACGTTTTTTAAAAGAATGAGAAAACTTTCTCAAACTGTGAAATTGTTCTTCTAATTCCTGACATCGCTGTCACAGGGATGCATATGAGCGGGGAGGAGCACAGTTTCTTGAAGTCGAATCTAATTACGGAATACCATGCCCCAGGAGAGATTGTGTGGACTTGCCATCCGTTCAATCAAAAAAAGACTTATCCCAATTGGTTTACAAAGACATTATGTTTGAGTTTGAGTTTGCTCACATAATTATGCTGCTTATATGTGGTTATATGTGGTCAGTGTGAGCTTACTCAGTGTGGGAGGTATGACTGCTTATTTTCTCTGATGATGTCCAGCAGTCTTCTCTGTACAGTTATATGTAAACATGTGGTTCATATAAATACAGTGTTGTGTGTTGTCGGGTGTCTGTCGGTGTGTTCTCTATGTAGACTAATCACTGTTTTAGTCTATTACCAGTGCAGTGTATAGGAAAGGCTATGTCACAACAGTTGGAAGTGAAATGGTGAGTGGATTTATTACAATGTACCATGCCTCAGGAAAGAAAAAGTCATGCACCTCCTCCATAGGATAATATAATGCATCATTATAAAAGCCAGGGCCTCACATATATCTCCCAGATGGCTCTGCATGGTTCAGTGTGTTCAAGTTTCGGTGCATTAGCCAGATTATTGCGTGGGTGTCAGGGTTAGGGTTAGGATTTGTTTACTACACTCTCTCTCCCAGCTCCCTGTCTCCCTCTATCCCTCTAGCTCTCATCATATATATATACCTACAGGGACGGTCAATGTGAGAAATTGGAAAAGACGACAGAGGGCCTATCCTCATGTACCCCTTTTTGTTTTGACAGATTCAAATAGACTGTCTATGTTAGGCTCTTTCAAGGCAATTGTTACATTACTGCAAAATGTAACAAACCTTTGGCAGCCAAACTAGGCGTCACCTTTTGCTGCGCTGCTGCTAGTATTCATGGGTTTAGTGTATAGTCCTACATCTGCCATGTTGGGAAGGAACCAACACAGGTGCTTCAATTTGTCTGAACAGTCTGATTGGCATAAAACACATTAATTTGTTTGAAACACCCGTTTGGTCCCCGACATGGCAGGAGTATAGGACTGCATTTGAAACTCACGAAGATGTGGAAGAGAGGCAACGCAAGGCAGTGGACAGTTTACGACATAGTGATCTTCAGAAACTCACCAGTATAAGAACAAAACTACTTCACAAGAACTATGGTCCTCATCCCGTTGTTCCCCCAACTGAAAAAGCTGCCCCTAGACCAGCACCATCCCACGGGGTATACCCCAACCTCCAGTCACGCACAGTGACCCTCCTGTTGGAACCCTCGATTCCCCCTCCTGGTCTCCCTTCACCCCGAGGCCCCCCTGACCCCTCCGGACAACACCTGGACACCTGCATCCGAGCCTGGGAGATTCCTCCCACCCCCCCTATACCCCCTTACCACGAGTACCCCTACCTCCCATCGGATGAGCACCCGAACGCAACTCCAGACACCCCACCCGCCCACCCTACGAACCCGGGGTCGCCCCCCTTCTGGCACCTCCCTCACCTCAAGGTGTCCTACTTGAAACGGACACCTTCCCACCTGAAGACCCCCTCCAATACCCTCCCTACACCCCATAAAAGCCAAGAGGTAAGTGAGCGTGACTCATAGAGCCTCCTAAAAAATACACATACCCTACTTCACGCCTTGGCGCGCATGACACTATACCTCTCCTCCCCGAGACCAACCCGACCCCCAGGCTATACCACACTTGGCGCGACTCCAACGCAAACCCACCTATAGCATAGGACACCCCACCGTCCCCGGGGGGGGCTATAGGACCCCCTTCCCCACAGGACCCCCTTCCCCACATACACGGTGATGCCAGCTCGGAAGACCATTACCCCTGACTCACGCGACGCGACACGACACCCCTCCCCACACAGACCTTAACGCCGGGGCCAAGCTCACAGAGGTTAAACGACCTAAAATAACTTAGCATTCCCCTTTAACCCATTCTGACCTGAGATCAGATTCTAAAAATGTCTATTACATCCTGACAGTTTCATTATTAACCCATTCTGACCTGAGATCAGATTCTAAAAGTGTCTTCGATTTTTCAAAAATAGCAGACCTACAAGCTCGTATCGCGCCACTCGGTGGCGCGATATGAGCTTGTAGATCTGCTATTTTTAAATAGCTAAAGCACGACATGATGATGTGTTCTTTTTGTTCTTCTCTTCTTCTTCTTCTTCTTCTTCTTCTTCTTCTTCTTCCTCTTCTTCTTTCTCCCGTCCGAGCACGAAACCCCCCCCCCCCCCCCCTCCCAGGCACAGGCCGGGGGTCATGACGTCAATCTTCCTATAATGTCCTTCTTGAAATTCTTTGTTAAGAAAATTCCTAAGAAAAGTCAGATTAATGGCATGTTCTTAAAACTGTGTTCTTATGATGACGAATCCGATATTTTCAAGGTAATGTCAATTGATCCTGATTAGCATATAGGGAGACGCCCCACCGGCGATTCCCCGTGAAAGGGCATGAACTCAATGGTGTCGGTACAGCCCAGCTTATTGTTCATGTGCGCTCCCAGACACGTGTAAGTGTCCACCATCTCTGCCTCATCCCCACACATTATTATGATTATAGGAGTTGGGGTCACTTGGTCGCTGCTCTTTGATCTTTAATTCCAATGTTGAGATGGAGATGCTGTCACCACCCTAAGAGGCACCCACATGCATGCACACTGCATATAGACTATACACATGCACTCAAGAACTCAAAACACGCTCACACGCACGTGCACATGTACACATGCACATAAATATTCTCAGCCTTTCTCTGTGGTAAAAAGAGACTGGTAGTCTTTCTTATATGTCCCTTTAGGAGGAATTGCAGGCAACAGTGTTCCTATTTATCAGACTGCTAGACATCTGAAATCAAATTTCCCCTGAAGACACCATGAAATTACCCATATTTTCTCTCCCAGTCCACGTTGCTGCCAAAGCCCCACAGGATAAATATCACAACTCTAAAGCCTTTCAAGCTACTATAAGCTGGCACGTTGATGACATTTTGACCAGGCCTGTGTTTCTCCCCAAAGCTAGGCTCGTAGTCCCAAACGCCCAACCAACGCACGCACGCACGCACGCACGCACGCACGCACGCACGCACGCACGCACGCACGCATGAGAAAGAGACATACAGTACTAAAGGGCTCAAATACATAGACACACATACAAACGTAAAGTATGTGTCATGTGTCAACTCAAATTACCCGTGCTCATTTATCACAAGTGTGAGTTAAAACACGCTCACATCTAGCTTAAATAAAACATTTAAAAGATGAATTGGGGGGAAAAAAACTACCGGTAAATTAAAACCGGCTTCCCATCATGCACCTGTAATCCAATATAACTTGCACTGTGTTGTCATACGATCGGCCGTAGCCAATCGTAAGAAGGAAACACAGGAGTGCTGCAGTTCCTGTTTCTGGGCCGTATTAAAAGTATGTTTTCTCGGAATGTGTGAGCATCTACGGTGATTGAACACAACGTGGACATTCTGGGATCATTGCTGATGTTATGCTGTGTCGAGGTTATACAATATTAATGCTTAAGTTAGTTTTTAAGCTTGCTATGGGGGGACGGGGGACGGGGGGTATAGTATTGACGAAATTAAAGTAAATAAAAGAATGCAAGCACATTACTTACTTACGCCTATAGCCTAACTTTGGGAATAGGCCACGAGCAAGAGCTCTCCAGACATCCCGGTCCTGGGCCATTTTCTCCAGCTGTCCCCATGTGTGGCCAGATCTCTTCACATCTGCATCCAGGTCACGACGCCAGGTGTTTCGTGGTCTGCCCCTCTTCCTTCTCCCTTGTGGGGTTCCAGAACAGGGTATATCTTGTGATGCTATAGATGCAGGCTTGCGAAGAGTGTGACCGATCCATCGCCAGCGCTTTTGGATGATTTCTTCATCCACCGGGTGTTGACTTGTTCGCTTGCCACAGTTCCAGGTTACTGATTTTAGTTGGCCAGCGAATTCGTATAGGATTCTTCTGCAGACACATTGAAGGTGGTGAAAGGTGGCATGTTGGTGTGACAGAGCACAGAGCAATGCCATGCGAGGGCCGTGGAGGCGCGCGGAACGCTGTCGCGCGTGGAGATAGAACTGGTTTAACCCATTCTGACCTGAGATCAGATTCATACAAGGTTTCCACTGGACACACACTGGTCTGATGAACCCATTCTGACCTGAGATCAGATTCTAAAAATGTCAGTCGCTCTTCGATTTTTTCAAAAATAGCAGACCTACAAGCTCGTATCGCGCCACTCGGTGGCGCGATATGAGCTTGTAGATCTGCTATTTTTCAATAGCTAAAGCATAACATGATGCCGACACCAAAATGGGTGCCCGGTCAGAGCGGGTACAATGCAAAGGGGAAGCCAGTGACGTACGGTACGAGGACCAGAAAGCACAGTGCAGGGGAACGGCCATATGTCTGGTGCACATCAGCTCAAACAGTAAATTGTACACTCTCAGAGTTATACATAACAAAATCTACTGTATAGCCCAGCGGTTCTCAAGCATTGTCATGACTGTCCTTGTATGGCCGTGAACAACCCACCCCAAATATGTTTTGAAACTATATCGGATCTGCAAGCTCACGCCGCTTTGCGTTTCGACGCATTGTGAGCTTGTAGATCGGCTAATAGCCGATGTATATACTGTAGGGTTAAAGTGGTTAAAATTTGATTCTTAAAGGGACACTTCACCCTTTATGCAAAAAAATATATGTTAATGACGTTTAGAAGCTTTAGATCACTTTCCTGGGGGTATTTATGTGTGTAATATGTGGTTTTAGATATTTTAGATTGTAGCAGTGAGCCTGTTGTCTCTGATGTCATAGACACTGGTCTCACTACCTTCCTGGACTACAATTCCCATAATTATTTGGTGCACTGCTCCTCCTTGTGGATAGGGGGAGAGCTGTCTTACTGAGACAACATGTAGTCCAGGAAGGAAGTGAGCCCAGTGTCCATGACATCAGAGACAACAGGCTCACTGCTACAATCTAAAATATCTAAAACCACATATTACACACATAAAGACCCCCAGGAAAGTGATCTAAAGCTTCTAAACGTCATATATTTTTTAGCAAAAAGGGTGAAGTGTCCCTTTAACAGATTCTGCTGGGACCCCCTCAAGCCCCCTCACGGACCTCTGGGTCCCCCCGGCCCCCACTTTGAGAACCACTGGCCTAGCCCATCCTCTCTCATTGTCAGGCTTAGTATAGTGCAGTGATCCATGGTCAGAGCTGCCTGTTTATCCAGCCTAAGTGCTCTTTGCCGCATCTCGCACCCCTTTCCTCCGTTGTGTCACGAGCGCCTGATTGATAAATATTGCGTACGGCGGTCAGAGCAGCCTCTGACCTTAAGATAATGGAAATAGTTTAGGAAGGCATGGGACAGAAGGCTAAGCACTACAATCTCTGCTTTGTTGCCATGTTTGGTACGGTCAGGGTGTGGGATGATTTGAATGGATGGGATCAGGTTAAGTCACTATTTAGCCTGGTGCATTCAGCATGCTTAAGTGGCTGTTCATGTCTACCGTGACGTGATTGACTGAGGTGGGAGAAACCAGTGTGTGTGTGCGTGCGTGCGTGCGTGCGTACGTGTCCTTGTATGCCTCTCCTTTGTGTGCACATATCAAAACAGTCAAAATGCACGTGCGGGCGTGCGTCTCTTATAGAGGTAAATGTGTTTTAAAAGGCGAGAGCTTAGACTTGATCTGCAGCACTTGTATAGAATGCGGTGTAAGAACTTGTATACATTGAAATCTCACCTGTATAAAATATTCACACACATCAAATCTGACATCTGCACCATGTGTGTGCAAATGTGCAAATACTTGTATATTACGCAAGTCCAAATTTCAGTGTACACACGCGCGCGCGCGCACACACACACACACACACACACACACGTAAATGCTGGATTACAAGTGAGCTACTGTCAAACTACATCATTTCCATGTGACTTTCCATGTGAAATTCATTGTATTCTTTATGCACAGGTGGGATATACTCTAGGGCTACTGTAAGGAAGTTTTTTTATTTTTATTTAAATGAGTGGGATTAGGGGAAATACAGCTTCAAATACTGATCATGGCATCGCATTAAAAAACTAAATTATACAGAACATTTGGATGATGCCTGTATGTCCAATTTGGCAAATCCATTTCTCAGTCCTTGCGTGTCATCCTCGTATAGCCCATTCTGAACGGGCACCCATTTTGGTGTCGGCATCATGTTATGCTTTAGCTATTTAAAAAGAGCAGATCTACAAGCTCATATCGCGCCACCGAGTGGCGCGATACGAGCTTGTAGGTCTGCTATTTTTGAAAAATCGAAGAGCGACTGACATTTCTAGAATCTGATCTCAGGTCAGAATGGGTTAATCAGACCAGTGTGTGTCCAGTGGAAACCTCGTATGAATCTGATCTCAGGTCAGAATGGGATAGTTATGTGAGAGGTGCTACGACACAAGGAACGCATGTGAGGACGGAACAATCAGTATGGGAAAAGGCCTATATAGCTGCTGTCTGCTTCCTTCAGGATCCGGAGACGGAACTAACCCATTCTGACGTGAGATCAGATTCATACGAGGTTTCCACTGGACACACACTGGTCTGATCAACCCATTCTGACCTGAGATCAGATTCTAAAAAATGTCAGTCGCTCTTCGATTTTTTCAAAAATAGCAGACCTACAAGCTCGTATCGCGCCACTCGGTGGCGCGATATGAGCTTGTAGATCTGCTATTTTTCAATAGCTAAAGCATAACATGATGCCAACACCAAAATGAGTGCCCGGTCAGACTGGGCTAAACAGGGATGTTGTTGTTGACAGACCATGTTTTACTATTTAGAATTCAATTGAGTTCAGTCCAGTTCATCCCCAGTCTGTGCTGCTGTGTTCTATAGTCTATTCATAAAAACATCTGGTCTGCAGAGATGGTGTATACGATAGCAGATAATAAATCACCACAACATATATACAGATACCCTTTAGCTGATGGGGTCACTGATATGAACACTACATCACAACAGGGGGAAATCAAGTGTGCGGAGAGATCTGCCACAGGCTATGGAAGGGAAACATCCATACGGCAGAGAACACTAACCAATCACTGAGATCCACCAGAGCTACAAAGCATTACCGCACATAAAGATGTGCCATGTTGTCGTAAAATCACAATCTCTATATACCACATGATTGCAGCAAGCTTCTCTCCGCATTTGACAAGGAGTGTTATTATTTGGCCTACAGCTGCAAAGGATGGTCTGGCCAGCAGCCAATTGTATGGTATATTATAGCAAAATACCTATTCAGTATATTATCTATATACTCCCTTAGAATGGAACATAACTGTGCTGCTGTAGGTATACATCCTGCAAGAAGGATGATAGAACAGTTCTTTAAAACCCTTTTTTTTTTAACTAACACCAGTAACATTATAGGCTAGCGCTTTCTTGCTGTCAGTTGATTCTTCATGTTGTGGGGGCGCTGTTCTCAAACCAAAGACACACCAGAGTCAGTTTCTAAGCTAAAAAGCCAACATTGGCATATTTATTCATTCCACAGGAGCAGGTAAAGTATTCAGGTAAGTGTTATAAGATATAGGTCTAACAGTCTTATTTTTTCAGCGGGTCTTGGGGGGCCCCAGGATGGAGGCGTCGTCGGGAGGTGGTAACTAAGGTTTCTTCTGTATCAAATAATAATAAATTAAATAAAGCTGTTCAACAAAACTTCTCTTTCTTTCTCTATGGGGGGAGGGGGGGGGGGGGCAGGATGGATCGTCGGCAGGTAGGTGGAGGTCAGGTTTCCTTCTCTAGGAACATCAGGTACACATAACCCACCCATTGGTGCAGGGGGTTTAGGGGTGAACGCTCCAATTTCCAAGTTCAACTTGAATGCCTCTTCCATATAGAGCCCAACGGTAATTTCACATTTCATCATTGTTTAAGCCTGGAGGACATCATTTCTATATCATGAATTTTCTACCACATATTGAGTGAGGGATATAATAGAATGTCTTACCCCGAACCGCACGCCCAGCCTGTCTCCGGGGAGAGTCTCTGCAGACTATGCGGGAGGACAGAGACTTTTATACATGGGTGGAGTGGAGACGCAGGTGGTGGCTCATCAGTCATGATTGAAGAGGTATAACGAGGGAAGTGTATACCGCCCTCCGATGATGTAACCGAGCTGACAGCGCTTCATTCACTCCGCCTCCCCCAGTCTCTCTCCCCAGGTCGGCTCAGACGTGGCTCGCGGTCCCTCACCGAGACACCACAATCCACAATATCCATATCAGTCAGTCAATATCAGTTGACGCGATACAAAAAAAAGTCTATATGGGAATTCAGAATCGCAACTTCGGTGCTCTACCTATAGCCTATAGCTCTCAGCTGCTGCTGAGCACATTTATTGTATGAGAGACAGTTACAGGAAAACAACAACTTTACAATATTTATTGCATTTCGGGCTGTACCAAAGACAGAGAAGTGAAGAGAGGATATGTGCAACACAGCTGATGCCTTCTTGAGATAGACAGATAGCATCAATGCCAGGAACTTGGAAACAAGTTCTGGTTTACTGTGATCCTCTCTTGTGTGCAACAAAACAACCTTGAGCACAAAAAACAACAACCTGCTGGGTTCTGTGGAGTAAACACTGCAGGACACCAACATTCGATCCTTCTCCACCTGTCTGTACTGACGGGCTCCCTCTCACTCTGCCAGGCTGGAATGAACAAAGCCCTCACGGAGACCTGGCTGACAGTGACAAGGCCTGAGCTGTGAGAGATGCAGTGCCTTAAGGGAGGACCAGCTGCGTTTAAAGAATGTGTCACTAAAAACAACCAATGTGAGTAAACATAATTCAATCCCAGTCCAGGCGGGGTTATTCCATGCACGTCTCCTCAACGTTTCCTTCTGAATTCTCAGAATCAGAATCGACTCTATTGTCACATCACAGTTTTACAGGTAAAAAAAGTGAGTGAAATTCTGTTTTGTGCATGCGGTTCCCATGATCGTGACATTGTTTTTGGCTTTTCTGCCTTTATTGATAGATACAAGTGGAGACTGACAGGAAAGGTCACGGGGAGACATGCAGCAAAGGTCGTCATGAACGGGCCAGAGCCTATAGACCGATTCACAGAGGGGTGCCCTGGGCGCGGCCATTACTGAGGTGTAATCCATGGAGCAGGTGCTCCGTATAGGCCAGGTGTAGCTAATCAGTGCTGCTGCACTCAATGGTACACCTCAGTAATGGCCGCACCCAGGAAACCCTCTGTGAATCGGTCTATATGTGGCATTCGCCTGGACCACAAGGCCCCATCATGACATTTTTGAGCGAAATGTTTGAGCGCTTTTGCCACAAAAAGTACAGGGTTAAGGGTTTTCTTCTGTGTTGTTCTCAGATATTTAAGCTTTTGCCACAAACGGTACAACCAAAAGCTCTCTTCTTGGCTTATGAATTTACAAACTTTGCTATACTGTACAACCAAAGGATCTCTTAGCTTTTTCCACAAAAAACACATTTTCACATAGTACCTGAGATAAGATTCTAGGGCTGTATTTTGCGTGTCTTAAGTACCAGGTCTTATTCCCTAACTTGAGTAAACTAAAGACCTGGAGGCGTGATCAATGCCATTTGGCTATTCTGAGTGGCCAAAGAGCATTGATCACGCCTCCAGGTCTTTAGTTTACTCAAGTTATAGGGAATAAGACCTGGTACTTAAGACACGCAAAATACAGCCCTATAGGTTGCTTATAACGCAACAGTAATCTACTGTCAGTACATGATTCACCAGCAACAGAATGTAATGGGGATGAGTGGAAATCTCGCTTAGCGCCTGAGCACCAGTCCATTCACAGAGGAGAGCCAGTTCGGACTGAGGCAGAGTGAGTGAGTGAGTGTTTGTAGTGTGGCCCCGCCCCTACCCAGCCGGTCAGCGCAAGTGCCGTCCAGTTATAGGCTGATTGAGAAGGTAGATTGGCAGGTACCGGCCCTCAATGACGCAGCCTATAGGCTGGGGCGCTGTCCTCTGTACTGCTGTACTCTGCCTCATGCTATGCCACTTTGGTGAGGTGCTTACCTGCAGGGGCTGGCTTAAAACCCATTCTGACCGGGCACCCATTTTGGCGTCGGCATCATGTTATGCTTTAGCTATTGAAAAATAGCAGATCTACAAGCTCATATCGCGCCACCGAGTGGCGCGATACGAGCTTGTAGGTCTGCAATTCTTTTGAAAAATCGAAGAACGACTGACATTTTTAGAATCTGATCTCAGGTCAGAATGGGTTAATCAGACCAGTGTGTGTGTCCAGTGGAAAACTCGTATGAATCTGATCTCAGGTCAGAATGGGTTGCTGCAGCACAGGGCACCAACCTGGTGCAGGGGAGGACCAAGACATTTCGCTGCAGCTGTAACATTCTTCTAAGTCTTTTCTGTAACAAGTATAGCCAGGCTGTGTGAAGAAGAAGGTACTCGAAATCAGTGTAAATGAATCCTGAGAGTGTACAGATGTAACCAAAATGACCTGCACTTGTCCATTTGGTTACATATTATACTCTCTGGGTCAAATTAACACTGCATGCAAACCTTCCTGTGTCGTATCCTCAGTAAGGATACACGGAAAGACCTCTTTATGCAATGCTAAATTAATCTTATGCTAAATAATGTGTGTAATTGGCGGATTCAATTAAAGCATTTAAATGTGATGGAAGCCTGGTATACAATGTGTGCAGTGTACGTGCATGTATAGGTGTGTGCGTGCGTGCGTGCGTGCGTGCATGTCTATGCGCGAATATGTGTGCGACGTGTGTATGCATATTGCAGTCTTTGATTTTTCCCGCCATGGCAGCCCTGAAAGTCACAGATATCAAACAGATATGCAATTATAACTAAAGATGTTTCTCTTCATAGCACTGTCAGTCTGCTGGGAATGGACTTACACATACAGAGACGGCTATTATTAAATGATGACTAACTTTGTTGGAGAATGCACAAGGGCATGGGTTTAACCCATTCTGAACGGGCACCCATTTTGGTGTCGGCATCATGTTATGCTTTAGCTATTGAAAAATAGCAGATCTACAAGCTCATATCGCGCCACCGAGTGGCGCGATACGAGCTTGTAGGTCTGCTATTTTTGAAAAATCGAAGAACGACTGACATTTTTTAGAATCTGATCTCAGGTCAGAATGGGTTCATCAGACCAGTGTGTGTCCGGCGGAAACCTCGTATGAATCTGATCTCAGGTCAGAATGGTTTAATCACAGCAGTTGTGTCATGCATAATGATACTAAGTGGAGTGCCAAAGCAACGTGTACAGCTTGCACAGATCTGCGTGTTCATGTGTCTGTGTACCTTTCAGTGTGCCCATGTATACATACAGCATTTCTTTTTTGTGAGTCTGTTAGTGTCAGTGTTTGTTTGTGAGTTGAATACAGAGTACATGAGCATACATGAATGTATGGAGTATGTCAGGTGTGTGTTTGTGTGTGTGTGTGTGTGTGTGTGTGTGTGTGTGTGTGTGTGTGTGTGTGTGTGTGCATGCGCACGTGCGTGTCCAGGCATGCATCCATGCACAAACATCTCAGTCACAGATGGCAAAGAGCTGCAGTATTCACGGTTATTTTACGGTGTCTATTCAATCAGATCAGAAGCATGCGTCTTCTTTGTTCTCCCACAGGACTCTCAGCGTTCCCCTCTCAATCACAACACCTCGGCGGCTTGTCTGGGAAACAGATGCTGTACATGAGCAGTTACATGCACCGTAATCACACTGGCAAATCTAACAATACTGTAATTTCAATTTCACAGAGACAGCTTGTCTTTGCGTGCCTGCGTGCATGCGCGCGCGCGTGTGTGCGTGTGTGTGTGTGTGACTGTGCGTGCGTGCATGCGCGCGTGCGTGCATGCGTGTGTGTGTGTGTGTGTGTGTGTGTGTGTGTGTGTGTGAGAGAGAGAGAGAGAGAGAGAGAGAGAGAGAGAGAGATTGCCCACACTTGGAACGGATGTTTATAAAGGTTTTTTAAATTTTAGACATGCAACTACGCCCATTACCAATTGTGGACATTATAGTTAATAGTCAAAATGATCGCAGTCAATGGGGTCTTAAAATGGAAACTGTATTTATATCTGAAACATGAACATATTATGCATGATTAAACATGAAAATAACCTTGAGTTGATACAAATGCAAAGACCATTGATCGATTTATGGTATGTTAAAAAAGTAACTATAAGTACTTCAGTGCTTGTTCAGTCCACCATTCAGACCACTGAGACAAAGTAAAATGTGACTGAAATTGCAGCACTTGTCCTTGAAACAACCCTAAAACTTTCATTCTGATTACCCTGGCATAAAAGCGTTGTCGAATGTTTACCTGACTCGTGACACCTCGGCCTCGAGCCACAACCTTCCAAATAACCACTAGCCCTCTTCAGATTGAACCAGCGCTCATGAGGGTTAACCAGGCAATGCCAAGAAAGTAAACTATAATTCTCCCCTCAGCGTCTCTCCCCCCACAGCGGCGAGACGTACGGTACGACCTCCACCAATTCCAGAGAAGGTCATCCCCAAAAATGCGGCCCCCGATATGATATCTCTGATTCATCTGCTGCGATCTGACTCCTGCAAACCTTGGCTATCCCGTTTATTTCACTGTCTCGTTTCCTCCAGCTGAGCTCTCTGCTAGGGCCAGCGACCTCATCTAACACCCCCTCCTCCCCCCCCCCCCCCCAAAAAAAAGAAAACAAAGACTGCCAGGCTTCCTGTGTGCATCCCAGACCATGCGAGGAGATGAGAGAAGCACACACACACCCTCCCCCCTTTCTTATTAGAGCTTTGCTGGGCTATCAAGCCGGGGGGGGATACAAGTAAGAGAAGAATAAAGGGGGGGGGGGGGGGGGGGGAGTATCTTTTGTCATTTCCAACATTACTCTGCTAATTGGCTCCCACAGGTCTATAGCGGTAGCGGCTGAGAAAGTGCTGGGAAAAGGGCTTGAAACCCCAATGCTGTTGTTTGTGTTTGTGTCTCTCTACCGTATACCGCAGCGGACAATGATGTACGACATTCCCATCTTATTGGGCACACACTGGGGCATGCACATGCATTGATGTGTGTTACACACACACACACACACACGCACGCACGCACGCGCGCACGCACGCACACACCTTTTTTTTTTTTTTTTTTTTTTTTTTTTAAGATATTTTTTTGCGGCTTACGCCTTTATTGATTTTTTAAGGGATAGAAAGTAGGCTGACAGGAAACGGGAGAGAGATGGGGGGATGACATGCGGTAAAGGCCGTGTCGGGTCCGGGAGTCGAACCCGCGGTACACCGCGACTGGATCACCAGTCCGGTGCCCAGACCGTTACGCTACGGCCTGGGCCACACCTTTTTTTTTTTACTACATTTTTTATCCCACTATATTTTGCAACCTATTTTTTCACCCAGTGTCAATTATCTAATGTAATCCCGGGCGCTACACTTCCTCTGCCAACCTGGTGGGGGACAGCAGACTGACCTCATGCTTCCTTCTATGCATGAGGAGTCCAAGCTGCTTCTTTTCACCTGACAGGGGAGTTTCCCCAGCCGGACGCGTGGAAGGAACACGTTATTCCGACCAGTTCCTTTCCCCTCCAATTCAGGCGCCCCGGCTGGCCTGGGGGGGAGGCCGTTTTGAGACCAGGATTACTGCATGTTTTTTGTGAGGGTACCTACCCTAGGGGACACGGGGAGAACATGCAAACTCCACACAGAAAGGCCCTTTTGCACTGATGACACGGAGGAGAGAACACGCCAGTACTGCAAGCACAGTACTAACGATCCATGTCCCATATTGACCCATTATCGTCGTTTTATCGCAGCATGATATTCACATTTTGTTTACATTAACCCATTCTGACCTGAGATCAGATTCTAAAAGTGTCTTCGATTTTTCAAAAATAGCAGACCTACAAGCTCGTATCGCGCCACTCGGTGGCGCGATATGAGCTTGTAGATCTGCTATTTTTCAATAGCTAAAGCATAGCATGATGCCAACACCAAAATGGGTGCCCGGTCAGAATGGGTTAATGTGAATTAATCACGGAAAATAAAATGCTCCCGGTTTGTAAGGACCTTAAGCCTTGCTGTATACAATCAAAAAAAAAAACAATATCCCCATTTTAATAATAATAACATCCAGCTTCTCATCTTGTCATTCTTTCTCTCTTCCTTTCCAAGAAAGAAAAGACTAACACGTCACATCATTTACGAGGTGTGGAAATTAATTCAACTCCTCGTTGCATCTGGTTGCAGTGAAGCCAGGCTCCAGGGGTTTCATGTGCCTAGTATCCTCGTCAGCAAAACCTTTTTGGTCTTCCTGACGCTGACTGCCGTGCCATCATCAACTGTGTCCTTGACAGCACACACAGAGAGGATTCATTCATCCCCCCCTCCTCCCACCCGACACCCGTATATAACAATCTTTAATTACACCGCTTTTGGAGCAAGGCTGTCTCAGGCACAGATTTATGTATGTTTGTCTGCAGATATGAAGTCTATATAACATAACTGTATGCTGTCATATTCGTCACCTCTGTAGATTAAACTGGCTTTAATTCCACCCTTCTGGTATAGGATGCAATTACATAGGTTTACTGAGATGGAGAGGAATACTGACTCTGAGTGACGTGTGTGTGTGTGTGTGTGTGTGTGTGTGTGTGTGTGTGTGTGTGTGTGTGTGTGTGTGTGTGTGTGTGTGTGTGTGTGTGTGTGTGTGTGTGTGTGTGTGTGTGTGCGTGCGTGCGTGCGTGCGTGCGCGCGCGCGTGCGTGCGTGCGTGCGTGCGTGCGTGCGTGCAGACCCTAATGTGGAAATGTAAAACCACAAAAGGAAATGTTAATCTTAGTGTCATATCCATATACTGTGAGTTATGTCCTTCGAATGTTCCCCTCAGAATAGGGATGCTAGCGTAACACAAAAGTGTTTTGTATAATGACTCACACCTGTTCACCGGTGTAGCATTACACACACCTCTCTGCTCTATACTTTTGACCTCCATTTTGCCTTACAAGTCTGTATTTTTGTCTTTGGATTATTTATTAGGCATCTTCACTTGCACCTGTATCCATTCCAGACTCCAGAGTATTTACATTCCCATAATTTATTTGAACTGTGAACCAGAAATGTGTGACTGGCTAATCCCATTCACATCATTGAAAGGTAGCCTTTTTCCCCTTTCCTTAAAACAAAGGGGAAAAAAAGAATATATATACATATATATATATTATGTTTTTGGGTGCCAGCTGCGATCAAATAAATAATCTAATATAAATGGAAATGGT